>NC_089508.1:29301158-29641207 GCF_036850995.1 Saccopteryx leptura | reverse complement strand
ATTATTATATGCTTTAACTTGCTGTAACTCTGTTTTATAAATTTTATAAAGTAAAGTTACTTTCCTACTTTATAAATCACCATTACTGTGGAACCAGTGGGCAGTTAGAAAATTTTACTACTAACAGAGATACAAAAGTGGGCAGTAGGTATAAAAAGGTTGACTACCCCTGCTCTAGATACTTGAGGTGTAAAATTAGGTTGTTTTAGATTGTTCTTATAACTTGATGTAAGGCATTTATTACTTTGAATTTCCCTCTTAACACGGCTTTGGCTGCATTCCATTAGTTTTGGTATGTTGTATTTACATTTTCATTTGTCTCATGGCATTTTTTATTTCCCTTTTGATTCTTCTTTGACCTGTTGGTTATTCAGTAGCATGTTGTTTAAAGTATACATATTTATGAATTTTCATTTTCTTCTTGTAATTTTAAGTTTTATAACATGTGATGGGGAAAGATACTTGATATGATTTCAGTCTTTTTAAGTTCATTAAGACTTGTTTTGTAGCCTAATATGATCTATCTTGGATAACGCTCTATGTGCACTTGAGAAGATTGTGTATTCTGTCACCTTTGGATGAAATATTTTTAATATATTTGTTAATCCATCTGGTCTAAATGTGGCATTTAAGGACAATGTTTTCATATTGATATTCTGCCTGGCTGACATTAATGTAAGTGGGGTATTAAAGTCCCCTACTGTCATTGTATTGCTATTTCTCCTTTTAGGCCTCTTAATATTTGCTTTATATACATATTAGATTATCCTTTGTTACTGTGTAAATATTTACAAATGTTATAACTTCTTGTTGGGTTGACCCCTTTATCATTCTGTAATGCCCTCCTTTTTCTTTTCATCTTTTATCAGTATAGCTACTTCAGCTTTCTTTTGGTTTCTATTTGCCTGGGATATCTTTTTCCATCACTTCACTTTTAGTCTGTGTATGCCTTTATATTGGAGATGAGTCTTTTATAAAAGCAGCAGATAGATGGATCTGTTTTTTCACTTATTCAGCTATTCTATGTCTTTTGATGGAGCATTTAGTGTATTTACATTTAAAATAATTATTAAAAGTTATATACTTATTGCTATTTTGTTAATTGTTTTCTGTCTTTTTGTAACTCCTGTGTTTCTTCTTTCTTGCTCTCTTCCTCTGGTTTGATGACTTTATGTAGTGGTATGGTTAGATTCCTTTCTCTTTATCTTTTCTATATCTCCTGTAGGTTTTCTTGCATTGTGGTTGATATAAAACGTACACAAAACAACTTATTTTTATAAGTCTATTTTTAGTTGATAACAACTTAAGTTTACATGCATTCTAAAGCTCTATACTTTACTCTTTCCCCTGATATTTTGTTTTGGTGTCAGAATTTATCTTTTCTTATGTATATTTTTACTACTTTTGTCTTTCAACCTTCATCTTAATTTTATAAGTGGTTGATCTACTACCTTTTCCACTGAGAGTTATACTTTCATGTTTTCTTGTTATTAATCAGCACCCATTCTTTTCAGTATAAAGATACCTCTTAGATAGTTCTTGTAAGGCCAATCTAGTTGTATTGAACTCCTTTAGCTTTGTTTGTCTGGAAAACTCTTTTTCTCTCCAATTCTGAGTAACAGTTAAAGTCGTATAGTCTTGGTTGGAAGTTTCTTTGTTAAGGAGTTTGAATATATTATGCCACTGCTTTCTGGCCTGCAGAGTTTCTGCTGGAAAATAAGGTCATTGTCTTATGTGCACCCCTCTGTACCTAATAAATTGTTTTTCTCTTGCTGCTTTTAAAATTCTTAAACTTTTGTTATTTTAATTATAATGTGGTGTGGGTCCATTTGGGGTGGCCAAAAGACAGACTCTCACGTACGCCCTGACTGGAATCCACCTGGTAAGCCCCCTACAGGGCAATGTTCTGCCCATCTGGGGCTACTGCTTCGTTGCTCGGCAACTGAGCTATTTTAGCACCTGAGGCGAGACCATGGAGCCATCCTCAGTGCTCTGGGCCAACTTGCTCCAACTGAGCCATGGCTGTGGGAAGAGGAGAGAGAGAGGGAAGGGGGGAGTAGTGGAGAAGCAAATGGTTGCCTCTCCTGTGTGCCCTGACCAGGAATCGAACTCGGGACTTCCATACGCCAGGCCAATGCTCTACCACTGAGCCAACCGACCAGGGCCGTCATTATTTCTTCAAATAAGTTTTTTCCCTCTTTTTCTTTTCTCCTTTCAAGGCTCTTATCATGTCAGTGTTGGTCCACTTGATGTTGTATTTTAAGTCCCTTAAGCTGTCTTTACATTTTTTTTAATTCTCTGTTTCTTTTTGCTGCTCTGGTTGAGTTCTATTGCCCTGTCTTTGGGTTCACTAGTCCTCTTCCTCTAGCCTGCTGTTGAACCCCCTCCATTGTGTTTTTCTATTCGGTTATTTTATTCTTTGGCTCTGTGACTTGTGTTTGGTATTTTCTTCTGTTTTCTCTTTGTTCATCCATTCTTCAAGTTTAGTGAGCTTTGTGACCATTACATCTAACTCTTTTCAGGTTATATCTTATCTCCATTTTGTTAACCTTTTTTGAGGTTTCATCTTGTGTTTTTGTTTGGAACTTATTTTTCTATGTATCTTCCTTAATGCTCTGTGTTGGTTTCTACACACTAGATGAAACAGCCACTTCTCTAAGGTCTTTTTTATTTTAATTGATTTTATTGGGGTGATGCTGGTTAACATAAGTATACAGGTTTCAGGTGCCCAATTCTACAACACATCTCTGTAAACCATTTTGTGTGTTCACCCACCCAAATCAAGTCTTCGTTCATCGCCATTTATCCCCCTTCTCCAAGTCTTAAAGGAGTGGCCTCGTGAGGGATGAACCTTATCGTTCCTCCCCACCCTGGCTCTTTTCTCTCATACCTTAGTCATGTCTAAGCAGCCAGCTTGATCTTTAGGGACTCCCTGTGGTTGAGGGTGTGCCGAGACCTGTCAGTGTTCCAGAGGGGAGGACCCAGTCAGTACTTAGACTCAGACTGATAGGAAGCCAGATCCTCTGGCAGCAGCTTTTTTTTTTTTTTTTTTTTTTTTTTTTTGTATTTTTCTGAAGCTGGAAACGGGGAGAGACAGTCAGACAGACTCTCGCATGCGCCTGACCGGGATCCACCCGGCACGCCCACCAGGGTCAATGCTCTGCCCACCAGGGGGCGATACTCTGCCCCTCCAGAGCCACTCTAGCGCCTGGGGCAGAGGCCAAGGAGCCATCCCCAGCTCCCGGGCCATCTTTGCTCCAATGGAGCCTTGGCTGCGGGAGGGGAAGAGAGAGACAGAGAGGAAGGAGGGGGGGGTGGAGAAGCAAATGGGTGCTTCTTCTATGTGCCCTGGCCGGGAATCAAACCCGGGTCCCCCGCACGCCAGGCCGACGCTCTACCACTGAGCCAACTGGCCAGGGCCCTCTGGCAGCAGCTTTTAAAGTATGCAAATATTATAGTCTCGTGGGATTGCAAGCATAAGCCCTGCTGGCTTCTAGAAGCAGGCAGTCTAGTGGTGTCACCTGGACGGCAGTTACAAAATAGAGGTAGGTGCCAGGTGAGTGTTTAACTTCTTTGGGAAGATACTGGGTGAGCTGGAGTGAGGAAAAAAAGCAAGCTGGCTTCTGTCAGTGACTGTTGCCTGAGAGCCCTTCCCAGGCCAGCCCCTCGTCGTGTGCCAAAGTTCCAGAAGAAGCAGATACGCCTCTTTCACAGAAAGCCTGGAGCTTATTTCAGTCTGCTGTCTGTGCAGCGCCCTGGTGGTGATGCACTGCCAAGAACTCTCTCTCTGGTTCTTCCAGTCCTAGGGACTCAGGAATACAGGCTCCCTGGCCAGCAGAGCCTGGCAATCAAGGGACCGCCTGGGTGACAGGCACAAAACCTGGGCACCATATGCGTATAAAGGCTGCCTGATCAGATCTTTATTAAAAATACTGGTTTCCAGACCTTCCTCAAGACCTGCTCAATTTTAATTTAAATGCAAAGGTCTATTTTGAGAATTAATATTTTTAGCAAACATCCCAGCTTCAGTGATGATTGGGTAAATTTGGCTAACAGTAGTTTATTTCTTAGATGCTGTATCTGCTGCCTCCCTCTAGCCACCAGGGAGTCTGGGCTTGCCTTCATCCTGTCTTCCCCAGGCTGTGAGGGTATTGGCTGTGGGGCCAACCCCTTGGGTCTTCACTCTCCATTCACTCAGTGAGCAGGTCTGTCAGGAGAAGGCATATTGCGGACGGGTTACCTCCATGTTCTTGTCTTTGCTTCATAATTGCCTTGTGTGCTCTGTGACCTAACTAGATCCCAGTTTTATGAAGGGCCCTATTCTGGGACTATGGATTTAAATTTGTTCCTTTTCTCTGTGTCCAGCTCCATTCCTGGGTTCTGTGTGTACCCTGCTCTGACCTGGCACAGCAGATACTGTAACAGACCCTGTGTCGCTGCTTGTTCATTATCCATAGAGCTCTAACCCCACCTCCCTGCTACCTCCCCCCGCCCCCCGGAATTATGCGTCCATTCGTACTCACAGTTCTTTTTGCTGCTCCTTGGAGCAGTGTTTTCTTTAAATCTGCTGCTTTCCTGGTCTGCTTTCTCCTGCCTCTCTCGTGAGCTCTCGCCCACACTCACCAGGACTGATCCTCCGTGGTCTCCATGCTGCTCACTGCCCCTCCCCTCTTCTCACTGGCAGGCATCCCTCAGGTCCTGCCGGTTCCCCCCTCCCTCCCCCACCCAGCTGCAGGTTGGGAGGAAGTCAATCCCAGAGAACCAAAATGTCACTTGAAATGGCCACTTTTTACCATCCAGATTCTAGAACAAACCTAGTTGTGCCCTACTATGCCAGAAACCTTTTCTCCCATTCTGTCCCACCTGCGGCCACTCTCCCCCAAATTCCATTGCCCCTACAACTCTCTGCCTACCCTGAGCACTTCTCTAACTTCCCTGCACTTTTCCAAAACATCTGTGAAGGCTTCCCTGCCTGTGTCTGCCACCGTTGGCCCTGTCTTCTAGAAGTTTGCCTTCTAGGGAGCAGCCCAGAAAACCCACACACCTTGGCCTTGCGGCCGATGAAGCCTGGGGGTAAAGGCCCGGCCTTGGAGGGAGAGAGAACAAGCTCCCTTCTCCGCACCTGCCGTCACCTCGTCTTGCTCTCCTGAAAGTCAGGCGGCAGCGCCAGCTCTGTCCTACCGAGAGCTGTCCCAGTTGGGCTGAACCCTCAGCCCTGGCCTCGTTTGGTGTACTAACTACCACCACTGAAATGTGTTTGGGCATTGCAGAGGGGTGACCCCCCCCCATATGGAAATTTGAGCCCCGGATATAAAAGGGCAGAGTTATGAGTGACACGCAAAATGATCTGTTCCACCTACTTCCCCTTGGTGGAGCAAGTTTAAATAGAACTGAGCGTTTAATATCTGGCAGTATTGTTGATTTCCATTTACTCATAATTTTGCTAATTTTAAGCACATTAATAACTAGCAGCTGCACTTCAGAGCAGTTCTTTATGTAATTTGAAAGGGAAAACAAGCACTAAATATACTCTGGTTTATCGGGCTCTCATAATTGACGGAACTTTTTAACTCCTTGTGAACAGGTATTGCTGGAGCTGCTTACACGTTCCAGCTGAGAGCGTCACCTTCGTTCTGTGTTTGTGTGGGTTTTCATGTCACGGTCTTATTCTGGGGGCGGCCCTTCTCGTGGAAGTGCCCACTCTGCCCTGTTTCCACCCCGCCTTCTGCCCTGTGGAGAGAGTTTTCAGTTCCGAGCCCCGCCAGCCCTCCCTCCGCATTCTCCGCACACGTGAACTCTAGCCGTGACGTCACGGCGTGCCCTCACGTGGCAGAGCGTGGCTCCTTCGCCACTCCCCCTGCCCCCCGCAAAGCAGAGGTCAGTTGTTACGATGGCTTCACATTTGTGTTTTTAAAATTGTCACCTTAGAAGGGGCTCTGGATGTTGGACTGCTATAACCCCAAACTGACCCCAATAGCTGCTTACCGTGTCCTTCCTGGGAAAGAGAACAATGTCTCTTCCTCCGGCCTGAGTCCCTTGACTCTGTGAAGAAGAGTGAGATGCTGGCACTGCCTGGACCCCACTGGGCAAACTACTCTGCCAGCAGCAGATACGCTGCCTCGGTGGACAGCTCACTTGTCCATTAGTCACACGACTAGAAACGAGATAGTAGGAGGTTATTTTAAAAATGACTTAAGATGGAGGGAGCCAGCATATAGCTGAACTCGGCTTTGGAATGGCCGCCAGTGGCCCACTAGACTAGAAGCTGACCTAGGCACCGAATGACTTCACAAACCTGTGGTGGCAGTAAAGGCATGAGCTCCTCAGTGCCTCGCCTGTGAGCAGGAGAAGTCTCTGAGCCCCCGTCTCGCCCTTCAGGAGAGTTCTCGGCCTCGGACAGCTCCCTCACCGACGTGCAGGAGACCCGGAGGCCACTTCCCGATCCCGGCCTGATGCCCCTGCCTGACGCCGCTGCGGATTTGGATTGGTCCAACTTGGTGGATGCCGCCAAGGCCTACGAGGGTGAGTCCACTGAAGGGCCGGGCAGTCCAGCTCAGGACCTGGGCGGGGCCACACCGCCGTGTGAGTGCTCTGGTCCCGTCTCTGTTCGCTCTGCCACTTTGGATGCAGTGAGGGCACATCACTGGCGCAGCCAGAAACCAGCTGAGCTGGCAGTGACTGAGCCCTGCAGGGGCACACGCCATCTTATTCCATCCTATGGAACCTGGTTCTTCCTCTCCTTAGGAATTCATAGTATGGGTGCTTCCCTCCCTGTGCATGGGGAGGGGCCGGTGGTAGGGGAGTCCCAGCTGTCACTGGACTGAAAGGAACATGGCCCTTCCCGTTGTAAAGGCATCGTTGCTAAACGCACAGTTGGATCCATCAGAATGCTCGCCCTGCTGGGCCCTGCCCCCACCCCGACAGTGCAGGCTCCCTTTGCCCTTCTTACTCACCCCGAGGGTGGTAGCACATGTGTCTGTGCTGTTCCTGGGCCGCCTGCTGTCCAAGTGCCCGCTTCAGGCCCATGCTTCTTATACGCAGGTCCTTGGGCTGGTGCTGACCTATGTGAAACCGACAGTCGTGTTGTCCTCTTGTACGTTGACAGAGGTCCTTGGGTCCCTTCTTTGGAATAGACTGACTTTATTCTAAGGTTGTCATTCCAAACTTTTTGCTGTTAAGTAGGTGCTTCATACAATAAGGATGATAACAGATGATTTCTTTGTGGCTTTTTTTGTTTGTTTAGTTTTGTTTTGTTTTTATTGCTCTTCCTCGAAGAACTGAAAGTAGCTATTCAGACAAGCTCCAGTTTCCAGGAGGAATTGATGAGGTACAGGATGCAGAAGGCAGCCGCGAAGCAGTCAGCATTCCCTGACCACAATCTGACTACTAACTGGATTTTAAATTTCAATTTATTGCTCACTCTCATGGTAGAAGTTTTGTGTTTCTAACAGGAGGTTTTTTAAATTTTAATTTTGTTTCTTTGCACAAGTGTTAAGTTGGTACAGCGTGACGTACACAAGGTGTGGACTGACTTAGGTCACGGCCCACCACGGTGGCCAGTGCCTTGTGCAAAACATACTTCGAGAAGTCTCAGGAAGCTTAATTCTAGCTCTTTAATGTATCAGATGTCATCACTGAGTTGAAAGCCTTGGTCTGGAAATTTGGCACAAGGCCTGTTTCCAGGGAAACATTTAACAGAATGCAACTTTGATAAGTAAGAGAAAGGGAGGACTAAAATTGAGGCACAACAACTATTTTTTTTTTTTTTAATTTTTTTTTTCTTTTTCTTTTTTCTGAAGCTGGAAACAGGGAGAGATAGTCAGACAGACTCCCGCATGCGCCCGACCGGGATCCACCCGGCACGCCCACCAGGGGCGATGCTCTGCCCACCAGGGGGCGATGCTCTGCCCATCCTGGGCGTCGCCATATTGCGACCAGAGCCACTCTAGCGCCTGAGGCAGAGGCCACAGAGCCATCCCCAGCGCCCGGGCCATCTTTGCTCCAATGGAGCCTTGGCTGCGGGAGGGGAAGAGAGAGACAGAGAGGAAAGCGCGGCGGAGGGGTGGAGAAGCAAATGGGCGCTTCTCCTGCGTGCCCTGGCCGGGAATCGAACCCGGGTCCTCCGCACGCTAGGCCGACGCTCTACCGCTGAGCCAACCGGCCAGGGCACAACAACTATTTTTTAAAGGAATATCACCATGCTGCTACGCTGTTATAGCTGAAAACAGTCGTTTCTCCCTTTGGGGGCCAGGAGCGCAGGTTTGCAGTGCTCCCCTGCACGCTGATTAAACATCTGGGTGGGCAGCGGGCTGACTTTGGGGGGCAGGATGTGCTTGCAAACGACTGAGTGGGTTCGTACCTCCTTTCCAGTCCAGAGAGCCTCCTTCTTTGCTGCTAGTGATGAAAACCATCGCCCCTTGAGTGCTGCATCCAACAGCGACCAGCTGGAGGACCAAGCTCTGGCGCAGATGAAGTCCTACAGCAGGTTGGTCACCCAGTGCTGAGGTCACCACTCTGCACCACACGCCACCCACGCTGCCACAGCTGTGGGGAAGAGGAGACGGAGGCCACGTGGATTAGCTGACTGAAGCTGGGCACCGCAGGGCTAGGCACTTCACGTCTCAGTTAGAGCGCCGTGTAACTAAATACTGTAACTCCACTAAACTGCCCTTGATGGCTTGAAGTGGCAATTATGGATATTCTTTTTTTATTATTGAATCTACTGGGATGACATTGGTTAATAAAATTATATGGGCTTCAGGTGAACAATTCTACAATATGATACATCATCTGTGTATTGTAGTGTGTGTCCACCTGCCTGAGTCAGGTCTCCTTCCATCTACCCTCCTCCACCTCCCCAACCCCCTTTCCCTCCTGCGATATCCACTCTGTTGTCTGTGAATTTTGTTTCTTTGCTTAATCCCTTCACCTTTCCACCCAGTCCCCAACCCCCTCCCCTCTGACAGCTGTCAGTCTGTTCTCCATTTGTATGAGTCTGTCTCTGTTTTGTTTGTTAGTTTATTTTGTTCATTAGATTTCTCATATAAGTGAAATCATATGGTACTTGTCTTTCTGTAACTGGCTTATTTCACATGGCATAATACTCTCCAGGTCCATTGTGCTGTCACAAAAGGTAAGATTTCCTTTTTTTTTTTTTTTTTTTTTTTTTTTTTTTGCAGCCAAGTAGTACTCAATTGTGTAAATGTACCACAGCTTTTCTATCCACTCATCCACCGATGGGCAGTTGGGATGCTCCTAATTCTTAGCTATTGTAAATAGCACTGCAGTGAACGTAGGGGTGCATATAGTGTTCTGAATTAGTATTTCAGGTTTCTTTGGATATATTTTCAGAAGTGAAATTGCTGAGTCAAAGGAAGTTCCATTTTTAATTTTTTGAGGTCACCCCATACTGTTTTCCACAGCGACTGCACCAATCTGCATCCCCACCAATAAATAGTGCACGAGGGTTCCCTTTTCTCCACATCCTCAGTGCTCGTTGCTTTATTTATTGATGACAGCCATTTTGACAGGAGGGAGGTGATATCTCATTATGGTCTCAATTTGTACTTCTCTGATGATTAGTGATGTTGAGCATCTTTTCATCTGTCTACTGGACATCTGTGTCCCCTTTGAGGAAGTGTCTGTTTAGATCCTTTGCCCATTTTTTAACTGCTTGTGTTTTTGAGTTTTGTAAGTTCTTTATAAAGTTTGGATTTTAACCCCTTATCAGCTGTCTCCGTGGATGTGTTCTCCCGCTCAGTGGGTGGTTTTTCCATTTTGTTATGGTGTCCTTTGCTGTGCTTTTATTTAGTTATTTATTTAGTTATTTGGTTATTTATTTTAGTTTCAGAGGTCTTTTATCTATTGATATTTTATTTGAATTTATTGGGTGTACATAGATTCTAGTGTTCCTCCACATACCTCCCCCCTGGCCCCTCAGAGGTCTTGATTCAGTTTGCAATTTAACAAGTTAAAAGTAACCATTTACAGATACGGCTTAATTGCTTAGTTGGCTTAGTTTGGGGGGGGGGGGTTGTTTGTTTTGCTCGTTTTTTAATTGAATTTATTAGGATGATATTGGTTTGCAGAACCATACAGGTTTCAAGTGCACCATCTGCCGCATCATGTGCCCTCTGCTCCTAGCAGCAGCTCTTTCAGTCCCCATGTCCCCGCCTCTGCCCGCCCCACCCCCTTTCCCTCTGGCCGTCACCCCACTGTTGACTATGTCTGTGTTTATGTATATATATTTTTTGGCTAATTCCTTCACCTTCTTTTAGCCAGTCTCCCCAACACCCTCTGCTCTGACAGCTGTCAGTCTGTCCCATGTGTCCGTGCCTCAGTTATTATATTATTCATTAGTTTACTGTGTTCATTAGATTTCACATCAGTGAGATCATATGGTATTTGTCTTTTTTTGTCTGGCATATTTCACTTAGCATAATACTCTACAGGTCTGTCTGGGCTGTTGCAAAGGGTAAGAGTTTCTTCTTTTTTACAGCCATGTAGTATTCCATTGTGTAAATAAACCACTGATTTTTTTTTTTTATCCACTCATCTGCTGATGGACACTTAGGCTAGTTCCAGATCTTGGCTATTATTTTGAGTTAATACTGCAATGACCACAGGTGTGCAATGAACACGGGTATGCATATATGCTTTCAGGTAGTGGTTCAGGATTCTTAGGATATATTCCCAGGTGTGGAACCGCTGGGTCAAGAGGCAGTTCCATTTTTAACTTTTCAAGGTACCTCTATACTGCTTTCCACAGTGGCTGCACCAGCCGCATTCCCACCAGCAGTGCAGGAGGGTTCCCTTTTCTCCTCATGCTCCACATACTAGCAGACACATGGTATTTGTTGATTTATTGATGATAGTCATTCTGGCAAATGCGAGGTGATCTCATTATGATTTTAATTTTCATCTCTTTGATGATTTTTGACATTTAGCATTTTTTTCATGTCTATTGGCCATCTATATGTCCTCTTTAGAGAGGTGTCCATTCAGGTCCTTTGCCTTTTTTTTTTTTAAGATTTTATTTATTGATCTTACAGAAAGAGGAGCAGGGGTAGGGGAGTGGAGACACTTTAGTTGTTTATTGATTGCTTGTCATATGTGCCTTGACCAGGCAAGCCTAGGTTTCGAACCAGTGACCTCAGCATTCCAGGTCAGTGCTCTGTCCACTGTGCCACCACAGGTCAGGCACTTTGCCCATTTTTAAATTGGATTGTTTGTCTTCCTGGTGTTGAGTTGTATGAGTTTTTTATGAATTTTGGGCACATACTAACTGCTTGTCAGATGTATCACTGGTGAATATGTTCGCCCCGTTCAGTGGTTGCCTTTTCATTTTGTTGATGGTTTATTTTTTTTGTTATTTAATACCATAATGCATTTATACCATTGGGGCTTATTAGGTAAGGTAAGAAAAATCATTTGCACTAAAATATCCCCAGATTTCTCTGCAGTTAATCCTCGAGTCTCATCCACAGTGGCCTGTTGGCCACGTTTATAAATGTGTCTGTGTCTTAGTCACTCCAACATGCTGCTTCCAATCTACATTAGGCCTAGGTCACAGGATAGTTCAGATTGTATGTAAAATAAGTTATAACTGAGACCCAGAGTGTTTTCTTGTGAGTTAAGAACATGGACTTGGACTTCTGTGTCACTGTGCAGAGGCCGACATTTCCCTCCTCAGCTTCAGGTGGCAAGGATAATGGACGTGTGTGTGATACTCTTCTACACAAGGTCCTTAAATAACATCGTTTTGTTATATTGTTGATGAGATGCTGTAGGAATTTAACTCTTGGTTGTGTCAATTATCCTGCGGTAAAATTGGTTGTGGACGATGCAGAACCTTTGCATGGCATTACGTGAGGGCTTACTGTTCATTAAAGTGTCTCCGCAGTCAGCCATGGAACACGTAGGAAGCACTCTTTGATGCGGAATACTTCCATCAGTTTGAAATCTCATCCCTTAAAACCTTTAGAGGATGGTTAAGAATCCAGGAATTATGAAACCTTGCCAGAAACAGACAGTCACAGGCAAAGCGAGGTAGGCTGCTCAGACTGTGGCTTGGGCCTGCGGACCTCCCAGAGCAAGTCTGCGAGGAAGCGCTGTTTGCCCAGAAGGCCTGCAAGTCACGGGCCACTTGTCAGGCGCACAATGGACAGAGGCTGATCCACCGTCACTGTGGGACAGCTGGGGACAGAGGAGGCAGTTAGTTGGGCTGTTGACAGCTTTAAGACTGCAGGTGAGGGCCGGGGGAGTCCAGAACATACCTTCATAGGAGGGGGTCCCCAACAAAGAGAGTCTGAGGGAGCCAAGTCCATTATCAGTGCACACCCAGACACAGGATCCATTCTGAAAACCTCTAGAAGTCAAGACAGGCTACCGAGAATTGCTTCAGTCCTGACAGCCTCCAGTGGCCACGTCAGCCCTGCCGGCAGCTGGGGGTGGGCTCGTGAAGGGCACCCCTCCTGTCCCTTCCTTGGCCCTTCCTCATCCACAGCTGGCCTGCAACCCATCTAGACTTGACCGGCTTATTGTATCCTATTGTGTGGTTGTGATCACAGCTGGACACTTACCTTTGAAAATCCATTTGTTGTCAGCTTTTAATTGGTTGTCCTTTCTTAGAAGTTTGCAGATCACTATCCTGCCATTTATTTGCAGCCTGTAACACTCCATGTCTCTGTGAATTGTTTACATTTTGGGCTTGGTATAGACCTAGAAATAGCAGAAGACAGCAACACAGCTCATTTTAGGTCAGGAATTCAGACATGAACTTTGCTGTTTAAGGTAAAGAATACCTTTTAGTCCACAATTTTGAAAGATTCACTACTCTTCCCCTTTGACCTCTGGAGGAGGCAGCTGTACATTGTCCTGGGGGCGGCCGCAGATCCTCGGACGTGTAGGTCTGAGGTGGTGCCCGGCTGGACCTCGCCTGAAGACTCGGCACAGCTTGACTTCACATCGAGGAGCGTGAGGGAAGAACAGCTGACAAGGGTCTTCAGCCCTTGCCCAGCACGTCACTTATCGAGCCAGTTGTGTGTCCTTCTCATCCTCTAGCCTGGCATTATGAGCACTTAAATAAAATGGGCGAAAATAAGAAAACTGTGTGTCTAGTTCACTGATCGTAATAGCAAAGAATGTAAGGTACTACGGTTGCACTGACAAGCTTTTGAAACGTAGTCTTTAAAAAAAGAAAAGTTTTCAAGATATTTAGGAAAGTTTTTAAGACATGAGCCCAGGAACTTACCTGCAGCTGGTTAGGGGTCACAGACTATTTCCTGGGGATCCAGAGACCTGCCCTATCCTGGGTGTCCTGAGGTGAAACTCACACGGACCCTTCCCCCACCCTCTCCTCCTCTGAAAGCCACTAAACAGATAGGAATCCTTTCACTGTTTGAGGGCTGTGCCTGCCAGAAAAGTACCTCAGCCGCCTCCGAAGAGACCTTTTCACTTACTGTCCTCTATTCTTTTGTTACAAAAATGCGGCGTCTTGAATAAAGGGAGCTCTTGATTGGCTGTGGTTTTTACACTTTTATGACCTTTTGTCAAGATTACCGTTTTCCTTTTTTTTTTTTTTGAAATATCTAAAATATCAGTTTTATTGTTTTTTGTCAGGTATTACTTAATACTTTTTCACTACTATTTTAAAACTCTTTCTTATAACATAATCTAGTTTTAGGTCCCTCTTTTTGTTTTCCTTTCTAAAGTGAAAATGCCCGTTGGGTTGCCGTCCTGAATATTCTGACATTGAAACCGTTGTGCAGATACAGCCGTGGCCTCGTGTTAAAAAGGGCCAACAGACCCAGCCAGGGAGGCCCCTGCCGACATGGTCTTTTGTTTCTTGTTCCCAGCAGTAAGGATTCCTCGCCCACTCTGGCCTCTAAAGTGGACCAGCTGGAAGGGATGCTGAAGATGCTGCGGGAAGATCTGAAGAAGGTAAACACGTCCTCTCAGAGCAGGTGGCCCAGCTGTGGTACGGCCCTTTCCAAGTAGCGGCAGTGCAGTGAGGGGCGGGTGTAGGGGGCTGCGTGGAGCCCAGTTCCCCTGACAGTGTGCAGGGCCTGCAGCTGTCCCCTTTCTGTGGAAGCCTTCGGACGCGGCCAGGCCCTCGGCGCTCCCCCAGCCTCCCACCTTGTATAATGGGTCAGCCCAGACCCACCTGTCACCTTTGTGATCCACGCGGTCCTGCGGGGAGACCCACGCCTTGTTTTGTTTCTTGAGCCACTTTGACTAGATTCAGACAGCAACCGCTAAAACACTAGTCTGAAATGTACGACAGTCCTTTTAACAAGACAAGAAAGTACTCATTATTTGTATTCCAAAATAAAACTAGAGCGAATCCCTGGGAAGTCCATTTCCCTGGGTTAGAGTATCTCAGCCCCCAGGACCAGGGCTCGCATACGTGGTGTTCACTAGCATGGGACATGAACGCGGGCAGAGGGTCCGCACACAGCCTCAGCACCCGTCCCGCACGCCCGGCCAGGTGGGCCCACCCTCTCAGGCCTTTTCTGCTCTGCCTTCAGGAGAAGGAGGACAAAGCCCACCTTCAGGCAGAAGTCCAGCACTTGCGCGAGGACAACCTGAGGCTGCAGGAGGAGTCCCAGAGTGCCTCCGACAAGCTGAAGAAGTTCACGGAGTGGGTCTTCAACACCATAGACCTGAGCTAGGGCCGCCGGCGCGGGGCAGCCTCCGGTGAGCCTGGGAGCCCTGTCCCGGCCTGGACTGCATTCTCAGACCTCCCCCTCGCTCCCTCCCTGCCCTCTTTCAGGAGGAACACAATACAATCGCAGATCAACAATCATTGTCTGCCTTTTGTAGAAAAGAAAAACAAAGTAAAAATTTTAAAAAGTAAAATAAAGTTTAACTGCTAAAATGTGAATGTCTTTATTTTTTTGCACAATATCTTTATCTGTTATGTATTTAAAAAGAAACTGGGCATAGGACAAGGTTCCCCTGGTCCATCTGCCTCTGTTCCCACAACTCTTCAACTATTTCAGGTAACCCAAGCTTTCCCGCCTTATACCGACCAATGTCATTGTTCCTAGGAAAATAAAAAGGTTTTATGATTAATTTGGGGAGGGGCATTTCCTTCCCTTCATTCCTGAAAGGCCTGGGAGGGAGGGGCCGACCTCTCTGGAATGCCTTGTGTAGGAGCCAATGCTGTCTCTACCTGTCCTGCAGAGAGACCAGGCCGGGTTGTTTATCCTATCAGATGGGTGAGCCAGAGCAAGGCGGAGGTCGTGCCTGCAGGTGGGCCACGTCAGCCCGCGCTGCGACATCGTGCAGGCTCCCTGCCCTCCTCCAGAGAGATGTCTCCAGTGTTGTGTGCTCCGCAGAGTTGAAGCCCTTTTGGTTTGGCGTAAGTGAATCTCACCAAATTGGCATCGTCCTTTCTAAGCTTCCTGGCTCCCAACATTAATGGGTTTCAGAATTCCTTCAACCTAAAATATTATTTGTATGTATTTTGGTCAAAAGTACAATGTCTGAGTTTTGGTTGTTTTGTTTTGTTTTTTTTTTACAATGAAAACGCAGCAAAATTTTATTTTTAGCTCACTCAAAAAGACCATTTTAAAAACTTAACAAATCTTTGCCTCCAAAGCAAGATTTCACCAGTATTTGTCACTAGAAAAAGTGAATGTTAAATTGTGAATTTTAGTATTTGCTTGTTAGGAGCAGTGACCACGGCGGCAGAACGGGCCTGTGAAACCCGCATGTCCCAGTGTGCACGTTACGCACGGCCTCTTCCGCACCCTTTTCCGGCCAGCAGAGGGTGCTGCTGCAGACACGGCTGGTGTGCAGTTTTTCTCGTCTCGTGGTGCAGCTGCTTTGGACACCCGGCTGCAGTTCCGGGGCCCTGAGTCCTGCAGAGCACAGAGGCGCTGAGCCCACCAGTGTGAAGGGACCCCAGGGGAGCCCCTGGTGGCCCTGCTTGTAGCCTTCATAACTGTCATTAAACTGACACGTGTGCCCCTTCCGAGGGAACATGCAGCAATCTAGTGTCATCTGCTTGGACGTCCCCTGCCCCAAGTCCTCCCGTTCCTCTCTCCATCCCTGCAAGAAATGGGACGGCCTTTCCTCTCCTCTCCCCACCCCACCACCAGACTTTTATGCTATGGTTTCAGTCATGATTGTGATTTTCCCATGGGGTTTTCTTTTTCTTTTTTTCTGGTGACATTTCTATCACGGAACTAGAAAGAGTTCAGAGTGCTTCGTAAAGATCTCAAGTGTCTCTTTCCCTCTTTGACTTGTATGAAGGAGATTGTACATTGCCTGATATCTCTTTATCAATGAGAAATATCACTAACATTTAAGCATTCTGAAGGCTTGCTTATCCTTCCGGGTTTAGTTTTTATTTTGTTTTACATTTTGTTCGGGGACTTGGGGCAAGCTATATATTAGAGTTCTTGTTTGAAGCCTTTAAAGACTACTTGTAAAATTCAAACAATAAAATCCATTTTAAACGCTCTTCTAAAACGCATCAGTGTTATTGCTCGAGGTTTTCTTGTTTGCAAGACCACCCAGTAACTCACCCTCCTTGCCGTCTCATCTTTCATCCGGCTCCATGTTAACTAAAGAGGATTCCAGAGAGTTTCTGCCCCTTTTTAGAATTTTAATAAGCTTTTTTACTCTCTGTTCACATGTCCATAGAGAATCCCTAATTTGCCTGCTCTGCATATGATTTAATATTTCCGGAGCACTTTATAATTAGTTCTCTCTTCATTCTCCATGTGTGGGTTTTCCATAACAACACCGTCACTCCCTGAGACCAGCGCATTTCTGGACTGTCTCTGCTGTGTCCCCCCGATCTCAATGTTAGATGCTGCATGCTCAGGGAATACCAATGCCAGTTAATATTAGGCAGTGCAAAATATAATTAGAAAAGTTAATCTACTGAAAAAAAAATGCAGTCCCGAGCCAAATGGAACAAACTTCTGAAATCTGCCGCGTCACGGTTCCCCTCCAGCGGTGCAGCTAATTGGGAGCTAACGGGAGAGCCTCTTTTATTTGGTTCAGCAACTGTACAAATTCTAGAATTAACAACACACGGTAAGGCTGGACGCCACAAGGTACTCTGATTAACAAGGTAAAAAAAAAAAGTCTATTCAGAACCCGATTCTCACCCGGTTTGGAGGATTTATACATTCTTTCTGAAGGACCTGGGCACCGATTGGCTGGGCGTTCCTGGGAGAAGGTGCCATTGGCCTACATTGCTGGAGGCACCTCTTTCAGGAGCTGACAGGAGGGGCCAGCACGGTGCACTCCAGATTTGCTGCAGTTTATAAACCGATTGGATTGGATTGGATTAATAACTTGTCATCAGGAGATAAAAATGATAGTCCAAGGGCAAAAGAGACAGGCCCAGCAAGCTTAAGTCATTAGCCTCTAGTGAAATGTGGAGTGATGACCTGAACAGACTGCAGTCTCACAGTAGGTCCATTCCAGCAGCAAGCTGGTGCTGCTTCCCTGAGTCCAACAAAACAGATGAATCTTGCACTTTTTTGGTCAGAAACACACATAACCAGTAAAGCCTTGTACATGGTTAAACATGAACTGTGTTTTTAAAAAAGAATGATACCACAATAATGTTGGATACCTTTCCCCCATATGAATGATGCCACCAATGACTTACACAAATGGAATTATCCCACTCTGATTTAAAAAAAGAAAGAAAAAAAGACACTTAGACTCAAATCTCAGCCATTCATTATGTATTCTATGTCTTTAGGTAAATTAGCCAATCTTTTTTGAGCTTGGTTTTCTCATCAGCGGGAGTAGTAACAGCCTTATAGACATAGTGTTTTCAGTACTAAACGAGATCCTGTGTGTCAAGCCAGTGACTGGAAGCTGAAGACAAACATGTCTTCTCTTGCCCTCCCTCTCCAAGCTGGAAAGGCTCTTACGTTGTTTTCCTAGGAGAGTCCCCACTACTGATGGCAGGGTTTGGATGGAAGAGCCACAGCGAGCTCGTCCACTCTGCTTACTGTGGCTCAGGGGCTCTGACCGCTTTGCTGTGTATCTTGGGACGGGGACTCTCAAACTTGAGCTTGTGTCAGCATCACGTGGAGGCTTTGTTAAACCACAGGTTTACTCAGCCACATCCCCAGGGTCTGTAATTTAGCGAGTCTGGAGTGGGAACTTAGAATTTATAGTTTTTACAATTCTCCAGGTGATTATTTAGAAGCAGGGCTTTTGGAGAATAGGGTTAGCAGAAGGACAACGATACCCATTAATAGCTACAATGAATAAGTGCCCCAGGGCAGGGCTCTGTTCAGATATGTGAGTGTTATTTTGACAGGTTAGCTGACCACAGAACACATTGCAGGAGAAACAATTTAGTTAAAAGATTTTTTTTTATTTTTATTAAGGTAATTTAGACCCCTTTGCATGGAAGTTTCTATCATTTGACTATTTTAATTCATGTTACCTGGACAGGACTGGGGGTTCCTTACCACCTACCATTAACAGTGTGAGACTAGTTACCGGGTTGGCAAGGAAAGACCTTGGTAACTTTGGGGACTGCCAGTTTGGATGACCGTGCTGCTGAGGACAGAAGGGCCTGGATGGCACTGTCCACCAGGCCCACAGTGGGTGGCCATGCAGGGGTTATAAGACTGAGAACTGGGTTCTAGGTTCGGAGTGCTGGATTCTAATCACTGGCTTCCAAATCCAGCTCAGTCAGCTAACCCCAATCTGCAAGAGCCTATCTAACCTCGAACTTACTAGACAACCAGAATTTTCCAACTGCCCTCACCCCTGCCCCCAACTGTTAAGAAATCCTTACTTAGAGGAGGGTTCACGATAGCAGGGTAGAACTTGAACTCACCTCCTTCTCCCATAAACACACCAAATATACATGCACATATAGAGCATTTCCTCCTAAAGAACAACTGAGAGCCAACTAAACAGCTTCTGCACAAACGAGAGAGAGAGAAGCCACATAGAAAAGGGTAGGAGAGACGGAGACTAACTGTGAGGACACTACCCCAGTGGGGCAACCTACCATAAAGAGAGGTATCACTGAAGGGCCCCTGTGCAGACTACTCTACCCTGGGGCACAGCAATCAAATGGCTCTGCCTTGCACCTGCTCCCACTCCAGCCAGCTGGCCCACCAGCACATCCCAGAACCACAGGCCTCAGGGAACAGCCAGCACAAGCCCCAGCCCCAGCTCTCATTAGTTGGCCTACCACAGAACCCCTGGCACCACAGTGACCTCTTCGATTCCAGTTAGCCTGACAAAGCCACCTGCCACACCTTTAAGACCAGAAGAAGTAGCAGTCTCACCTAATTAACAAATGCAGAAAGTCAAACAAAATGTTCCAAAAAGAAAGAACAAGGAAAAAAACAACAGAAAAAAATGCCCTGAAATTGAGATAATTTACCTGATAGAAAATTCAAAGTAATAGTCATAATGATGCCAATGGAACTTGGAAGAATAGAGGAAACAGTGAGAACTTTAACAAAGAGAAAATATATATAATAAAAAGAACCAATCAGAGCTGAAGAATACAATAACTGACAGAAAAGTCCACTAGAGGGAATCAACAGCAGATAATACAGAAGAACAAATTAGTGACCCGGGAGACAGAATAATGGAATACACCCAATCAGAACAGCAAAAAGAAAAAAAAAAAACACTTTTTTTTTTAAATGAGGATAGTTTAAAGTACCTCTGGGAAAACATCCAGTGTACTAATATTTACTTCATAGGGGTACCAGAAGGAAAGGGGGGGCAGAAAATCTAGTTGAAGAAATAATGGCTGAAAACTTGCCTAACCTGGGAAAGGAAACATCCAGGTGCAGGAAGCACAGAGAGTCCCAAACAAGATGAACCCAGTGACCCACACCAAGACATGTTATCATTAAAATGGCAAAAGTTAAAAATAGAGAACCTTGAAGGCAGCATGATTTTTATTTTCACCTAAAAAGGAATCCCTGAAAGCCCATCAGCTGATTTCTCAGCAGAATCATTGTGGGCCAGAAGGGGGAGGCAGGATATATTTAAAGGGCTGAAGGAAAGAATTTATAATCTAAAGCAGTGGTAGAAAACCTGGTCCCTACTGCCCACTAGTGGGTGTTCCAGCTTTCATGGTGAGTGGTAGTGGAGCAACCAAAGTATAAATAAAAAGATAGATTTAACTATAGTAAGTTGTTTTATAAAGATTTATTTGGCCAAACAGCGAAAATCTGACATAAAGTACTTGATAAGTAATTATTATTATGTGCTTTAACTTGCTATAACTCTGCATTATAAATTCTATAAAGTAAAGTTACTTCTCTACTTTATAAATCACCATTACTGTAGAACCAGTGGGTGGTTAGAAAATTTTACTACGAACAGAGTTACAAAAGTGGGCAGTAGGTATAAAAAGGTTGACTACCCGTGATCTAGAGTATCTCTACCAGGCAAGGTTATCAATCAGAGTTGAAGAAGAGAGAGTTTCCAAGATAAGCAGAACAAAAAGGAGTTCATCACCAGTAAGTCAATATTACAAGAAGTGGTAAAAGGTCTTCTTTAAGGGGGCAGGGGGAGGCCATAACCAGAAGTAAAATAGGTGAAAGAAAATATCTCGGTAAAAAAAAAAAAAAAAACATAGTAAAAGCAGTGGATCAGCCATTTAAAAAGCTAGGACAAAGTTTAAAAGAAAAAAATTATTGGCCTTGGCTGGTTGGCTCAGTAGTAGAACATTGACCCAACTTGTGCATGTCCTGGGTTTGATTCCTGGTCAGAGCACACAGGAGAAGCAATCATCTGCTTCTTCACCCCTACCTCTCCCCTTCTCTCTCTCTCTCTCTCTCTCTCTTTCTTCTTCTCCTGCAACCATGGCTCAATTGGCTCGAATGCACAGGCCCTGGGCACTGAGGATGGCTCCATGGAGCCTCCATCTCAGATGCTAAAGTAGCTCAGTTGTGAGTATGGCCCCAGATGAGCAGAGCATCAGCCCCAGAAAGGAGTTGCTGGGTGGATCCCAGTTGGGGCACATGTGGGATCTGTGTCACTATCTCCCCTCCTCTCACTTGGAAAAAGAGAAAAAAGAATATCAACTAGAAGTACAATAAGTATAGGGAATACATAAGACAAAAAGATCTGGGAGATAATGTTGAAAAAAAAAGAGGACAAGTAGAGTAAAAATGCAATGATTTTACAATGTGTTTGAACTTAAATGCCTATCAGTTTAAAGTACACTGCTTAAAATAGACATAGGGTGATTTTTGTGAACTTCATGGTGACCACAAACCAAGAACCTACAAAAGATGCACAAAAAATTAAAAGAAACGAACCCAAATATAACACTGAAGAAAACCAGCAAACCACAGGAAAGAGATCAAGAGAAGGAAAGAACAGAGAAGAATTACAATACAACCAAAAAAGAAACTAGAAAAACCCAATTAACAAAATAGCAATAAGTTCATACCTAACAATAATTTAAATGTAAATAGACTAAATGCTCCAATCAAAAGACATAGGCTGAATGGATAAAAATAGACAAACCCCATCTATATGCTGCCTACAAAACACTCAGTTCAGATTAACAGACACAGACCAAAAGTGAAAGGGTGGGAAAGATATTTCATGCAGATAGAACTGAAGAGAAAGCTGGGTGGCAATACTCATATCAGACAAAACAGACTTTAAAACAAAGACTTTTAAAAGAAAAAAGAAGGGACAAAGAAGGGCACTACATAATGATAAAGGGGTCAGCCCAAGAAGAAGATATCATGATTGTAAATATCTATACACCCAACACAGGAGCACCCAAGTATATAAAACAAATATTAGTGGATAAAAAGGCAGAAATTAATAGTTAATTCAGTAATAGTTGGAGACTTTAATGCCCATTTACTTCAATGATAGATCATCCAAACAGAACACTAATAAGGAAATAATGGCCTTGTATGTTACATCAGATCAGATTAACTTAATAGACATTTATAAAACATTTCATCCCCGAACTGAATAATACACATTTTTCTCAAGTGCACATAGAACATTTTCTAGGACAGACCATATATTAGGCCACAAAACAAGCCTCTACAAACTCAAGAAAATTAATCAAGCACATTTTTTCCAACCACAGGGGCATAAAACTATCAGTCAGCTAACTGCGGGAAGAACATGGAAAAACAGAAATATGCAGAGGTTAAACATCACACTACTAGACAAATAATTGATCAAACAGGAAATCAAACAGGAAATTAAAAAACTACTTTGTGACAAATGAAAATGAAAATCTTTCCAAAATGTATGTGATGCAGCAAAAGCAGTTCTAAGAAGGAAGTTCATAGCTATACAAGCCTACTTCAAGAAGCAGGAAAAATCTCAAATAATCTAACTTTATACCTGAAGAAAGTAGAAAAAGAACAAACAAAACCCAAAGTAAGTAGAAGGAAGGAAATAATAAAGGTCAGAATGGAAATAAATGAAGTAGAAACTAAAATAAACCAGAAAAGGTCAATGAAACTAATAGCTTGTTCTTTTAAAAGATAAATAAAATTGACAATCCTCTAGCCATATTCATCAAGAAAAAAAGAGCCCAAATAAGTAAAATCAGAAATCAAAGGAAAGTGACAACCAACACCAAAAATATCCAAAGGATCATTTAAAAATGTTATGAACAGCCTGACCAATGGTGGCGCTGTGGATGCTGAGGTCCCTGGTTTGAAACCCCAGGTTGCTGGCTTGAGCACGGGGTCACTCGCTCTGCTATAGCCCCCCAGACAAGGCACATATGAGAAAGCAATCAATGAACAACTAAGGTACCACAATGAAGAATTTATGCTTCTCATCTCTCTCCCTTTCTGTCTGTCTGTCCCTCTCTCTGTCTCTCTCTATCTCTGTCACACCCTCCCCCAAAATCTTGCTATTTGCAACATGGGTAGACCTAAAGGACATTGTGCTAAGTGAAATAAGTCAGACAAAGAAAGACAAATATGGTCTGATTTCACTTATATGTAGAATCTAATAAAAAAAATAAACATACAAAAAAAATCTGATTTATAAATACAGAGAACAAATTGATGGTTGCCAGACGGAAGAGGGCTGGAGGGGATAGGTGAAAAGGTAAATAGGAAGAAGCATAAAAAATTTCCAGTTATAAAATAAATATGTCACAGGATATAATACATGGCATAGAGGATAATAATATCATAACTATATGGTGCCAGTGGTTACTGGACTTGTGGTGACCAAATTGTAAGATATATAACTATCGAAGAACTAGATTGGACACCCAAAACTACTGTCATATTGTATGTCAACTATTATAAAGAATGTCCATAAAAATTAAACAAGCAGTACATAAGAAATCTTTACCTAAATCCTTCTGCTACAAAGCAAACCACTTTTTTTCTTCTTTGTGACAGAGAGACAGAGAGAGGGACAGACAGATGGGAAGGGAGAGAGATGAGAAGCATCAATTCTTTGTTGTGGCACCTTAGTTGTTCATTGACTGCTTTCTTATATGTGCCTTGACGGGTTGGGGGGGGGCTACAGCAGAGTGAGTGACCCCTTGCTCAAGCCAACGACCTTGGGCTCAGACCAGCAACCTTGCTTGGGCTTCAAGCCAACAAACTTTGGGCTCAAGCCAGCGACCATTGGATCATATCTGTGATCCCACGCTCAAGCCAGCAACCCCATGCTCAAGCTGGTGACCCTGTGCTGAAGCTGGTGAGCCCATGCTCAAGCCAGGTGAGCCTATGCTCAAGCCAGTGACCTCAGGATTTCAAATCTGGGTCTTCTGCGTCCCAGTCCGACGCTCTATGCACTGCGCCACCACCGAGTCAGGCCAAAGTAACACTTTGTTACTGTATGGACAGAAAGAAGGGTTGCTTATCCTCTACGTCAGTGGTTTTCAACTACCAACGTGCCAAAAACTTTTTGCCGGTCTGCAAAAGAGTTAACCACTCTGATGTTGTACGAAGATTCTAGGGTCTATTATCTTTATACAACATCAGGGTGGTGAACTCTAAAATTTCTGGCGGGTCGGCAGTTGAAAACCACTGCTCTATATCCTTTAGATAAGTTGCAGCTCAGACCCCTGGAGACACTGGCTGCTTTTTCTGAGATCATTATACTCTATACACTTGGATCTATTTCGTAGTGCTTTGGCCCGTTAGTGCTTTTCCAGTCCTCCATCCTTGCAAATCCAACATCTTCTCCTGTCTTACCTTCGTTCATCTGACTTATCACACCTGAGACCCAGGAGAGCTTTCACCTTCTCATTACACCTCGTTACACCCTTTCAGCCACACTGCCTTCGGTCTGTGAGCACACCTCTCGCTTCCTTCCTTTGCTCTAAGTGGGCACATCTCATCACACCTCCGATCAGCTCCTGCGCAGGCGCAGGCCCGCCTAGGCAGCTCGCTGTCCTTCAGTTTGTACCTTGTGGTCCATTTTCAAACAGAATGCTCTCCCAGGCAAAAAAAAGAGTACCCTTTGGGTGTCTTACCCTGTATCTTTACATTCTGTAAGGGATCTTATATGTTCAGGGAGATGCATCTATCATGTTTTTTCCATAACTGAAGTGCTGTGTTCTTTTAAATGGACTGATCTCTCGTTTTTGTTTGTTTTTTTTAAAGATCTTGTTAGTATTTCCCTGAATCTCTTAATGAGATACCCAGACACACCCCTCTCTGCCTCTCTAAGTCAGCATGTAAGAAAAGCACCATAAAATGGCTATCCACCAACAAAATCCAGCTCCCTTTGCAAAAAAAGAAGTGGCTTGGGACCGTATGTGTTCTCCACCTCAGTATTAACACCTCCCCTCCCTACTGCCCAGCATCCTGCCAGCTCACCGCAGTTAGGTAACCGGCCCACCAGGTAGATATTTGGGCTGGTATCCTCTGGACCCCAACGCCAAAACCAACTTATCCATTTACTTTCCCCACCCCAGGCCCCATACTTCATACACACACACATACACACATGCATGCATGTGTACACACATTCACACACCACACACCTCCACTCTCACTGACGCTGTGATTTGGGGAGTGAAAGTTCTTAGAAAATACATTTAAGAAAGGAATTTTATTCAAATTCAAATAGCAAACAAGAAGGAGCTAATGGTTGCCGGGAGGTGGTCCCTAGAATGGATTTGTACCCGACCTGTACTTTTTCTCAAGAGCTTAACCTATTTAAACACAGTTTCTTCTCTTAAACAAACTTAAGTATTGCTCTGCAATTTTTAACACAATGAATATGCTTAGCAAACGCTTGCTTTAGTTAGTACAAAGACAAACCAGGGAGCAGTGACTTATGATGTAGGCACATTCCAAATCAATGAGGCCATGACTATTGAAATATGCACTGTAAATGCAGTCTCGCTTAATGCTCAAGAGTCCGGCCACAGTAGGACTGGGACTTCACTTATAGGCACTGGGATAAGCAGTTTCCACCCCAAAGAGAAGAGACATGCTGGGGGGTAGGAGGGCAGGGGGGTATGGAGATACTGACCACCATCTTTAAGTCTTTTTTGTTTTGTTTTTTGTTTGTATTTTTCTGAAGCTAGAAACGGGGAGAGATAGACAGACTCCCGCATGTGCCCGACTGGGATCCACCCGGCACGCCCACCAGGGGGCGACGCTCTGCCCACCAGGGGGTGATGCTCTGCCCCTCCGGGGCGTCGCTCTGCCGCGACCAGAGCCACTCCAGTGCCTGAGGCAGAGGCCAAGGAGCCATCCCCAGCTCCCGGGCCATCCTTGCTCCAATGGAGCCTCGGCTGCGGGAGGGGAAGAGAGAGACAGAGAGGAAGGAGGGGGGGGGGGTGGAGAAGCAAATGGGCGCTTCTCCTATGTGCCCTGGCCGGGAATAGAACCCAGGACTTCTACACGCCAGGCAGACGCTCCACCACTGAGCCAACCGGCCAGGGCGTTTAAGTCTTTGATACCCCAACATCAATGGTGATTTCCTAGGCCTGGAGCCAAGAAGGGTGAGACCAGGAACCACTGTTTTGAAAATGCCATCCTTCCATCTTTGAAATCATGAGTCACAGACTCAAGATGGAAAGGGACCCACATGTGAAGTTACACAGTTTCCCCTCCCAGCCCAGCTACATGTTCAACCACCTGGATTTGAATACATCCACTGATGGGGAACCCACTACTCCCTCAGGCAGCACGGTTTGGCTTTCCACTTCTCTTTTAAGGCCTTCCTTTTATTCATGGAACATCTATTTTTCTTAAATTTTGTGTGTGTGTGTGTGTGTGTGTGTGTGTGTGTGTCAGAGACAGAGAGAGACAGAGAGAGACAGAGAGAGGGACAGATAGGGACAGACAGACAGGAAGGGAGAGAGATGAGAAGCATCAATTCTTCGTTGTGGCACCTTAGTTGTTCATTGATTGCTTTCTCATATGTGCCTTGACCGGGGGGCTACAGCAGACCGAGTAACCCCTTGCTCAAGCCAGCGACCTTGGGCTCAAGCTGGCAAGCCTTGTTCAAACCAGATGAGCCCGCGCTCAAGCCGGCGGTCTCAGGGTTTTGAACCTGGGTCCTCCGTGTCCCAGTACAACACTCTCTCCACTGTGCACCGCCCGGTCAGGCTACTTTCCTTTAGTTTTTATAACTACTTCTTCCTTTACACTTCAAATTATATGAACAAAATAAATTTTTCTTTCCAAGTAATAACCATCAATATATTGGAAAATATTTGAAAAAATACCAAGTTTTCCCAATGTTGATTTTTGCTGGGACAAAAATTTCCTATTTTTTTAACTTTTCCTCATGTGTCACGGATTCTGGCCCCTTCGCCACAATGATATGATCATATATTATGTATTAAGGACATGGTTGCTTTACATTCATTAGACCCTTGAGTCCTCACAATGGTCCTATGAGGTAGGAGCTATTATTTTCCTCATTTTACAAAACCAGAAACTGAAGCCTCAAGAGGTCAAATGATTTGTTGGTAGTAAAATAGCCGGTGACCGGTAGACTGGGATTCAAACCAGGCCTGTGATTCCAGAGCCAATATTTAATACGTACTTTCTCGATTGTATTGGTCCCAACGTATGGGTCCCCTGCATGGCCTGGATCCTTGATGAGGGGACCTGAACAGTGAGCATCATGGACACTGGGTCATAAATGGGGTGGGCCGGGGGCCAGGGGAATCAACGAATAGTGACCTTAAAGCCAGAGGATGAGGAGGAAACCATGTCTTTGGGGGACTCTTAGTGGACGGACGGACTTTGAAGGGCTTCAACATTCTCATACAATACAGGTGTTTCCCCAATGAATTTTAGTTAAAGAAAACATCTGCTCTGTCCAACCCTCCACCAAATCTGGAGGTATCAAAGGCTTCAAATAGCCCAAGCTATTAAGGGGATGCCCCTTGTAGATTCCTAGACCTGGAGAAGTGGTTTAAATTCCTATTCTTCAGCTCTAGACTCAGAGGTTTGGCATTAATAGGTGTGGGGTGGACCACAGACTCTTTATTTTAATAAGCACTTCAAGAGTTTATGGAATGGGTGGTTCCTGAACCTGTTTCTTTGAGAAACTCCACCCTAAGCTGTATAAAGCCCCTGGACAGCTCTTCTGACCAGGTAGCAGTGAGTTAAGGCAAGGTGTTATAGGAGCAGGTATCTGGCTTGAGGTAGCTAGATACTTAGCTGCTCCCTAATAGGTGGAGACTGGCCGGCTAACCCAGCTTGGGGGCAGGCATATCTATGAGAGAAGGGTAGCGTCGTCATGTGGGGAGCCATTAATTCAGGGGCTGATAAATTCTCAGCCCATGTTACACCCAGGTCTTCTTTTTTTTAACCAAGAAGCATTTGCTTTGTGGAAGCCAATTAAATTCTTTGTTTCAAAACCAACTTCTAAATATTGTCTGTAACACCCTTCCCTCCTAGGGATAAACTGCAATGATGTTAATTTTACACTCCAGTCTCGTTGGATCTCATCACTGATCTTGCTGTAATATTCTGCCACCAGTGCCGTGTCCTGTCAGTGATCAGAGAGGCGCCATGGATTTCAGAGTTGGTCACTGTTTTCAGCAACCGAAAGACAAAGAAGCGTGTTCCAGTTTATACTTCTAAGCCCATCTGTTAGAAAACCGTGCCCAAGGTCCTTGCAGTCTGCTTGCTAAAGCAACAGACTGAGAGGAACAAAACAGGTCCGGCTCCCAAGTGTAAACCCCGGCAGAAACCCAGCGGCCTCCTGACTGCCTCCCAAGGCCCCAGCAGGGCTCCTGTGCAGGTCCTCTTCCTGTAGCCAGAGCACCAGTTATCGATGGCCACTTCAACTATAGACGCACCTCAGAGATATTGCAGGTTCCGCACCGCAGCAATCAAGCGAGTCATAAATCCTTTTGATGGTGGAGGGTTTTAAGCCTTCCGTTTGTAAGAAACACGATATCCGTGAAATGCAACCAAGTCAAGTGCAGTAAAATGAGGCATGCCTGTATTGCATATTCAGTTGCTTCAAACAACCACAGTGTTATTTATACAATTTTATGGTGCAGGAATTTGGGCAGGGCACAGCTGGGTGATTCTTCTGCTTACTGTGACAGTGACTGGGACGGCCCAGTGGTTTTCTGCTGGGCTGGTTTAGAGAGTCCAGGATGGCTTCATTCATTCCTGGCCCCTCGATGGGGCCAGCAGAAAGCTGGGCTTGGCAGGGCCCCACACCCTCTCTCTAGTCTCAGAGCTTCTCATGTGCCTTTTCCAGCAGGGTGGTTAGGCTTCTAACATGCTGCTCAGGCCTCCAAGGGACCAAGGTGGAAGCTGCCAGTTAACTTAAAGGCTAGGTCCAGAAACGGCATAATGTCACTGCCCCATGTTTTGCCAAACCCAGAGTCAAAGGGAAGAGAAACAGACCCCACCTCTCCAGGAGAAGCTTGTCAAAGAATGTGCACTACCCCCCCCCCCCAGCCAGCCTCTTCTCTGGTTCCCACGTGAGGGTCATTCACCTCACAGACTCCTACACCTTTAGCCCACACTAGAATACCACGTTCTAGTTCAAGATGGCGATCCGGGAAGATCCTGAACTCACTTCCTCCCATGGACACAACAAATGTACCACTACATACAGAGCAATTTCCTCTGCAGAAAACAAGACAACCCTCCCCCCCCCAAAAAAAAAACCCCCAGCTGAGCAACTCCTACACATTGGATAAGTGAGAAAAACTCACATCCAAATGGCAAGGAGAGGCCTGAGACATAACTATTCATAAATCCCACCCCCAGCCAGGCACCCCAGTGTCAGGGGGAAACCCACACATTTAAGCATCTTCCTGAGGAGTGAAAGGTTTGAGCCCTACATCTGGCACCCTAGCTTCTCAGACTTGCACCTAAGAGCCAAGCCCCCAGAACACCTGGCTTTGAAAGTGAAGGGGGCTTGTGTTCATAGGACCCACAAGGCTGCAGAAAGCTAAGCAATAGTTCCTAAAGGGCTCGCACATGGGAACTCCCCGCCCCGGGCGCGAGGCAAAGAGGCAGTGGACTGGAAAGCACCCAGTCCTTCTGATCTTATTTGCTGATCTTAAAGTGTCGACCTGCGGAGCAGGCATCTAATTGGACACATGGAGAAGCCTGCTGTGCCTTTCCAAAGACGGAGGCCGGCAGGCACCGTCTCCACCCCCGCCCTACGTCTCACTCCAGCTCATCGGCAGCTCCCAGAAAGGGGCTTGTACCCTTATCTGGCACTCCAATTTTTGCAGTTTCTGCCCAAGAGATACATCTAGATCGCCTGGCTTTAGTGGCCAGTGGTATTATGCCCATGGGCCCCACAGGAGGTAACACATGGAGTTCTCAACCCACTACCACTCCCAGGGCACGGTAGAGAGACACCCAAGAGATACATCTAGATCGCCTGGCTTTAGTGGCCAGTGGTATTATGCCCATGGACCCCACAGGAGGTAACACATGGAGTTCTCAACCCGCTACCACTCCCAGGGCACGGTAGAGAGACACCCAGTCTTTCTGTGAAAAAGGAGTATTAGGTTATTTCATAGCTGTGGCCTGAGGGGCAGGCTTCTAATTAAACATACATAGGCTTCTAATTAAATGCCCATCTAAGGGCCAACTGTAATCCTCTCCAAAGACGTTGGAGGGTGGGAGCTATCTGCGCACGATGCCTCTGCCAAGCTTCCAGGGCTGGCATCTCCTGGGAAGCCACCTGCATCTGGTGCCCTGATTTTTATGGCTGCCGCCCAGGGGGTGCCCCTTGATCACCTGGCTCTGATGGCTGGCAAGACTTGTGTTCATGTGTTCAACGGGTTGGTAGCAAAGAAAGAAACAGTTTCTTAACTGGCTATCACCCCAGGACTCAGCACAATGGGCAGTGAGAGAAAGGTTCATCTCCCAGGCCTCTCGTGAGAACGGTAGATCTGCACACTTTAAAAGCAGCTGCCAGGCCCTGGCCGGGTGGCTCAGCATGGATAGAGCGCCATGCTGGTGTGCTGAGGTTGTGGGTTTGATCCCCGATCAGGGCACATACAATAAGCAACCAATGAGTGCACAACTAAATAGAACAACTAAGTAGAACAAGTTGATGCTTCTCTGCCTCTCAAATCAATGGAAAAATTTAAAAATAAAATAAAAAGACATCTGCTGCCTGAAGGTGTGGCTTACAATCATCCAAAGCTGGGCGCTGACAGACCCACCCACTGATGGGCTTGGCAGACCCTCCCCTACTGGGAGCCACCAACAATAAAGTAGGCTTCTTAGACATCTTAGAGGTTTGAGAACAACCAGGAGCAAGGGCGGGGTTGATCAGTAAGCTTCTGCTGCCAGGAGGCCACTGCCGATGGGAGGGCGTCAAAAGATACAAACATCCAGTTTATATAATAAGTCGCGGGTATGTAATGTACAGCCTGGTGATGGCAATAGCACTGGATTGTTTAGTCGGAAGTTGCTAAGAGACTAGATATTAAAAGCTCTCATCACATGAAAATTTAAATACTGCATGTGTGGCGATGGATGTTGACTAACTTATTGTCACGGTCATTTCAAAATGTACACAAATATTGGATCATATTGTTGCTCACCTGAAACTAGTGTAGTGCTACATGTCACTATAGCTCAGTAAAAAGCCTAGGACATTGGATGTTTCACCAGGAGCCGCGAGGGACATGAATACTCCTGGCATCCATGAGGACGGACTCCCCACGCCTCACGCAGCCATGGGGGCGGGGCCCAGCACGAATCCCCGCCCCTTATCCCTCCTTTCCTGCCCCTCCCCCAGCCACGTGTCCGCAGTCTCCGGACAACAAACAAACAGCCCTTCCATTTTTACCACCCGCTGGTCTGAGTGCCACGGTGTGCCATCAGAAGGGACTGGCAGAGGAACAGGACATCCACCTTCACCCCAGCCCCTCTTCCTACAAAGACCAAGAATCCCCACCCCAAACCCCTGACTACTGTCAACAGCTGTTTTGGGTCCTGAGGGGGCTCAAGCGAGAGCTGGCTCCTGGGGTTCTCAGCGCATCCTGAGAACGCGGGCTTTGCTCTGCGCTCTGGGCGCCCCTTGCGACCAACCAAAGACCAGCTAGGGCCACGGGGAGAGAGTGAGCAGGCGTCCGGGGGTGCTGGGGGGGAGCAGGGCCGGAAGCCCCAGCCGGGGCCGCGGTTCAGGCCGGAGGCGGAGCCCGAGGCCGGCGCTTGCTCGGAGGAGAGCCCTCTGGCTCCTCGGCAGCACCAGTGACGGGCAGCGATGCACCAGGTTCCCGTTTGTGGGGCCGCGACACCCTCTGCCTGTCAGCTAGAGGAATGGGAGGCAGCCCGACCGCCCTGCCGTCTGTGCCTCCAGCCGGGGTGAGCTTGGTGTGCGGGACATCTGTCAGGGTAATCCCCTGGCCGTCCCCCTCCCGTGAGCCTGTGCTCGGCCACAGCCCCGCAGCTGGGCCCGAGTCCTGAACAGAGACCTGGCGCAGAAAGTGGAATCACGGAAAGCCCTCAGCGGGGGCAGGGGGTGGGGGTGGGGTTCGCAGTGATCATCTCCTGGTGTTACTGTGACCTTAAGAAACAGGACAGCTCCCACACCTTCCCCCCGAGACCTACACGCCTGTAACCTTCCCAGCCAAGGCCAGCCTGTCTCTGACTTCCTCCCTCACTCGGCTGATGGGAGCCACTGCCCCGCTTAGGGACAGCTTCCGGGGCCCAGCTGTGGGGGCTTCACCCTCCCCTTTGATGGGCTATTCTGCAGGGTAGAGGCAGGGGGGTGGTCTGCAGGGGGGAGTCAGGGGCCAAGCACGGTTCTCCTTTTCGCAAAGCTGGGAGCCCTACCAAGGGGGTTCCTTGAGGCGGAGGGAAATGCTTGCAGTCAATCCAGCCAGGGTGGCCAAGGGCACAAAGCAGTCTGTCTTCAGTCTTGTAATCTCTGGAGTGTCCGGGACCTGCCCTAGAGATGCTCCGTGGAAGGGAAGTTCCGAATGCCAGAAGATTCTTTTGTACCTAAAGCAAACATCACCTCCCTCTAGCTGTTACCTAGCAGTAACCAGAGGTCCCTGTGCTCAGGCACCGATAGTGTCTCTGGCCCTCTGCTAATATGGACTTCACAGCTGTTCACTGTCGTCCTATCCTGGGCAGGTCTGGGGGCTCTGCTACCAGCCTCCCCGCTTCACAGCAGAGGAACCCGAGGCTCGGGCAGCTGTGGAGACCACTGAGTCACTTAGCTTGGCGTGACCACAGGTTTGTGGGATCCCAGTGCTCTGGACCACGGTGACTCCCAGCCTGTCGGGCCTGGATCTAGCCTCCAAATCCCCAAATCCCTCTTTCCTGGGCCACTTCACACACCATTCTTTCCTCCGGGACCAAGCACCCTTGGGCTTCTCATTGCCACGTCTGTGCACTCACCATCTTGGTGACCTGTTTGCCTTGGGTGCCCTTTGAAAGGCAAGAGGCAGAAGTGGACGCGATGTCCCAGCCCTGGAAAACACCTCTCCCCCTCCAGACCCCGGGCCCCTCGTGGTGCAGGAGAAGATCCCTGTCTGTGGGTCTCCCGCTCCGTCCCACGTCAGTTCACAGGCCACTCAGAAACCCGTGACCTACTCACACGCAGCCTTTTAGAGTATTCCTTCTGGACTCAGAACTTCACATTTACTTCAATTAAATTTCATCTTGTGAGAAGTGACTGATTCTTTTGGTCTGCTGAATCCTTTTACCAATGCTGACTCTGGCATTCAGCACAAGTTATCCCTCAAAGTGTGTCACATGCAGATGTGACTCCCATGCCTCATGGAGGACACTGATGACAGCGCAGAGGCAGGAGCAGCGCCTGCAGCCACCACACACCGCCAGCCAGACTGGCATCCATCATTGTAAGTGGGGCTCCTTGGGAAGCATCCTGCAGCCAGTTCAGAATCCCCCACTTAACCCAACCTCCATCCTCACCCTTCCCCTTCCTGAGCCCCTCCAGGTCCCCAGCGCCATCTCCCCACCCTTCAGTCCATGCTCCCTGTTGTGTCTGAGCAAGATCGCAACACCTGCCCGCATCACTAGCTATCAGTGTTTCTTTGTGGCATCTCCTTACAGGAGTTGAAAGTTGTGGGGCTGGCACCTCTGTGATGCCACAGAGAGAGGACCTCGAAACCACCCAGGTTGCCACAGTGCTGGCGCGGAAGAGGAAGGGCAGGAGCTCTCCCGGAGTGTGGACCTAGCGGACCTCGTGCTGCTGATCTCGGGAACGCGCAGCACCTGCACCACAGACCTGCGGACCTCGCGCAGGAGCTGCCAAGAATTCAGACTCCTCTGCAGAAAAAGCGAGCGAGAAACCCCGGCCTGGCGGCGCCCACCGCCTTCGGGTGGCGCTGGGGAGGGAGTGGGGGCTGCCTCTGCCCTTCTTTCCTTAGTTTCTTGAGGGCTGCCTCAAGAAACGTGGGGGCTCACCCCTCTTTGGCAGTGATTACAGACCGTAGCACAAAGTGCAGGGGGCCTCACTTTAAGAACTCCTTTTTCAAAATCAGATCGTTAGCTAAGGAGTTGATTAGCCTCATTACTGAAAGGTGCTTCTTGTAGACAATTCAGTGCCCTCAGAACCAGAGCGATCCTCCGCGGTGTGGTCACGTGGCCACAGACTAACCAACCATTCAGCATGGGCCCCAAGGAAGAGGGAAACGTTTAAGTTCCCAGGCGGCGAAGGCTTCTTTACTACAAAAGAATCATAAATGAAGGTAAATTTCCTCTGGAAGTATCCGAGAAAAAACCAACAAGATTTAATAGGCAAAAGCTGTTTCGACCTGCTATTAGGAGCACAGCTACCATGAGAAGGTGGGTGGACATGTGAGAGCAACCTCGGTGGGGGTCTTGGAAGGAAACGAGAGTGGGCTCTCGGGAGGCATTCGCTTAAGTAACTTCGTGTTTTCTGTGTCCCCTAACTTTCGCGGGAAGAGCCTGCAAACTTGGGGAAGTTCTACTTCCAAATCTTAGTCTGAGCGCCAACAGCAAGCTGCGGGCGCCCTCTGCTGTCCGCTTCTGGGCGTTGCCTTCACGCGAAGGAGAGCTGTTCTGAACCCCTGAAGGCAAAAAGATGGGCCCAGAAACTGGGGCTCTCCGGGAGCCAGGAGCTCCCTGCCCCTCATTCTGTATTTGAGCAGAACCTGTAGCTCTGTCAACATCTGAGCTAACGGTTGGGGCTGGGAGTGACCCATTCATTGACCAGATGACCTCCAGAGCACTATTTCTTTCAAAGACTTCAGGTGCCTGGGGTGGCGGGAGAAGAGGGAGTCTTAGAAAGCAAAGGGGTCTTGAGAGCGCCGAGCAGGTGATGAAGACTTTGCCTCAACCTGGCAGGCGTTCAGAGGGAAGAGAGGACGTTCTGAGTCGTTCTGCCCAGAATCTCCGTTTGCCTCTCCGGGGAAGGATGGCAAATTTCCCACCACTTACAACCCCTGAACGCCCAAAGCTGAAAGAGCCCAGGGAGCCTGCCTGCAGGGAAGACTGAGCACAGGGACGGAGAGAGGAGCTTGCCCTCTGCGGGGCCCCAGGGGCCTGGTTCTCTGACCAGGAATTCTTCCACAGAGCGCTCGATCAGCGAGGGATGGTACCCAGATGCAGAAACAGACCTTGTCCCGTAAGGTAAGTTCCAGAGGCATCAAGGTTGTCCGGTGCGTGAGACCCTGATGTCCACCCTTCCCCAGACCACGAGCTCCTCCGCCAAGGTGGTTGTGGGGAGAGAAAGGGAAGAGTGTCGGGCCTCGCCAAACGTATCTGCATCGTGCGTTATGATTTCATTCAACAAGACGGTGTGGGAGAAAGGTCACTTCTTCCCTTATGGCTCCGGATCGAGTCTAATCTGGCTAGGTTGAAAGCAAATTCCATTTTGGTAATTACTGACGATCTGTCCTTTCCTACCAGGTTCATATGAAGGTCCTGGGGTCCCGAGAAAGGGAGGGTTCCAGGTGTTCTGCTCCCCCTGTCCCTGTGTGGTGTCTCCTGCTGGGGCAGGGCTTGAAGGCCACTGGCCAGGCTGGGCCCCTGCCGTGTTCAGCAGACCCCTGCCCTGCCACATCCCTGGGGCACTGTGCTCGGAACCTGGGAACACCTGTCCCAGGCTTCCCGGGCTGGAGGAAGGCTCACAACATCTCAGGCCGGTCCTCCAGCGTCTCCATGTCCAGCACAGCCCGAGGCCAGGGCTTCAAGAGAACGGGCCCCTCACTTGCAAGGCCACACGTACACCTGGGCAACAGGGGTGCCATCTGAGTAGGGCCCTCAGAGCATGTGTGCACAGACCACACACAGAGTGTGGAAGAGCACATCTAGGTCACTCAGGATGTGACCCAGTGCTGTCACAGTGTCACTTGGAACCCTAACCGCTCTCCTCACTAACATCATCAGGCCTCGCAGAAATGCCTGTCCTTAGTCTTTGCTCTGTGCCTTCAAAACTACAGGCGACTGTGACAGGACGGCCTGGAGATTTATGGGTTGTCCAGCAGCAGGTGTTGGAGTTGGACACTGGCGTGGATACCCCTCTGAAATATGGGAAGGACTTCAGCATTGGGAGTGCCCAGGGTGATGAAAAGACAGATTACAGGAAGTCCCCGGGTTACGGACAAAATAGGTTCTGTAGGTTTGTTCTTAAATTGAGTTTGTATGTGAGTTGGAATAGGTACATTTATCTATTAAATGCAACGTAGATAGTTTGTCTTAACATAGTATTTATTTTTGCCCTTTTGATCATATAAACACTTAAAATATTTTCAAATACAACCTTAAACAATCTTGGATGAAGAAGAAGATGGACTTGTTAGACAGGATGGGACTGATGTTAGAATCAGGGTTTGATTCTGCTGCTGGAGTCAGTTTCTTGAAGTGGCATCCAGGGAGGTTTGTACAGAGCTTTTCTTTTTCTCATCTTAAGTGACCCTGCAGCCTCTCAGGCCTTCAGTAACTGTGCAGTAAGCTTTGGTGAACTGCCCTGTATCAGGATCTTACTCTTCTAATGTTGCGATTTCTGCTGCGATGAGAGGAAAACCAGTAGCTATCTCTTTCATAGAGAACTTCCGGTTCTGGAGTTCCTGGGTCCCTGTTTTCTTCCCTAAATGCTGTCATCTGCTGTTCTAGTTCCATAAGGTCTTCACTGGTTAGTTCTGTGTGATTGGATTTGAATAACTCTATAATGTCATTTTCACTGATGTCCAACTGCAGTTGGTTACCAATAACCCTTATGGCACTCTGTTCATAAGTACGAGTCATACTTAAGTCAGATGTTTGTAACTTGGGGGGACTTACTGTAATTAACTTGGCAAGTACTTCTTCTTAGACAGCATCAAAGGACTAGTGTTGTGCACAACAAAGTGCTGCTTCTCAGTAGTGAGAAAAGTCCAAAAGTCCACTTACTAGCTTTTTTTTTGGTTCCAACTCATGGTTCCAGCTCTGCGACATTGACAGTTGGTGTACTTGGCAGCTGAGGAACATTCTGTAATGTGAGACAGGACATAGTTACCGTGTGTGTGTGTCTAGTGGTAACACGCTTAAAGTGTTTCCTTTTTATTGTTACATGTATGGTAATTTGCACTTTGGAGGAATACGTATTAAAATTGTGTGCACTTGAGATACAACTACATTTCATTGTTTTAGATCCTCGTAGCTATGAGAACAAGCCAAGATGATGATAAAAATAAAACATATGAGAGAGGTGCTCAGAGAAGAAAAAAGGCTGAAAAGAGAAAAGAAAATCTTCAAGGAAATGGACTTTGTGAATTTTTACAACCTGGAAACACTGAAAATGAACAGATGGGATCAAAATGCACGCGTGCCGTTACTGAAACTGATGAGAGAGCCAGACAAAGCCGGCAGTCGGGGATTCGAAGAGACAAGGACGCAGAGGCGAAGGCCTGAATTAGTATCACGTGTCCAGTATTTAGGCAGATGTAACGATATTGTCAGTGGCGTTTACACTGCAATATTTACAGATAACAATGGATGTTTATTAAGTTCCAAGAGAAATTATTTTGAAATTGGATGCTAGAGCAGCCGAAACATGTAACTTGGATAAGAATGAAAGAAATAACCTCTCTTTCGGGTGAAGGATAAAATGAGATTATTAATTTATGAGTCATAAAGTGAGAAATCATACATCTGTCTGATTTAGCAAATTTTACTAGGGACAAAAGTTGTGGTGAATAACTAACATGTACCACACACACCACTGAACTCTAAGAAGAAAACAAAGACGTTGAAGTTAATGAATGTTTCTCGTTGGTTTTGCAAATATTGTAAATATATATATATATTTTTTTCTAAGTGAAGAACTAACAATGTTTCAATTTTAGGCATTGAGCCTGACCGGACTGTGGCGCAGTGGATAGAACGTCGACCTGGGATGCTAAGGACCCGGGTTTGAAACCCCAAGGTCGCCAGCTTAAGCACAGGCTCATCCAGCTTGAGCGTGGGCTTACTTGCTTGAGTGTGGAGTCACTGGCTTGAGCGTGGAATCATAAACATGACCCCATGGTCCTTGGCTTGAGCCCAAGGTCACTGGCTTAAGCAAGGGGTCAACAGCTCTGCTATAGTCCCCCGGTCAAGGCACATATGAGAAGTAATCAATGAACAACTAAGGTGCTGCAATGAAGAATTAATGCTTCTCATCTCTCTCCCTTTCTGTCTGTCCCTGTGTCCCCTCCCCAAATAGGCATTGCCTTAAAGCAGAGGTCTGCAAAGTTTTGGTGGAAAGGAGCAGAAAGTAAATAATTCAGTATATATTGATATGTATAATTTATTTATGTATTTTTTTAAGTCTTTGCAAGCTGGACTGTGCCTCCAATCATCCTGGCTCCTTCAGGCAAGAAGGAGCAGTCCTGCATTCATAGCGGAGCCAGCCTATTCTAGATGGCCATCTTCCGGAAATGCTGACCGGGATCATAGGCTCCCCAGCCCAGGACGCCTGGCAGGCTCCTGTTTACAAACGTGTAACACTAGGAAGCTCCTGCAGACTTAGGGACCCCAGTCTCGACTTGTCAACATCCTGTTCCCCACCTGCCCCCGGAAGCACAGAATTAGCCGTGCTGTGGCCCATTTTATTTCATAACCTCTTATCGATGCTGCACATTTTCTTTGTGAGTATTTTTAGGACCTGGGTCATTCAGCTGGATTCCCACATCTCAGGGGATTTGACCGCCGAGTCTTGACACTGCTAATGCCGTGTGGAGGAATTGCCTAGTTCTTTTATTTTTTAATTTTTAGGTTTTTCTCTGTGGCCCAACTCATCCCTGTCATATTTCCAGAAGAAGGAACATGAAAAGAAAAAAGAAAAAAAAAGCCTTTACAACTTCACGGGAGGTTTTATTCCAGCACACCATATCTTCATCCTAAAGAAAGCAGGCGGCCGAGCTACAAGTAAAACTTACAAAGTCGAGACCCTGTTTCACCGTCTGTTCACAAACAGTCGCGTTAGTTCTCTAATAACACGTGCAAACTTGCCTCTGAAGTTATGGAACGGAGAGTGTGTGTGTTTTCCATTTTTATTTTTCTAAATGTACCAGTCGGCTGGCCCGGGCTGGGGTTGCTTACAGAACTTCAGAGAAATAGAAACTGCTTGTCTCTTGAAGTTTGCCTGCTGGTCTCCTAGCAACTGGCTTCTTGTCTGGGGTCCCCTTTGAGCTGTCTGGGGACACAGAACACGGAAAGGCACATGTCCACTTTCCCACTGGATAATGACATTGTCTGTAATTAATACAAATACTCCGTTTAAGCAGCAGTGAAGGGGAGCGGGGGAGGGGGGGAAGGTTGAGAAGGATTTGCTCAGGTGCTTTGTCTGCTGTTAGGAGAAGCAGGGGTGTGTGTGACGGTGATGGCAGGTGAGGACTGAGGCACCCAGGGCAAGGGCGGGAACTGGCGGAGACACTCTCTCTTACGGTCGTGCAAGTGCTGACTCTGCGGGACCCCAGGCCGGAGGAGGAGCCCTGTCCGCCTCAGGACAGAGTTACTGCTGAGCCTGTGAGCCCAGTTACCTGATGGCTTGGTTTTCAAGAAACAATAGGAATCTGGAAGAGTGTGTATGTGTTGTAAGGGGCAGGGGGAGGTTGTGACTGAAATCTCCCAATCTAAAAATATTTCAGTCAAACATTTTTTTATTCAGTTAAAGGCCAGAATTTAAACTATGACCTGTGACCGCAACTTGCCCAGGGCTACCCACCAAGATGGGTTAGTCATTTGAAAAAAGAGCCATTCCATCTTCCCAAGTTCTCTCCTCAATACTGAGGAGCAAAAACAATTTCTCCTCTAGTGATCCTTGGAACACTTCTGTGGCACAAATCCTAAAATTGCCTAAATCTGGCCAACTCTTGGCTCATGCCGGTTAATTCTGGCTGGTGAGACGTGTCAGGTAATGAGACTCATAAGGATCAGGGAGGGGTATGGGCAGAAACAATTATTAGAGGGATTCTGGACTGAAAAATGTCCCAGAATGATGAAACACGCCATTTCACAGACTCAGAAAGCTCTGTGAAGCCTAAGTAAGGCAAAGACAGACTGTGGAACCCTTTGGGTCTGATTGTAGATGCTGGACAGAGTACAATAAGAAATAGGGCTTAGACGCAGAGGAATAGAAATGTTTAGTCAGGGTGCACAGAAAGCTAGCACATAGTCTAAGAAACCCTCAGTCATTACTCCCCGTTTCCCAAGGCACAAGGTAGCCTGGGACCGCCCCGCTTAGCTTTTCCTTTTCCCTCTGCTTGGAATGCTCCCTTCTATCTACCTGTCAGATCTCTGCTTATCCCGCAGGACCTGCTGGCCAGTGATGGGACGGAAGGCTCCCCTGTGTCCATGGAAGAGAGGAGGGCTGCAGAAACTCTCTGGTCTGCTTGCTTCTTCTCCTTATGAAAGGAGGCATGATGTCTGTCTTTCTTTCCTTCTTTCTTTCCTTCCTCCTTCCCTCACTCCCTCCCTCCCTCCCCTCTCTCTGTCTCTCTCTTTTTGTGTGTGACAGAGACAGAGAGAGGGACAGATGGGGCAGATAGACAGGGAGAGAGATGAGAAGCATCAATTCTTTGTTGCGGCTCCTTAGTTGTTCACTGATTGCTTTCTCGTATGTGCCTTGACGGAGGGCGGGGGGGCGCTACAGCAGAGCATGTGATCCCTTGCTCAAGCCAGTGACCTTGGGCTCAAACCAGATGAGCCCACACTCAAGCTGGCGACCTCATGGGGTTTTGAACTTGGCTTCTCCGAGTCCCAGTCTGATGCTCTATCCACTGCGCCACCACTTGGTCAGACTTTCTTTCTTTCTTTCTTTCTTTCTTTCTTTCTTTCTTTCTTTCTTTCTTTCTTTCTTTCTTTCTTTCTTTCTTTCTTTCTTTCTTTCTTTCTTTCTTTCTTTCTTTCTTTCTCTTTTTCTCTCTTTCTTTCTCTCTCTCTCCTTCCTTCCTTCCTTCCTTCCTTCCTTCCTTCCTTCCTTCCTTCCTTCCTTCCTTCCTTCCTTCCTTCCTTCCTTCTCTCTCTCTCTCTTTCTCTCCCTTTTCCCTCCCTCCCTCCCTCCCTCCCTTTCTTCCTTCCTTCTTTTTTTGGGGGATTTTAATATCCTTTTTCTAGTTGAATGTATTGGAGTGACCCCGTGTTAATGAACTGGACATGATTTCCTTGGCTGGAGAGTCAGAGGAGTCTGACAGCCGCCCTCACATTCCTATTTCTCTTTGGTGAAAATACCTTCCACGTTCTCTCCTGTGCATGGTGTGCCGTTCCTGAGGCCTAGACTCAGAGAGAGATGTGAGGAGAAAATATATTTTTTCCCACAGGCCATTCTCTCATCCGGTCTTACCCACAATATTTTACTCCCTGTTCTATCTAAATTGGTTCACACCCCAAGGGGAATAAGAGTAAGGTTTGTCATCATCCCTACATCCCCAATAAGGCACATTTCAAGAGTTCCACCCCCTCTGAAGCCTTTCTCGTCCCTTCTGAGCAGGTGGAGCGGCCCACTTCCTGGTGCTGAAGTGCTCTGTGTGGGACCGTGGCGTGTGGCAATTATGTCCCAGGCCAGAAGTCCCCTCACGGGGCCCAGGCTCGCCCAGGCATGTGCCACGTCTGACTTGTTTTTATTGTCTCGCCTCCCCTTGTGTGACACTCTCTGCATCCTGAGAATTCGTCTGTGTTTAGGAAAGAGACTTTGGCACGTCACCAAATATCACTGATGTTAGTAACTAACGCTCCGCTCTGTAGCTGTTTTCAAGATCTGGCTTACTTGGATCAAAGTCCAAGTAACCAAGAATGGGCTGTGTGAAAAGCGTAATGCTTCCATAGCACCATTTTCTTCTCTGAGTGTCCATGATTTAAGAAAATCATTCTACCTTTCTGATTGAAACTTTTTAGTACATAGATAGATATATAACTTTATTATATGTATTTCTGCACTCTTTGAAATAGAATATCTTGAGCATGGTGTAATCTTTCAAAATCTCAGGACCACGGCCCTTAGCCCCCAAGAGGCTGTTGAGAGACAAGTTTCTTGGCACCGGCATCCAGTGACTGCTACGATGTTCAAGTCCAGGGTTTTCAATCTTCTCTTTTTCTATTATCTGTCCCTCACTGTCTCAGACAGGCGCCTACCTGCAATAACCGGGTAGCTACTTCTAGACTTGTGGTAGCTAGGAATGCAGCTAACTAGAACTGTCCTAACTATATGTTAAAAGAGTCAAGAGATTCTAAGAGAGAAAGTCTTTGAAAGAGTCAAGAGCTGGGCTTAGTGCATAGACATCACAGCTACAGTGACCGGCTACTCAGCTGGGTGATTTCTGTGTCTGTCACCCCTGTGTTTGCAACAAGAGCTGAGGGGGGGAGTAGGGGATTGGGGGACAGATAGTAATGAGCACAAGAGAAGTGAAAATCCTTACTCTGGAAGTAGGTTTGATTTCTTAAAGATAACAAGCATAGGAGGGGGGAGAGGGGAGGGGGGAAAGACAGCAGCCAAAACCACTTACAGGAGAAAAATCGGATTTGTTGTGCTTCATTTATCGGTGAGCTCACACTTAGCAGTGACTGTGGATTAACTTACTCCCAGCATCTTAAGTACAGCACCAGAGTATATAGTTTAGCACCATGAGCTGAGCAGTCAGCCTTCCCAGACTGAGCTGCCTTAGGAATCGAAATAGAGCCCTCCAGGGAATTTAACACGGAAGGAATTTGGTTTATTTTATGAAGCAATACAACTTTTAAAAGATATTTATTTAATTGATTTTAGAGAAAGGAAGGGAGAGAGTGGGAGAGACAGGAACATGTATTCCTGTATGTACCCTGACCAGGGATCAAACTGACAACCTCTGTGCTTCAAGATAATGTTCCAACCAACTGAGCTGTACAGCCAAGGCTAAAGCAACAATTTTTTTTTAAAGTTGCTATTAATTCATTTTAGAGAGGGAAGTGGGGACAGGAGCAGGAAGCATCAACTCCCATATAGATCCTTGACTGGGCAAGCCTGGGGTTTTCAACCGGTGACCTCAGTGTTCCAGGTTGACACTTTATCCTTTTTACAGGTCTGGCCTAAAGCAACACAATTTTTAATGCTATATCTTACTAATTACAAAGGAAATTAAACATCAGCTTCAGAATCATGTAGTTTTTGACCAACATCAAGTATATATAAATGTTGACTTTACTTCCAAATTGATTACATATATTTTGGGAAAGACACCTGCAGGCAGTCCCCTCTACAGTGTTATGCACTCAGCAGGACAAGTAAGGAAATCACGGAGACAACCTTATTTCTCCTTTGGATTGATCTCTAAAAGGTTGTTTCATATAAAAGTATTATTGTAGTTTCCTTGGGATTTTTTCTCTCAATTTATCGATAAGTATATAGCTTGGTTTATTTTTATTTATTTAGTTGACAGAAATCATTCCCTGTGTCCAAAGGGTTTCTTGTGAGTCTCTTTCAGTTTTGTAATTACAGGGTAGGGCAAAGGTAGGTTTACAGTTGTTTAGATGGCAAAATACAATGATTAGTAAATAATAATACATGAATAAACTCTGTTTCAGGAACTCACAACGGTACACCTACTTTTGCCCCACCCTGTATAAAGAAGATTGATTTCATTAGTCTAGAATTAGGGGTAACAAGATTCTAGAGTTTTTCAAGGGCCCTAGAATAAGCTACTTTGTCTCACAGAGATTTAATATTGTTCAGATGGCACTATCCCCACCTTGTTCTACAGATTCAATGCAATCCCTATCAAAATGGCAGCTGGCTTTTTCACAGAACTTGAAAAGCTAATTCTAAAATTTGCATGGAAAGTCAAGGGACCCAGAATAGCCCAACATTATTGAATAATAAGAAGAAAGTTTTATAGTTCCTAATTTCAAAACTTATGTCAAAGCTATAGTAACCAAGGAAGCGACATGCTCATAAAGATGTACATAGAGGCCAAGAGAATGTCATTGAGAGATAAACTGTCACATTTACAGTCAACTGGTGTTTGATAAGGTTACCAAAGGCAATTCAATCAGTAAAGAAATATATTTTTAATAAATGGTACTGGGACTATTTGATATCCACATATCAAATCATAAATTTAGATCCTTATCTCACACCATATACAAAAATTAACCCCAAATGGAACAACTAAATGGAAAAGCTAAAGCTACAATATTCTTAGATAAAAGCATAGACATCAATCTTTATGACCTCAGCTAGGCAATGGCTTGTTTAGGTATGATATCAAAGACATAAGTAACAGAGAAAGTATATTGGACAGCCTTAAAATTAAAAACTTTTCTGCATCCAAGGACACCATTAAAGTGACAAGAAAACCCACAGAATGAGAGAATACTCTTGGAAATCATGTATCTGACAACAGATGTGTACTTAGATTATAGAAAGAACTCTTACAACTCAATAATAACCTAGCTAAAAAATGGGCAAAAGGATCCAAATAGATATTTTTCCAAAGAAGATATACAGATGACCAATAAGAACATGTAAAGACACTCAACATCATTGGCGACCAGGGCAGTACAAGTCAAAGCCACAGTGAGATAGCCGAACAATGACAAGTATGGAGGGGCCGTGGAGAAATTGAAACACTAACGCATCAGTAGTGGGAATAAACGTAAAATGATACAGCCATTTTGGAAAACAGTTTGACAATTTCTTAAAATGTTAAACATTAGCTTTCCACATGGCCCATCAATTTCATTCCTCAGTATTTACTCGAGAGAAATAAAAGCATTCTGTCCACACACAGACTTGTGAGGCAGATCTGCAGAGACAGGAAGCAGATTAATGTTTGTCTGGGCCTGGAGGTGGGAACACTCACTATGGCGGGATGTGTGAGCATTTGTGGTGTGGGAGTTGTTTTAAAATTAGATTTTTGTGATGATTACACAGATCTATAAATTTACTTAAAGGCATTGACTTATACACTCAAAGTGGGTGTATTTTATGGTATGGAAATTAGACCCCAATAAACTATTAAAGAACAATAACCAACAAGAAATAAGAGGCATGATGGAGTGGATAAATCAAGTTTGAAGTTGTGATTGGTAACGGTGGTTTATTTATTCAACTGGCAAGAACTAGCCAGTTCGCAGCTGGGGCGCTGGGAACATAGTGGCCTCCCAGTAGCAAACCTGTAGTATGGAAGGGGAATATGTCACTGTATTTTTTACAATGACTGGCAGGAAGCTTATTATCGTGCCTATTTAGACAGCTCCCTGAGCCACAGGGAGGTTAAGTAACTTTCCCAAATTCACAGTTAGTAATGAATGGTCAGCATTGGGAATCAAATGGTTTGTCTCACAGCAACAAATCCCAGGCTTTTTTCTCTATAGCAGGTGAAGCTGTAGTGCTGGGAGGGAATTCAGAGATCACCCAGTTTCATACTAGACCTTAAGATGCACGTGGGCTTCTCCCAGACCAAACCCAGGTCTCCGCTCAATCAGATGGTTGCCCGCCTGAACAATGAACGGGCTGATTGTTGCCCAGATGAGCAAACTGAGGCCCCAGGCCTTTCAGTGGCATGCCTGGGGTCCTCTGCTACTTAATGGCAAAACTGAGATGAGGCCCCATGTCATTTTACCCCCTCTCTTCCAGGCCACACTGCCACAATTCCCTTCTCTCCTCCACAGGAACTCATTCCGGACTACCCAACCCCTGCTGTCAGAGGGCAAGTCCTTCATTCTGCATCAGTAGAGTGAACTATGGCTCTCTGGTGGGCACTTGGGCTATTTCCACGTAGTGGCCACTTCACAGGGAAGTCTGGCTCCTCATTGCACGTCCTTCACTCACTTTTGAAGCTTGGCCAGCTACACTTCCTTCTTGATGGCCGCAGTTTGGCACAAGAACATGTTTTTCTGACTTTCCTCCCTCCTGGAATTCAGTTTGGAAATTGAACCTCCTCCCCCTCCCCCACACACACACCATGCACCTCATACCTGGAACCGGTTTTTCTCTCAGCTGCTTCTCTCCAAATCCAGACTCTCTTAAATTGCCATTCCTTTGCACCCTAATCCAAAGCTAGATCCATCTTTGGATTAATTCCAAATACCTTCTGCCTAATCACGAACTCCTGCTATCTGTGGTCGCCATGGAGAAGAACCTGCCATTGGTCTCACTCTGTCCCCAGGTGTCTGCCATGGAGAAGAACCTGGCGTTGGTCTCACTCTGTCCCCAGGTGTCTGCCATGGAGAAGAACCTGGCGGTGGTCTCACTCTGTCCCCAGGTGTCTGCCATGGAGAAGAACCTGGCGGTGGTCTCACTCTGTCCCCAGGTGTCTGCCGTGGAGAAGAACCTGGCGTTGGTCTCTCTGTCCCCAGGTGTCTGCCATGGAGAAGAACCCGGCGTTGGTCTCACTCTGTCCCCAGGTATCTGCCATGGAGAAGAACCCGGCGTTGGTCTCACTCTGTCCCCAGGTGTCTGCCATGGAGAAGAACCTGGCATTGGTCTCACTCTGTTCCCAGGTGTCCGCCACGGAGAAGAACCTGGCGTTGGTCTCACTCTGTCCCCAGGTGTCTGCCATGGAGAAGAACCTGGCATTGGTCTCACTCTGTCCCCAGGTGTCCGCCACGGAGAAGAACCTGGCGTTGGTCTCACTCTGTCCCCAGGTGTCCGCCACGGAGAAGAACCCGGGGTTAGTCTCACTGTGTCCCCAGGTGTCTGCCATGGAGAAGAACCTGCCGTTGGTCTCACTCTGTCCCCAGGTGTCCGCCATGGAGAAGAACCCAGCGTTGGTCTCACTCTGTCCCCAGGTGTCTGCCATGGAGAAGAACCTGCCGTTGGTCTCACTCTGTCCCCAGGTGTCTGCCATGGAGAAGAACCTGCCGTTGGTCTCACTCTGTCCCCAGGTGTCTGCCGTGGAGAAGAACCTGGCGGTGGTCTCACTCTGTCCCCAGGTGTCTGCCATGGAGAAGAACCCGGCGTTGGTCTCACTCTGTCCCCAGGTGTCTGCCGGGGATCGCATCTGCTCCAGCCCAAAGGGGTCACACTTGGACTTCCCTGTACTGTTTAGTCTCCTGTTAGCAAACTTCTTACCCATCGCTAGTTTGCAGAACACACACATCCACTGTACAGACATACAGCCCCAGATTCCCTATTTAGGTCTGTTCTTACCCACAACTGAAGCCAGGTACATTTGTTACATTCTCAGAATTAGAGGGTCATTCATCGCAGTGAACAGGAACCCCAAATCTTCCCTGGGACCCAAATTCACTTTTGCCTCTTGGGATGGTTCTCCTGGGTGACAGGGAAGAAGGAGATAGATGGCAATCATTTAGATGGAAGAACCAACCCAACCCAATCCATCACCTGAGGCACAGGAGAACTCGGAAACCCCTTTAAAGAGAATTTTGAGAGGCAGTGATTGTCTTGCTAAGAAACTCCTATTTAGGGTCTCCTGCCCAGTAGGAAAGATTTTGTCTGAACAGCCTGACATCCTTTAAATTTCATGTGGATGAAAAAAGTGTTATCACATAATCAATGAATTAAAACATTGTTCCTTTAACTCATATTTGACACTGAAATTAATAGTTTTTATTACGAGTAATATTATGTGATGTCTTGAGTCAACGGAGTTGGGCATTTGGTTACATGGTTATCAGTATTTATCTGCATTCATCTTTGTGTTTTCAAATCTTATTTTACAGAAAAAGAATGGAAATCTAAATAATTGCAACGTAATTAGACCATATAGGATTCCTTGTAAACCAGCAACAAACGTTAAAACTCTTAACTCTCCGGGATGACATCTTTAGGCCGAGTCCTGAGGACAAAGGACAGGGCTGGAGGGAAACGCTCCTGTAAAAAACCCAAGCTCTCTTTCCACCAGAGGAAAACCTGGGGGCTGTCTAGAGGCCTTGGAGCTGGATCACACATACTTGATCTCCTTCCTGTTCACACCCTCAGCCTCCTGATTACTTCTCATCATGGGAAGTAAAGCCAGGGGTTCCCCTTAGAAGGAAATGGAGTGTGATATTTCCCCAAAGTGAGCCGTCAGGGAGGTGGTTCTGTGGTGAGCAGAGAAGACAGGGGAGGGGAAATCAGAGGTGTTCGCCGGTGCGACTGGGACAAGGGGGCAGTGCCCACGATCTGGCCTCTCTCCGGACCAGCCTCAGGGCCGTCACTCAGGGTGTAAAGGCCCGAGAAGAGAGCAGAGGCACAGAACACAGGAAGGGTCGCGTGAGACTGGGGAACAGCAGCTGAGCAGGGACAGATCCTGAGTGTGGGGCCACGTGAGCGCAGCAGCCAGGACCCCCGAGAGCGCAGCGGCCAGGATCCCTGAGAGCGCAGCGGCCAGGACCCCCTGGAGCGCAGCGGCCAGGACCCCCGAGAGCGTATCGGCCAGGATCCCTGAGAGCGCAAGAAGGACTCTCGATTGGGTGCTTGGGGACAGAGGCAGGAATGGGGACAGTGGGTACTGGCAGCAGGAAGAGACATCCTACTCACAGTAAATAGTGGGTGGGAAGGCCTCCTATAAAAAGGCAGCCTCGTTGTTCCCCTGGGTTACCAGAGGCTCCTTGCTCGGCAAGTGCAGTGGGGCAGTGTTTTCTCATTTCCCTAACTTCCTGTTAACCCCACGCTCCCACCACTAAAGGCTTCATTCCCGGGAGAGTTGTCAGAACGAAGGGCAAAAGGCAATGTAAAAAGCTACATATATCGTGGGTTTTGAATGTCCAAATGGACTTTTACATTGCCAGTTGGGAGGAAACATCACTTTTGCAAACCAACGCCGAAGTGGTGCCGTACACAACAGGCCTGGGAAGGAATCCCGGCGCTGTAACGGCCGGTTGTCCTGCCCTGCGCTTGTCCAAGGGTCTGCCAGCCAGGGGTCGGAAGGAAGCGTGGAGCCCAGGCGCCGGCATGGGGCCCTCCGTGCTCTCACCCCGTCCCTCCTTTCTGGGAGCTGAGTCTGGGGACAGACCCCGTGACCTTGAGGAATTAGGAAGAGAGGGATGTTTGCCTCACTGTCGGTCCAGTGCCCGGAGGGCCTCACAGATGTGTGGATGGAGGCAGGGCAGGTGAGCTGGCAGCATGGCAGGTGTCCGTGGCCAGCCCTGACAATGTTTCTGCCCACCGAGGCAGAGCAGGCTGGCCGGAAGGGACTTTCCCCGTGTGGGAGAGAAAGCAGCGAACTCAGCTAGTGACAGAAATGGGAATGGGAAGATGTCTGAGGCCGTTCAGCCACACAGGAGTCCGGCTGTGGGGGACGAGAGACGAAAGCGGTTGTGGGAGCCGTGACTTTCAGCCCAGCCCTCCTCCTGGGCTCAGGAATTCCACAAGTTTATCTGTTCATTTGTTTGTGAGTTTGCCTGGTTATTATTTCCACCATTCACTTGATTTCCTTGTTTCCAGCACCTTCACTCTATTTTTAGAGTTTAACTCTTGTATGAGCTACAGAACCAGCCCTTTCCAGCTGTAAGGAACTTCCTTGTCCTTGTCCCGTCCTGGGAGGTGGCGATGAGATCTGGGTCGCCCTGCACACACTTGTCACTGTCCTGGGCCCTCTGAGCACACCCCCTTTCCGCCGGAAATGTAAAGGTTTTAGAAATCTTAAACCGTGGAAAAAGAATCCGGCTGCGAACATTCTGCAGAGACGGGAAGCGTGTTCTCTCTCTAGGGTTTTCTACTGCAGTTATTCCACTTCTGACAAGAGATGAGGGCGCACCCCATTTTCAGAAGCCAAAGACGTTTAAACTCCTACCTTTCCGGTCAACAGTTCACTTCCTTCTGCATCTTGAGGTCACAAGGGCTCAGGGGAAAGTTCCTTTTAACTCCAGGCCCCTGGACTTCCTATTCTTCTTCTCGGTCCTGAGCCTTTTGAGCCAATGAAGTGATGGCTATGTTTCAGGCATTTCTGAGGAATAAAGACTCCATAAAATTTGGAAACTTTGTTAAGTGAGCCATAGAAATCTAAGTGGTCTAGGAGCAGAAGAGTAACCATTCCCAGCGGCTCTCAAGAGCTACTTTCCTCCAGCTCCTTTATTCTTCTGTCTCTCCGGGGGACGGATGGGTGGTAAGTGGATTTATGAACCAGACCTTGGGCGGATAAATCAACCTCGACATTTGCAAAAGAATCCATTAACGTAGCAGTTGACACTGCAGACACTCTGCTTCCTGTGTGTAGAGTACGATACAGGATTACTCTCTACACACACATATAGGAGCATGAATTTTTCTTTTTTTCTTCTTCTTCTTTTCTTCTTTTTTTTTTCTTTTTTTCATTTTTCTGAAGCTGGAAACAGGGAGAGACAGTCAGACAGACTCCCGCATGCGCCCGACCGGGATCCACCTGGCACGCCCACCAGGGGGCGATACTCTGCCCATCCTGGGCGTCGCCATGTTGTGACCAGAGCCAAGGAGTATGCATTTTTCAATACCGAATTTCACAGGAGAAGGGGCTGAGGTGTTCTGCCTGTGAAAGTGCGTGGATGTCCAGGCTGGTTGCTGAGACAACTGGAACTACAGTCACAAAACCAAAGGATTAGTCCATACTCAACCCTGTTAGCTTCAAAGGGGCCAATTATTAAATTATCTGCTTGCTGTGACTGGCAGTGTCTCGCATTGGCTCAGGGCATGTCCATCACCTCCGGTGAAAAAGCAATGACAGCTCATTCGAGGCAGGGACGAATGGCTTCCTTTCGAGTTGTGTTGAAAGCCCAAGGTTTTCATATTATAAAAGGATGCTGTTTAAATTATTATTTGCCTTTGCTCTGATGTGAGGAGAGAAAGAAAAAGTGTGGATTGCAAAGACCCTTTTCCTGCTGAGATCAAACAGAAGGATGGGCCGCAAGCTGAGAGGGCATCTGTGGCCTCCCCTGGGCCACAGATCCTGGGGCAGCAGAAGGGCACCTTCGTTTCATTAGGGGGCTGACACAGACTCAGAGAGGAAGTGCAGAAGCCACCCACATCACGGGCTTTCTCTGAGAGGAAAGGAGCGCTAATGAAGGAAGCCACAAAGAGGTGGCGAGGAAACCAACGAGGAGTGAGTCTGTCAATAGCAATTTTCCACCAGCGTTTGTTGTCCTTAAGATAATTTGGTGACATCTAAGGCTGCCTCCTCAAGGGCAGCCGTAAACAAGCAGAGCTTTTCTGGCTTCTGCGGAAGGTTCACAGATCAGCGGGTGCCGTGTCTCATTTGCAACTCAGCAGGTGACCGACGCCCCTGCCTTTCAGTCACTGTTTGCAGTTTGTTCCCTGGGCTTTGAGAAATTCATGAAGATAATTAGGAAGTTGAAGAATGATGTTCAAGCAATACCTGGTGTCAGCTGAGGCAGAACCTCTCTGGGGAAGCTGAGCCTCACACTGAGCAGGTCCACACCTTTGATTTTCTCTGAGTGTTTAGAGCCATTGTTTAAGAGACTGACTCACTCTAATCAAACCTGTAAGAGGCAGATGCAAAAGCCAGAGTGACAATTCATTAATTTGCATCAAGAAGCAGGACAGCTGGCTTGACCAGTGGTGGCACAGTGGGTAGAACATTGACTTGGGACACTGAGGTCCCAGTTTTGAAACCCAGAAGTTGCTGGTTTGAGTGTGGACTCATCCAGCTTGAGTGAAGGGTCGTTGGCTTGAGCATGGGATCATTAACATGACCCCACGGTTGCTGGCTTGACCCCAAAGATCACTGGCTGGAAGCCCAAGGTCACTGGCTTGGCTGGAGCCCCACCCCTCAGTCAAGGCATGTATGCTAAGCAATCAATAAACAACTAAAGTGCTGCAACTACAAGTGGATGCTTCTCATCTTTCTCCTTTCCTGTCTGCCTTTCTCTGCCTCTTTCTCTCTCAAAAATTAAAAAAAAAAAAATTTAAAAAAGGAAAGAAACATGACAGTCGGTTGGCATGTTGGGCCACTGCAGGGATGGAAAATTCCAATGCTGATAAGGCCAGGCAGGTAAAGAAATGAACTGACACAGTGAGGTGAAAGGGAGTAAACCATAGGGATCGTATGGCTGGGGGAACCTACTGCCCTTCTAACCCGTGCAACCAGTGCGATCTCCACTTGATTGTTGCTGTTTAGGGGTTGGTGAGTCAAGATATGCTGGTGGCTGACCAGATGGTAGTGCAGTGGATAGAGCATCAGGCTGGGACTCAGAAGACCCAGGTTTGTAAACCCTGAGGTTGCTGGCTTGAGCGCAGGCTCATCCTGCTTGAGCAAGGCTCACCAGCTTGAGCGCAGGGTCACTGGCTTGAGCATGGGATTATAGACATAACACATGGTCGCTGGCTTGAGCCCAAGGTCACTGGCTTGAGCAAGGGGTCACTCACTCTGCTGTAGCCACCCGGTCAAGGCACATATAAGAAAGCAATCACTGAACAACTAAGGTGCCGCAATGAAGAATTGATGCTTCTCATCTCTCTCCCTTCCTTCCTGTCTGTCTCTATCTGTCCCTCTCTCTGACTCTCTTTCTGTTTCTGTCAAAAAAATAAAATAAAATTTAAAAAAAGAGAGATTCTAGTTATTCAGAAGCTAGAGATCCAGATTTATATGAGAAATTTTCTTGATTATAAATATTAGCAGGTAATTTAAAAAAGTTTCCAATATCATCGTGTAAGGCAAGTACACCCACACACCTCTCATTTGCAAGCCCTAATGGAATCATAGCCAGTAGGCTGTGTTGAGAGCCAAGTTCAGGACAAGGGAGTTAGCTGGTAAACCTCCATGGTTAGTGTTATCAAACTGTACAAGCTGGATGCACGTTTTCATTCTGCAGGGACGCACCTGCCAGGAAGGGTTGACGTCTCCTCTGGTCCAGGTACACAGTCCTGTCTGCCTCGGCTCCATAGGTTTCACTGGAACCACCCTCCCTGGCAACAGGTTATTGACATCATGGCATTTGCTGGTTAAGGCCCCACCTTTCTGTACATCTGCTGGACTGCGTTCTCACTCCCCATTTAGACTTTACTGATCCCCTGCTGTGACCTAAGGATTCAGAAACATTTTGTCCAAGCTGATGCAATCTTATCCATTAGGAATTGATTTCTTTTTCCAAAGGTGACAATGGCAACATGAATCATATTCACTCCATCAGCAAGGGTTTTTCGAGCTGCTGGCATGAACCCAGCCCTGGGAGGGGCATTGGGGCACACTGGGAAACAAGACAGAGCTCAAAGCTTGCATTCTAATCACTGCCAATGTCCATCAAGCTCTTCCAACGCGGCTGGTTCTGTGGAAGGCATTCGATGTAAATATTTCACTTCATCTTTAGGCCAATGCTGTGGAGCCAATATTATAATGATTTCTGTTTTATTTGGTTGAGAAAACTGTGACTAATGAAGATCGGATAACCCCACCTCCACTCTCTGGAGGCCCCGTGGGTCCTCCTTTGTCACCTTCAGTGTCTGACTGGGTACAGATGGCTGAGCCCCATCCCACGCAGGGCTGTCTGAGGACTAGGTGTGCTAGATGGTAAGTGAGCTGGCTTTTCTGATGGGAATTCCACATATGTGTTGAAGGTCTTTCCAATTCAAGTGTTATTCATAGTATGTAATTATTAAAAGAGATGCTGTTTTCTGTGTGCTTTGTGCTAGGCTCCCTGCTATGCATTTTGTATACATCTTCTAAGGAAATCCTCAAAGCTGTCCTATGAAGTAGGTGTCATTGCCCCTTTTCATAGATGAAGAAACTGAAGCTCAGAGAAGTCAATGACTTGTCCAAGGTTACACAGAGGGCCACTGTGCATTCCCGATGTGCAGTGACATTGCAGACCGTGCAGTTAGGTGGTGCCCGATCTAGTCAATTGTTCAGAATTAACAGGAGGTGACGCTGAGAACTGACCCAGAGCAAAATCAGGGAGGTTGGAACACAGGTGAAGGGACAAGAGGATGCCAAGGAGGGATTTGCGAGAAAGCCCTGAAGGAAGTGGGAGATACCACCCGGGCTGGGAACAACCCCTCCAGCATCATAGTTTTGCACGGGCTCAATCCTAGCCATCGGAAGAGCTGGCTCAGCTAATAACCAACCTGAAGGACAAGCAATTGGTTGTTTTACCTGTAAGATAGAGTCTGATTGAACCCCTTGACTAGACTGGACTGACTTGAGAGTGAAATTGACTTCCTTGCTCAGGAATTCTGACCTTGTGTGGGCAAGGTGAACTAAATAATGAACTCCAGATCCAAAGAGTTCGGGTCAAGATACGGTCTGTGTCGAACATCTGGGGGTTAAGAAGAGTCAGAATGTTTTGTAGATCAGGAGGCTTTCCCTGTTTATGGTTTGTCCTATTGTCCTAGCTGTGTTTGAGGAAGAGAACATTTTCCTTGGGCTTAAAAATAAACAAGTCAGTAGGATGCTATCAAAAGCCATGAATGAAAAGAGTCCTCGGGAAGCAGCCAGCGGGACTGTTACCAAGGTGTGGCCACCTTCCTGAGAGCAAGCGGCCAGCAGTCAGCAGCCTGTCAAAACCAACTGCAAATGAAGCAAGCAGTCATGGAATTCCAGAATGTTAGATCTGGAAGGAGACTTCGGCTATCACCCTTATTTTATAACTGGGGGGAAACTTAAGGACCAGAGAGCTAGAGTGGCTTAGCCAAGGTCGCGTGGCAAGTAACGGAAGGACAGTAGGGTGAAGGCTTCCCAAGTCCCTGTGCTATGCCGGAGCTCCCTTTCCACTGTCCTCGAGGTCTCTTTGGGGGGATTTAAAATAAATAGTTGATTTATCAGTGTTACAAATGAAAAAACTTGGTTTTTCTCTTAACTTTTCCATTCGAGTTTGGTCCAATAATTTAACTTGTGAAACAGCCCTGCTTAACCCAGGTAATAAAACTCTTTTAAGTTTTTTAGGTATTAGTTATAAAGATGGTATATTCCACCTTTAGTTTTAAAGGTTTTATATGTCTGAACTAAAAACAATTTCCAAGTACTTAACATTAACAGATCTAATACACGCACCAGACTTACCAGTGCCTATTAACCTTTAGTGCTCCAGGAAAGTTGTAAAATTCTCTTAACAATCTTTTTTTTTTTTCTTCCATTTTTCCAAAGCTGGAAACGGGGAGGCAGTCCGACAGACTCCCGCATGCGCCCGACCAGGATCCACCCGGCATGGCCACCAGGGGGCGATGCTCTGCCCCTCTGGGGCGTCGCTCTGTTGCATCCAGAGCCATTCCAGCACCTGAGGCAGAGGCCACAGAGCCATCCTCAGCGCCCGGGCCAACTTTGCTCCAATGGAGCCTTTGCTGCAGGAGGGGAAGAGAGAGACAGAGAGGAAGGAGAGGGGGAGGGGTGGAGAAGCAGATGGGCGCTTCTCCTGTGTGCCCTGGCTGGGAATCGAACCCGGGACTCCTGCACGCCAGGCCGACGCTCTACCACTGAGCCAACCGGCCAGGGCTCTCTTAACAATCTTTAAAAAAAAAATCACAATCTAAAATTAACTACTCAATCTTCCTTTTTAAACCAGAATTAAAAGGTAATGTTTTATTATCTAGTATACCAAATTCTCTCAAATATTTTAGACACCTTTGTTATTATTATTTATTATTAAGTGAGAGGCAAGGAGTCAGAGAGACAGACTCCTGCATGTGCCTGGACCAAGATATACCTGGCAAACCCAGTAGGGGGCGATGTTCTGCTCACCTGGGGCTGTTGCTCTGTAGCTCAGCAATTGAGCTATTTAGCACTTGAGGCGAAGCCATGGTGCTATCCTCAGCACCAGGGTCCAACTTGCTCAAATGAGCCATGGCTGCTGGGGTGGGGTGGGGGTGGAGAGCGAAGGGTGAAGGGTGGAGAAGCAGATGATCCCTTCTTCTGTGTGTCCTGACAGGGACTTCCACATGCCAGGCTGATGCTTTACCACTAAGCCAACCGGCCAGGGCCCCATTTTAGACATTTCAAGCATCAAATATACACAGATCGCACCAATGTTCACAAAACCTATTGTTGAATTTAAATATCTATCAGAGTTGGGGCTTGGACAACAGGAACAAGGGGGAAGTTTCAGAATACAATAAGGCAGTAAATCCAATCAATTTGCAAAGCATACTTAGCAGAGTGGGAAGGGAATGAGGAGGTCAGTCAAAAGAAAGAATGTATCATTGAAGCCAGAGAAATTAGGCTACAAGACTCACTAGCCCAGGGGCCCCCAAACTTTTTACACAGGGGGCCAGTTCACTGTCCCTCAGACCGTTGGAGGGCCGGACTATAAAAAAAACTATGAACAAGTCCCTATGCACACTGCACATATCTTATTTTAAAGTAAAAAAACAAAACAGGAACAAATACAATATTTAAAATAAAGAACAAGTAAATTTAAATCAACAAACTGACCAGTATTTCAATGGGAACTATGGGCCTGCTTTTGGCTAATGAGATGGTCAATGTGCTCCTTTCATTGACCACCAATGAAAGAGGTGCCCCTTCCAGAAGTGCAGCGGGAGCTGGATAAATGGCCTCAGGGGGCCGCATGTGGCCCGCGGGCCGTAGTTTGGGGACCCCTGCACTAGCCTATTGGAGCAATAGTTTTGAAAGCATTCAAGATGGAGTGTGCATCCCAGAAGGATTCCCCTGTGTGCCTGCTGCTCTAGACTGCCCATCATGGCCAAGTCCTTCACAGCCCTCGTTAGCAACCTCAGATCACCGAGATGATCATCTCACCCTGGGGATGGAATAACTGCCTGGGGAAGATTGTGACTGACTGAGATAATGAAGTACCCCAATCCCATGGAATAAATACTTTTCTATTAAATGACATCTGTTTGGATTCTGTATGGTTTAGAGCTTTGTTGGTTTTCATGGTCACTTAACCTGATGATACCCCAGAGTTCTTTCCATCACAAAACCTTCCCCCTTTGACCTGGTGGGCAGCCTCTGGGCAACATCTGGGAGTGGCTGGCTGGTGACTATAGCTCTTTTCTCCCTCTCTTCCAAGAGAATATGCCCCCCCCCCCAATGCTGATTGCCTTATGGACCTTCAAGGCAGGGCTCAGTCCTCCCCATGGAATTAGTCCCGGGTTGCATACAGCCAGCCTTGCCGTGGCAATGTTCTTACACGGAAGAGATTTCAATAAAAAGGTTTCTTAAGAGGATGAAATTTCTGGTGTTAAGAAATATAACACACACACACACACACACACACACACACACACACACACACATGCCCACGTGCGAACCAAAATTTAGAAGTAGGAAGGTAGCCCATAAATAACTGTTTTTCTTGACAATAGGAATACCTGGCTATGCAACCAGGGTTCCAATATAGTGACAACGCTGTGCCCACTAGATGGGGCTTGTACTCTCCAATCCTCACATCGTTGCCCTATTTCTACACTGGCACTGAGCGTCAGCTGCTGCTCCCAACTCACTCTGTTATTCTTTTTACAGTAGCAATAACAAGTTCATGATTCGATCAACAATGGAAAAATAAAAGACCAAAAGAATTGTTTCAAGAAATTAAAGAGAGCGCATGTTTTTATGTGGAAATACAATCTATCCCTGTTTTTTTCTTTTTTAATTTTTCCATTGATTTGAGAGGGAGAGAGAGAGAGAGAAAGAGAGAGAGAGAAAAGCATCGGCATCAACTCATTTCACTTAGTTGTTTTATTTAGTTGTGCACTCATTGATTGCTTCTTGTGCATGCCTCAACCAGGGGTCTAACCCATGACCTCTGATGCCCCGGGTCAACACTTTATCTACTGAGTTACCCCACCAGGGTCTTTGTTCCTATGTTTTGTAACATGCAGAGTTGTCTTAGATACAGACAGCACTGACTTGGTGGCCGGGGGTCCTGTAGGCATGGAATATGCAACCCCTGAGTAGACTGCTTGGGTTGAGATCCCTGCTTTGGCTGCGTGACAGTGATAAGTGTCACCCACAGGCTGTAACTCCTGGCATGGAAGGTGGCCTTCTCTTTAGTCTCTTTCTTATACTCCCTTTCTCACGAAACTTTTCAAGCCACTTACATTAACTCCGCTTCACACAAGCATAATTGTCTTCACTGGTACCTTTTCCTTTTCCAATCTCCCTTGGAAAAATTGGGTTATTGCTCTAGAAGTGTTCCTGGCAATAAGACACTTAAAAGCTAACAGAGATATGGAACACAGAAGTCTCAGCTTTCCCTTAGGAAATTATTGTGGAATACAGTTGAAGGGGGAAAGCTATTAAAACCAAAATAATATTGAATGAGAGTGAAAAGGAAATACTGTAATTGGGGAAGGAGAAAAGAAAATCATTGGAGGCATTTCTTGATTTTAAAATTTACACTCTATTGAAAGGTCAGGAGAGGTCTTACCTTATAGGACTGGCATCAGGGCTAGGACTAGGACATGACATTTTATGAGTGCCTTCTATGATATATTTTGGATACCAATCCCTTATCTGATATGATATCTGTAAATATTTTCTTATTGCATAGGTTGCCTTTTCATTTTGTTGGATGTGTCTTTTGCTGTTTCAAAGCTTTTCAGTTTGGTGCAGTCTCACTAGTTGATCTATATAGACTGGAAGGTGGTGGTCAGCTAAGGGCTGCATAAGTTTCTTTTTTTCTTTTTTTAAAGTAACAGCTTTATTAAGATATATTGGCATGCAATATACTTCACCCAGTTAAAGTCTACAATTCAATGAGTTTTAGCATATTCATAGAGTTTTGTGACCATCATCACAATCAACTGTAGAACATTTTTATCAGCACCAAAAATATGTCCCATACCTAATAGCAGTTCCTCCCTATTTCCCCCCATTAACACCTCCAGCCCTAGATAAGCACTACTTTACTTTCTGTCTCTGTGGAGTTCCCTATTCTAGATACTTCATAGAAATAGAGTCATATGATATGAGGTCTTTTGTGATTGGCTTCTTATTCTCAGCACAATGTTTTCAGATTTATCTATTTTATAGCACAAATCAGTACTTCCCTCTTTTTTTCTTTTTTGTTTTTTTTTGCTGAGAGAGAGAGAGGAAGGGATAGAGACTAGGAGCATCAACTCATAGTTGTGGCACTTTATTTTTATTTATTTTTTTTCATTTTTCTGAAGCTGGAAACAGGGAGAGACAGTCAGACAGACTCCCGCATGCGCCCGACCGGGATCCACCCGGCACGCCCACCAGGGGCGAAGCTCTGCCTACCAGGGGGCGATGCTCTGCCCATCCTGGGCATCGCCATGTTGCGACCAGAGCCACTCCAGCGCCTGAGGCAGAGGCCACAGAGCCATCCCCAGCGCCCGGGCCATCTTTGCTCCAATGGAGCCTTGGCTGCGGAGGGGAAGAGAGAGACAGAGAGGAAAGTGCGTCGGAGGGGTGGAGAGGCAAATGGGTGCCTCTCCTGTGTGCCCTGGCCGGGAATCGAACCCGGGTCCTCCGCACGCTAGGCCGACGCTCTACCGCTGAGCCAACCGGCCAGGGCCTAGTTGTGGCACTTTAGATGTTCATTGATTGCTTTCTCATATGTGCCTTGACCAGAGGGGCTCCAACTGAACCAGTGACCCCTTACTCAAGCCAGTGATTTTGGGCTCAAGCCAGTGACCTCACGCTCAAGCTGTTGAGCCCACACTCAAGCCAGTGACCTTGGGGTTTCGAACCTGGTTCAGTGTCCTGGGTTGATGCTCTATACACTGCACCACCACTGGTCAGGCAATACTTCCCTCCTTTTTATTGCCAAAAAATATTCTATTGCATGAGAAGTGTCTATTCATATTCTTTGCCTTAAATATTGGGTTATCTATCCATTTATAATTGCACTGTAAGAGTTCTTTCTATATTCTGAATAATAGTTCTTTATCAGCTTTATTCATTTTCTTTATGGTGTCTTTTGATACACGTGTTTTTAATTTTGATGTCCAATTTATCTATATATATCTATTTTGTTGTTGCTTGTGCTTTTGGCATTGTATCTAAGAAGACTTTGCCTAACCCAAAGTCACTTAGGATTTGCTCCTATGTTTTCTTCTAAAACAATTTTATAGTTTTAGCTTTCCCATTGAGATCTTTGTTGCATTTGGAGTTAATTTTTGTATATGGTATGAGGTATGGGTCCAAATTATTATTATTTTTTGCACTAAATATCAGTTGTCCTAGTACTATTTATTGAAAACATTACTCTTTACACATTGAATTGCCTTGGTATTTTTGTTTAAAATCAATTGACTGTAAATGTAATGGTTTATTTGTCAATTATTTTCTGTTGACTTATTGTCTAGTTTATGCCAGTAAACTCCCTGTCTTGATTACTGTAACTTCATAATAAAATTTCAAATCAAAACTAACTTTGTTTTTTTTCTTCAAGACTGTTTGGCTATTCCAGGTCCATTGAATTTCCATACACATTTTAGCATCAACTTGTCAATTTCTGCAAAGGAGCTGGCTGAGATTTTGATAGGGATTGTATTGAATCTGTAAATCAGTTTAAGAACTATTGCCATCTGAGCATTATTAAAGCTTCTGACTTATGAACATGAGATATTTTTCCATTTAGTTAGGTCTTCTTTTCATTTCTTTCACAATGTTTTGTAGTTTTCTAAGTATAAATGTTGTACTTCTTTTTTGAAATTTATTCCTAAGTATTTTTTGGATGATATTGTAAATGGAATTGTGTTCCTAATTTCATTTTTGGATTTTTCAAAGTAAGTGTATGGAAATATAATTGATTTTTATATATTGATCTTCTATCCTGTAACTCATTTGTTAAGTCTAAAGTTTTTTTATTTGATTCTTTATATAAATAGTTTTCTATATACAAGATCATGTCATCTGTAAATAGAAAGAGTTTTACTTTTTCCTTTCCAATCTGGATACATTTTTCCTTTTTTCCTTAATTGTTCTGGTTAGAACCTCTGACACAATGTTGAATATAAGTGACAAACAGGACATCATTGTTTTATTCCTCATTTTAGAAAACAAGCATTCAATATTTCACATTTAAGTAAGATGCTAGTGATTGGTTATTCATAGATGTCATTTTTTTTTCAGGTGAGAGTAGGGAAGGTAGTGAGGCAGACTCCCTCATGTGCCTGACCAGGATCCACCTGGCAACCCCATCTGGGGCCAATGCTAGAATCAACTGAGCTCTTTTTAGTGCCTGAGGCTGACACACTTAGACCAACCAAACTATCCTCAGTGCCCGGGGCCACACGCAAACCAATAGAGCCACTGGCTATGGCAGGAGAGAGGGAAGGGAAGAGAAAAGAAGGGAATGATTACTTCTTATGTGTTCAGTGTGAACACATAAGGGGATTGAACCTGGGATATCCACATGCTGGGCCAACACTCTATCTACTGAACTAGCAGCCAGGGCCAATAGATGTCTTTTTTTTTTTTTTTTAGGTTAGAAAGTTCCCTTCTAGTACTAGTTTGTTGAGTGTGTTATCATGAAAGGTCTTTTAATTTATTCAGATTTTATTCTGCATCTTCTGATATGATCATGTGGTTTCTATCCTTATTCTCTCAATATGCTATATTATATTAATTGATTTGGGGACGGCAAATCAACCTCGCATTTCTAGGATAAATCTTAGTTGGCTGTGATGTATGATTCCTTTTGTATGTTACTGGATTGGTTTGCTAGTGTTTTCTTGAGGGTTTTTGTGTCCATATTTATGAGAGATACTGGTTTGTGATTTTCTTGTGATATGTTTTGTTTGGTTGGATATTGGGTAATACTGGCCTCATAGCATGAGTTGGGCAAGTAGTTTTTCCTCCTTTATACTTTGGAAAAGTTTGAGAAAGATTGGTTATTAATTCTTCCTTAATGTTTCATAGATAGAATTCAGCCATGAAGCCATTTGCTCTTGGCTTTTTCTTGTTGCTATGTTTTTAAAAACCAATAATTCAATTTCTTTACTTGTTTTAGATTTATTCAGATATTTAATTTATTCTTGAGTGAGTTTTGGTAGTTGTGTCTTTCCAGAAATTTTCCATTTCATCTAGATTATCTAATTTTTTGGTTTACAGTTGTTAATATTTTCTTATAATCCTTTTTACTTTTGTAAGGTTTTGTAAAGCCAGGGCCACCATCACAGCCACCCGGCCCATGCAGGTTCACATTGTTTTCGGACAGTCAGTAAAGAAACAACGGAGCCAAAAGCTGGTGGGCCATCATCTTTAATCTTAGCTCCCACCTGGCGGGCAAGTAAAAACACACACTGGGCTCCAAAACCCACTCATTCAGTACTCACAAAGCTACTGACTTACCCGAGTTTCTTAGAATCAAAGGTTTCTAGCTCACCAGACTTATTCACCTCTGTTCCCCATCTCCTTCCTTCTCTCTGCACAAACCCTGCACAAACTGGCTTTTCCTTCAGCACTCCGCCATCTTGGCTGCTTCTCCTGGCCTCCTCCACGTGGCCTTTCTCTGCTCTCCTCCCTAATGCTAATCTCAGGAACCGAGAGAGAGCAAGCTCCCGGTCTGCCCCACTTTATAGTGTAGATTCAAAACCTTTAATCCAATATACAAAGAAGGAAGTCTCTGATACAAAGTCACTCATCTGAGGCATAATGGGATTCCTCATGAGAGTGCACCACCCCACATCAAAAAGGGTGGGAAAAGCTTAGTCCTAAAACCAAGCCCCAGGATACAAGAATCCTGCCTGCCCACAGCCCGCCCCCAACACACATTAATAAAATCATGCCCATTCCAAGCAAGAAGGGCAACTAATATCACCTGGGCGATGGGCTTCTACGTGAGCAGCACCATCTTTAACAAAATGAGCATAATACATTTTATCTGCCCAACAGGTTTGTAGTAATGTTCCCTCTTCATTCCTCATTTTATATTGTTTTCCCTCTTTTGTCTATGCCAATCTACTGAAAGGTTTGGAACTTTGTTAATCTTTTCAAAGAACCAAGTTTTGGATTTGTTTGTTTTCTGTATTCTCTATTTTCTTTATTTCTGCTCTAATCTTTATTATATTCTTTCTTTTGTTTACTTTGCATTTATTTTGCTCTTATTTTTCCACTGTGATGAAATCCCCTTTAAGCACTATGTACCTGCATTCCATAACTGCAAGACTGGCTTTGAACCAGGTCCCGAGCAAGTCCTTTAGAGTGACTGTCTGCTTGCTATATCTTGGGACTAAGCAAAAACTTGATCTGAAGGGCATTTTAACATCCTGGTTATACTTACAGCATGGTTCCTTTGTACGTTACCAACACACTCCTCTTCTAGAGGTCCACGGTAGGTTTGCATTTATTTCATGTTCCTATGATATTATGTAAAGTCTAAGGCCAAGAAGCATCATATGATTGGGGGTTGCCAGAGCAGGAAGTTAGATTTCTAATGTTCACAGGGGCTACTTTTAGCTTGGTTCAGGCATGCCCTGGGGCCAGCTGTACAGCTGCAATTATAAATTAAGCAGAGTAAACAGACAAATCGCTTCTAGATTATCTGGTTAACATAGACAAGCATGTGTGTTTACATGTGGAGGAAGTGTGGAGAGAGGGGATGGGATGCGGAGAGACGGAGACAGTAAATATTTGCAATAGTAGAGGCTTAGCTCATAATCCAGACAGGAGCCCAGCAACAACCGAAGGCCTAAATCCTCAGGAAGTCACAGTGACATTAGGAGTATGACAGCTTGAAAATTCTTATTGGCACGAAACCAGAAAAGTGGCTTATTTGAAATAGGGTGTATTCTGTCCCACTTCCTTGTTTCTTCGTTCTGAAATAAACTGAAGTTGGCCTTTGGCTTTTGGAAGAAAGACTGCACAGGACTGACTACTGAGGAAGCTGGTACCCACTGAGGGAAGACAGCGCCTTTGCGGCTTCCGCTCTGATACCAGCTCTGGCTGCTCAGTAACTTGCCGTGTGACAGCGCCTTTGTGGCTCCCACTCTGATACCAGCTCTGGCTGCTCAGTAACTTGCCATATGACTTTGGGCAAGTCCCTTCGCCTCTCTGAGCCTCAGCTCCCTTATCTGGGAAGTGAGCCTGGAATGGTCTAAGTAAGTGATCTCTAGGGTTCCTTCCAGGTCTGATTGTTATGTTAAATTTCCCGGCTGGTTTTTAGCTCATCTTCTATTATAGAGTGACCCTCTAAGAAACATAGAGTATGAATTAGTCTGGTATCTCCCTCTTCTTCTTATTTCCCTCCTCTCGCCCTTGCCCGTGCTCTTCTCTCCTGTATTTATCCAAATGCCGAAATCCTCTTGAACTTGAAATGGGGATGGAAATGAAAAAGACACGAGGCTTCCCCTATATGTTTAGCAAGCTAGAATGACAGCTTCAGTTAACAAAGGAAGACCTTGGCCGTTGCCGCCCGAGGACGGACCAGAGGGCACGCCCGACTGTGTTTTCATCCAGGGTACTCTCAGTTAACAAAGCAGCACTCACAATGGCAGAGTAGCAACGCAAATCCATTTGTACCCATTTGCATTCTCCTCTTAGGGCTCTGCCTAATTCTGAGAGTGATGATCAAAAATTATAACAAAGACTCTGTTGTGATTCAGTTGGTAAACAGCACATTCCAGTTCTGTTCAATACACAGAAGGTTGGGGAAGGGGTCAGATAGTGTTAGATTGCAAGAGCCTTGTTCGGCAAAAGCTCAGTGAAGTTTTCATCTACGATGTTCCTGGGCCCTGAAACCCACTGAAATATTTTTTTTTCTGCTAAAAAGCATTTCACAGAATGTTTTGGGGGGCATAGCCGATGGGGGGAGGTAAAGAGAGAATCATGAGGGATAGGTCCAGCAGTCCAGACCAGAGAAGGCCTAGAATTAAACGTTTCTCAAGGATGACAGACAGGCAGTGTAACCGGAAGTGCTGGGTTTGGAATCAGACCTGGATTCCCAACCTGACCCCACGGTTAGAACCTGGGCCTCCTCAACCGTAGCCCAGGCCTACCACTAAGCCTTGCCTCCTGCCATGGTTGTGAAGCCCTAAATGAGATTTGTTGAAGTTCTTTGGAAACAGTCCCAGCTCATGCTGGCCATTGTCACACTGGAAGAGGAAATGCATTTCACACAGAACAGGGATTGCCCTGAGGGGGTGTGTGTGGGGATAGTGAAGGCTTGGGGGTTTTGGGGATTTGTACCCTAGGCTTCCCACAGGTGTCTTCCTATAGAGACAGACTTGTCGGCAGTGAGGCAGGTGTCTCTCCCCCCCCCCCCTGAAGTTGCCGTATGCACGTCAGGGGAACCAGCCTTGGGAACTTGGGCTGGGCACTTTGTGGTGCTCGAGGGAAGGTCCAGCACCCCAAGTTGTCTTGGGGAATGGCTGCAGCCTGCCTGCTGAGGACTCTCACCCCCTCCTTCCTAGACAGAACATGGGTTAAACTTAGATGGACAATTACGCCTTTCGTCTCTGAAGGGTTCAAATAAACATCCCAAAGAACTCGAGTCAGAGGTCTAGGAGTTGTTATTCCTTTCAGTTCACTCATTTCCTTCTACTGTTCGCAGGCTTCCGGAGTGCATCGCTCCTCACAGCTCAGTGCCTCTGTCTCCCTCCTGCTTCAGGTCCATCCTGTGGCTCCCAGTGCACCCCGCCCTCCACCACGGCCATCCCCCAACCCTCCCTCTCGCAGCCTTCCACCACCCCTCCAGATCTTTATTCCCTCCTACAAAATAAACAAGTCCTGACCCTGTGTTCTTATGTCTTGCAATAGGAGCTAATAAGGTGTTCCTTTGCTGACTCTGAATGGTGTGTGTCCAGCCTGGAGCAGCAGAGGGGCAAACTGCTTACGGAAGGACAATACAGTTATAGAATATGGCTTGGATTTCTAATCCAGTTCAGGTTAGGTGTTCCACCAGCCAAAGTTGGGTTAAATTTCCTCCTAAATTAACCTACAAGGCATGTTTCCAGACAAGACAAAGTATGAAAAGTTCTCTCTCTCTGTGTGTGTGTGTGTGTGTGTGTGTGTGTGTGTGTGTGTAGAGAGAGAGATCTTAAGGTCATTCTAGTTAAAAAAATTATTGATTGATTTGAGAGAGAGAGAGAGAGAGAGAAACATCAATGCGTTATTCCTCCTACCTATGCACTCACTGGTTGACTCCTGTATGTGCCCTGACCAGGGATCAAACCCACAACCTTGACATATGGGGACAATACAGTACTCTAACCATCTGAGCTACCCGACCAAGGCAATGTCATTATATTTTTAAGTAGGATAATTTTTAAAATGTCAATTGGGAGCACAGAGAGATGATTAAAAACCATAGAAAGTGTGCCCTGGCTGGTTAGATTGTCATCCCAATGCACAGAGGTTGCTGGTTCAATCCCCGGTCAGGACACAGACAGAAACAGATTTCATGTTTCTGTCTCTCTCTCTCTCGCTCTGTCTCTCTAAAATCAATCAATAAAAAATTGTAAACATGGAAAGTGTAAGCTGTACTGTCCACATGACAATGGGGAACATTTAGAACAAACTAAAGTAAATGATAACTACAGCAGACATGGAGTGGTCTTTGGCTCCACAGTGCGCTGCGAAGACAGCACTACCAAATCCATAACCAGCAGCTCACATAGCTGATTGAAAATTGGTTTAGTTTGCCCAAGAAAAGTTTACAAATCAACACATTTTCGCCCCCACGTCATTTAAGATGGAACAAACCAAGCACATTATAATGTCAGATTCATTCATGGCTTTAGTCCAATCAGAAGTAAAAATGGGGTTGACTTTGGTTTCTTAGTCAGGGTTCAGGTGTGTCTTTTGAACATGTAAAAATGCATCATTTCAGCTTGGCTGTCTCTTCATGAGCCTAAACACATTCACGTGGTCCATGACATAGTCCTCTACCAATCTTTCTCCTACTAAATAATTCTGAAATAAACTTTGAAAGAAGCTTCCACCAGTTTTTATCTGCTTTCCATTGCATTATTTCTGGCCCAGACATCATCTTCTTTGTTAGCCACCAGAGTTTCTGAGACTCATTCAAAATTTGCATAATTGATTTTTAAATGTCACTGCAGTAAATGGTTCTTCCTTGATCAGTTTTAGCACACCAGAGACATAACATTTTTGGGCTTATTTGCATCTCCACAATTATAAAACTCAGATTTAAAATAGGCATTTAAGAGCATCCTACATTTTTTAAATTGCCCAAGCTTACTGGTTATGGTTTTGAAAGTACCATCTTCTTCTTTTTTATAGGATTCTACTGAAGAGGCACATTCAACTAACATAAGCACGTGCTCGCGGACACTCATAATTCAGGAAAAGCTGCCCAGACCAAAGCTGTTGCCATGGCCACACACCAACAGTCACACCACAATTATTTAGATCACCTACTTCAAAGGGTCTGTATTAGTCAGGCCTTTCCAGAGAAACAGAACCAATAGGACATGGAAAGAAAAATATTAGGAACTGACTCAGGCAATCACGGGGGCTAAGAAGTCCTTTGATTTATCTGCAAGCTGAAGGCCCACGAAAGCTGGCCTTGTAGTTTCAGCCCAAACCTGTAGGCTTGAAGACCAGGGGAGCTGATAGTCCAAGTCCCCATTCAAGTCTGAAGGCCTGAGAACCAGCACTGCTGATATCTGAGGAGAAGATGGATGTCCCCGAGCAAGCAGAGAGCAAATTCACCCTTTCTCCACTTTCTATTCTGTTCAGGGCCAGTGACTTGGAGGACGCTGACCTGTGTTGTTGAGGGTGATCTTTATTCATTTCACCAGTGCAAATGCCAATCTCTCCTGTGAACACCCTCACAGATACACCCAGAAATAACGGGTTAGCCGCTACCTGGGCATCCCTTAGCCCAGTAAGTTGATACAAAAAATGAACCATCATAGGGTCTGCCTTGACCTTCCCATTGGGCACCAGTGTTCTCAGTTTGCTCACTGGCCAAATAATACATAAGCTGGGCAAAGGCCAGGGATTGGCACACTGACCTTTCTAGAGAAAGTAGAAAGCCTTCTGCCAGCCCTCTGTGTGCTCTCTCTGCTCAGAAAAGGTGCTTGCTCAAATTTTCAGGTGAGGAACTAAACCCTTGTTTGTCTTTGTGGAGAAGACGTAAGACCTTGTGGCCAAGGTAAACGCATGCACTCGTTGCTGATTTTATTGTTGAACTTGATGGTAAGTGACTCACAGCGTTGCCTTCGGCAGCAGATATTCTTTTCAACACTGAACGCTCTCATTCAACATGAAGACAAAAATCAATATTTTTAATTACACTTGATAGATCTCAAAAAGAAAGGAAGTTTGAGAGTTGGATAAAGGCAGTTGATTGTGAGGCCTCTGAGTCACTGAAGACTATCTGCATCCAGATTACAGCATTAATGGTAAAATAAGGAATATGGGCAGGGATCTGTTATCATGGGGAAACCACTTAATATTCTCTGGGGTAGTTCACGAATCTGACAGAGGTTCCGCACATCATGCGACATGAGCAGCCGGACCTCTGTCCCGCCCAGGCAGCCCCTGGTGTTCGCTGCTCAGCTCCGTTTCTCTGCTGCTTTCTCCCTCTTTTTCAAACCTGGGTCACACAATAATCCCGTCCTCTTTGTGATGTAGTGAAAGGACTCCTTATTGACCCAGGAGTCCTTTGCAAAGTGCTCTTTGAAGTCTCTTGGGCCCAGGTGGCAGCTGCTAGGGGAGGCACTTGGCTGCAGGTCCCCGGCTGCCGGTCGCTTGCTGCTGCTCTGTGGGCCTTCCCACCCAGGGCTCCCCTCTCCCTCCTGGACTGAGTGTCCTTCCCTGGGACCCTCGCTTTGACTTTGCTGGTTTTGAGTGCTTGGCATTTTTGGTCTTTGGCACAAGCCTTTTCTTGGGTTTCCAATAGTGGCCTTTTAAATAATCTCTAGGCTTCCTGTGGGTCTGTTTGCTTTATTTAAAATCTTGTTTTGTAACTCTTTTACATTTCCCCCCTAACTAGTGTCCATATAGTCTCAAATGTCCCTTTCCTAATACTGGAATATCTGTGCAATGAGTATCCTTGGTTTTCTGTCTTCGTGTAGGTAGTGGGAGAGGTGTGGGGCTGGGGTTGAAAGAGAAGAACAAATGTGTTGGACTTGACTTGAAATTTTAATTAATGCTCACAGAGCCAAGATTAGGTTAATAACAGCCAGTATTTATTGAGCACTTACCATCTTACTAAAGACCCAGTTTTTGCTAAAGTGATTTGTGTGTACCACCTCATTTGGTTCTCATGACACATCTGTGGGGTAGATTCTATTATTCCCACCACTTCAAACAGAAGGAAGCTGGGGTTCAGAGAGGCCAAGTGACTGGCCCAAGATCCCACAGCTAGTAAGTGGCTGGAGTGGGCATCAGCCTCAGCCCAAAGCTTCCGCAGCCATGCACGCGAGCAGCCTGCCGACAGGTGCTGCCGCCGGGGTCCACGCCAGGTCGGGCCGCCCGTGCCCGCCATGCTCCTTCCGCCACAGCACCCCGGCTGCCCTTGCCGGCCCGTTATTAAATCCCACCGTAGAGCGTGTAATTTAATAGTCTTGTGATTACTGGCCCATGGTGAAAAGGTAATATCCCTACATTGCCTCTCAAGATGTTTAAAGCCACGATATGGCTGAACAACTGCAGGCATAAGTGGGTATTAAAAATATAGCCCATTGACCCGGTTTTATACTGATTTTGAATAATTTGCAACAGGTTCGATGATATTGAGAGGTTATTTCCATACAGGATGCAAAAACTTCGCCAGTGCTGTTCTTAGCCTGACCACATTCCCAGTGAAACAGAGACATTGAGCTTGGAAAGGACTGTAAGTCATTCATTCATGTATACATTCACTCCTTCGTTCATTAACTCATCCACTTAACAAATATTATTACAGCTCTAACCCTGCTCTAGGTAATGGGGTTATGAAGTAAACAGGACAGAGGAAGCCCTGTCCTCTGGAATTATATTCTGAGGCTGAGAACAGCCATTGGAAGGCTCTGGCGGGACTCAGGCGTTGTTCTAACGTTGATTGAGAAGGGCCGCTCTGGCTGCCTGAGGGCAAGGCTGAGAGGGAGGTAGGTGGTCAGGGGGTCTGGGCAGGAGGTCGTGGCTGCGGCTTCTGTGGTCAAAGGCAAGCAGGGGACTGAGGGCAGGAGGCATTTTGAAGGCACTGCTCACGGGATTTTGCCAGTAGATGAGTTGCGGGGAGTGAAAGAGAGAGCTCTGAAGATGGTTTCCAGGTTGGGGGCTGGGCGGTTGGATGCACGGAACTGCCATTTACCGGGCAGGGGAACGCTGTGGGAGCCGCAGGTTGGGGAGGAGGTCTGGGTTGACCCCTGTCAGTTTGGCGTGTCCCTCAGGGGAATTTCTGGGGGCTGTGTCAGGGAGGTGGGCAATGTGTGGGTCTGGAGCTCCGGGGAAAGTCAGGCACTCCCCGCAGTGACTCCCCACTCACCCAGGTCATTCGGAGGCACATAAACTGGGTCCAGAGAAGGTTTCCTGCTTCTTTCACTTAACAACAGTGACTGATCCTCCCTCATAGGGAACTGGGGGAAACACATGGTGTCTCCCCAGCCTCCCTCCTGAGAGGCACTGGCCTCCTTCGCATTTCCACTCAAATATCCACAGAAGACTTGGTTCCCAGGCTCTGGAAGGGGGCCCAATGGCCAGCCAGCAGAGATTTCAACCAACTGAAAATGTGCTGTACTACATTAAGTTCTCTACCTTCCCCTCCCCCTCCCTGTCTTAATCTGTGGTATAACACTACCAATAATAGTAAATACTTTATGATGCTCACAGGACCTGGGTCCTGTTCTAAGCACTTTAATAGATCATCTCATTAATCCTCACCACCACCCCATGTGGAAGGCGCTCTTATTGCCCCCATTTTACAGGCAGCACACTGAGGCACAGAGAGGGTATGGGACATGTGGCTGCCGGGCCAGCCTGGCCTGCCCTCTGTTCTGCTGACCCGATGAGATCCCCTTCCCCCTGCTGCTTACCCAGCCCCACTCACCTTCCTTGCTGAGCCTGGCCGAGGGTGATGGGCTTTCTGCCCAGTGCTCAGGCCCGACTAATGGTCTCTGTTCACCTCTGAGCTGACAGAGCACCAGCCCAGCTCTCCTGTGGGGTCTTCAGTCACATCCCGGTTCAGGTAAGGCGAGGCCCTCTTCTCCGCTTGATATCTGCAGCCCCGGACCACAGGGCGAGACGTCTCACCACTTCTTGTGCTGCTCAGAGCACATCACCTGGGTGGATCAGTGCGAAACCTCCCCAACCAGCCCTCTCATTTCTGCTGGATCACGGCTCCTTTGGGGTCTTGTAGCAGTAGTGGGATTCAGTTGGTTCACATCAGTTTGGCAGAACCGATATCTAATATTTTGTTGAGTTTGGCAAACCAGTTGTTAAAATGGCACTTGTGATCAGGGTTCTCTCTAAGGTGGGCGCCTGGGCAGCCGCTCAATGTGGAAATCACAAATTTACATTCTTTGCTCTTTTTTTTTAATGTTCATCTGCGCAACAGCGTATTGTATACCTCTTTTATTGTTCTTCTTTAAGTATTAAGTGAATGAAATAATAAACTGCCTTTTGGTATATCTTTTTTTTATACTAAAAATGGCCATTAGGGCAGAAAACTGGGTGTTAAATTATTTGAATCCCACCACTGTCTTGTAGGAGCATTTAAATGTTTTTATTATATATCCTTGTATATCTTTTGTGAAGCTTATTGCTAGGTATTGTATCTTGATTGTTGTCACAACTTAAAAAAAAGAAAAAATTTCCAATATTTCTACTAACTAGCTGCTGTTTACATTTATGTATAGGTGAAAACTGCTGATTTTGCATATTTATTTTACATCCCTGTAGGGTACTAAACTCTTACTGTTAGCAGTGGATTTTCTTTGTTTTTAACAGATATAGAGTAATATCTCCAAATAATGATAATTTTAGCTTCTCCTTTTTAATTTTTTTATACTTTAATTTCTTCCTCTTTTCTGACTGTTGGCTGTACCTCCAGGATAATATTAACTAATGATGGTGATAGCATATTTGCTTCTTCCTAATGTTAGTGGGACTGCTTTATAGCAAAAACAGTCCCCACTACCTCTACTTCAGTCGTGAAATAGATAAAACATGTTAAGAAGTACTCATACTTGATTGTGTTTTCATCAGATTAGTTTATTGATTTTGTCAAATGCCATTTCAAGCATTGTGACCATAATTACGTCATTTTCTCTTTAGAACTATTCATCTGATAAAGCATTTTAATAGTTTTCATAATAATGAATTATCTGGGTAGTCCAGTAATAACCTCCACTGGCTCATGATGTATTAGTTTTAAATGAGTTGTTAATTTAGAATTGCTATCCATACATGAGTTGATCTATATTTGGTTTGTTTTGTACAAGCTTTGACAGACTATCATTTTCTGCTGGTTTTATTTTAAAAAGCAAATATTTCCCTCCTTCTTCCATGCTCTGTGATAATTTGCATCAGAATTATCTGTTCTTTGAGGGTTTGGTAGAATTCCTCTGTTGAACTCCCTGATACCACCTTGGGGTCAACTCTGATGACCTTCTCTCCTTCTCCTAGACCAGCGGTTCTCAACATGTGGGTCGCGACCCTGGCGGGGGTCGAACGACCAAAACACAGGGGCCCGATGGTTTTAGGCGACCCCTGTGTTTTGGTCGTTCGACCCCCGCCGGGGCCGCGACCCACAGGTTGAGAACCGCTGTCCTATACAGTAGGCCTGTTTTGATTTTCTCTTTCTTCTGGGTGAGCTGTATTGTTACATTTTCCTAGAGAACTGTCCCTTCCATTCATATTAAGATGCTGTCATTCTTTTCATTTCTTCTGCCTCTATGGTACTGTCCTCTTATCCTTGACTATCCTGGGCCTGTGTGCTTGTGCCTCCTCTCCTGATCAATCGGCTAGCACTGTGCCACGAGAGCAGGTTCCCGGGGAGTGGGCCATTAGGTGGTGTGGAGTGCACAAGATGCTTATTAGAGAACCCTGCTGGAACCAATACCTGGGGGGGGGGGGCAGGAGCTGGCAGAGGAATTAGTTGCTCTGTTATGCGATGAAACCACCCCTGGTGACTTCTTGGGCAGATCTAGAGCTAGAATAGCCCTTCCATGTTGTCCCCCACTGGACTGGATGGTCAAGCCTCCCTTCCTGCTTCCAGCAGTTAGTGGCTATGGTCCACTCCAGAAGGGCAGCGGCCGTGAGTCCGGTGGCTCTCTGCAGCTGAGGCAATCCCAGACTTGCTGACAGCTGAGGCTTTCTGCCTGCAGGGCCTCTGGCACCTGGGGCAAGCCCTTCCCAGTGTCCCCCACACGATTTACCCCACGCAGTTAATCAACTTTTTACTTCTTGAAAGTTCTATTTTTTTTACTTGTTTATTGCTCCTGCTGTTTTTTTCTAACATATTGATTTCTGCTTTTGTCTATATTAATTTTTTTTGCTTTTTTTCAGCTTTCCCCCCCAACTTTTTGAGTCAGATGCCTAATTCAAATGTTTCTTTTGTGATTATTTTTGTAAGTATTTTTAAGGTTAAATATTTTCCTCTGAGTATGACTTTAGCTGTATTCTGTAAGTTCTGATACATCCCCCCCTCCACTCTAGGAAGTCCACACTTTCTCTTAGTATTTACTTTTAGATGCTAAAGTTGTTTAAGAGATTTCAAAATTTGCAAATGGAAGAAACTTTTTATCTTTATTTGTATTCATTTTTTATTTTGTTGCTTTTGGCCAGTCTGTACTATTTCTACTATTTGGAATTTACTGAGGTTTTCTTCATGAATTTAATATACAGTAAATTTTTGTGAACGTTCTCTAAGTGCTTGAAAAGAAGATATATTTTTTATTTTTATGATATACAGTTTGATGTACATCAATTCATATATACTTTATTAATTATTTAAGTTTCTCTATTTTATTTAGTCTTAGTTCCTCTTACTGTGTTTTGGCCTGGATTCTAGCTGACCTTATATTTAAGAGTGTGACCTCTGTTGTTTGTCCATTGGCATTTGCCTAGTATATCTTTGCACAAACTTCCTCTTCCAACCTGGCTATAGAACTTTTTTTTTTTTTTAATTCATTTTAGAGAGGAAAGGGAGAGACAGAGGAGAGACAGAAGGGGGGGAGGAGCTGGAAGCATCAACTTCCATATGTAACTTGACCAGGCAAGCCCAGGGTTTCGAACCGGTGACCTCAGCATTTCCAGGTCAACGCTTTATCCACTGCGCCACCACAGGTCAGGCTAGAACTTTTTTTTAGGTGTATATATTGTATGCTGCACAGATGTAGTTCTTGCTTTGTAATCCCAACTGAAAATCTTTTTATTTTAATAGATAAATTAAGCAATTTTTATTAATTGATGTGATTGGTTTCAGTTCTATTACTTTAATTTTTATTAGATTTTATGTATTTAGAAATCTTTTGTTAGCATATGGTCATTTAAAAAAATTATTATTATTAAGTGAGAACAGGGAAGAGCAGAGAGACAGACACCTGCATGTGACCCCACCAGGACCCACCCAGCAAGTCCCCTACAGGGGATGCTCTGCCCATCTTGGGCTGTTGCTCCATTGCTTGGCAACCAAGCTATTTTTAGCACCTGAGACAAGGCCATGGAGCCATCCTTAGCACTGGGGCCAACTCGCTTGAATTAATTGAGCCATGACTGCAGGAGGAGAAGAGAGAGAGAGAGAAGGAGAGAGAGAAGGAGGAGGAGGAGGGGTGGAAAAGCAGGTGGTCACTTTTCCTGTGTGCCCTGACTGGGAATCAAACATGGGACATCTGCATGCCAGGTCAACACTCTATCAACTAAGTCAACCAACCAGGGCCTATTGTTTTTCATTGGTTCTCTGGGCAGTACTTCTAATATTTAGAAAAATACTTATTTTTGGTTTGTTAATAACTAATAATGTATAATAGAATTTTATTTAATACCCTTAGTCTTTTGCTTCTTTTGAAATAACTATTAATTGCTTAACAAAAGAAGGATAAAGTCACCATGCTTCTTTTTACTTTTCCTCCTCTTTCTTTTCTCCATCACCCGATTTTTTTGTCAAGGTTATCTTTCTTAGCATTTCTTTTGAACCATTTTATATATGTGTGTTTGACTTGGATTCTAGCTGACCTAGAATATATATATATATATTTGGATTACTTGTTAATTTAAGTTTTAAATAATATCTTTGGCTTTTATTTTTACAGATGAGACCATCTGTGAACTTATTTTACCTCCTATCATCTTTCCCCCTTTATCTCCCATTTTTTTATTGTATAATTTTTACGTTGCCAAGAATAGCATTTCCTCTGACATACAGTGTGCTATTTCAGTATGCAAATTTTAAGATCAAGGAAAGCTCTCTTGAACTTTATGTTTAAATGCTCTTTTCTTTCATTGTCTTGGTTTTCTTCTTTCTTTCAATTAAAGATATATTGCGTTTCTTTGATCTGTTCTCTATGTTGATTACTTTTTTTTTAAAACATTTTCAGTTATTCCTTTGTTGGCATTTCATTTTAGCCTTTGTTTTTATTTCTATCCTCTGTGTCCCTGATTATGTTTTCCTGAGATACCTATGTTTCTTAGGCCCCTTCCAAATTTTGCTTTTCTACCCTCCTTTGATAATTTCTTGAGTTTTACTAGCTCAATGTTAACTCCTCCTGAAGTCGGCCATCTCTTCTTTGATATCTTCCATTTGTGCTTTGTGGATTTTCCTTTGTAGAAGAAATGACTTCATAAATTATTTGAATTCTTAGCAAAATACTTGTTCACAATTTCTATCCATTTCATTTAATAATTTTCAGAGAGCAATTTTAAATGCTGGCAAGTTTTACTGCTCTTTTGCATCTTTCTCCCCCTTTATGGTATCTTTGTATCAATATTGTGTCAGTTCCTTTAAGATGACTCACCTTTGAGTGTGATGTATTTTTGCAGACACTCTTTGTAGGCGATTCCTTTGGGGTATGGCAGCAAGTAACTTTTAAGGCTTCATAATTCAAAGAGTCTCTACTCTCTGCTGCCTCAGAGCTTGCATGCTGCAAACATGGCTCAGTGGGTTTTCCCTTGCGTACTCCGTCCTCACTGCCTCTCGGCTGCAAGCCAGACCCTGGAGGCCACCTGTCACCAGCCTTCTTCATCTCAGTTTCCATACCTGTGTTGTAAATAAGAGATGGAGTTTTGCATTTTGTCTGAGCCTGTCATTTTCAAGAAGAGTATTTCATGGCACTTTCACAGATAGGATAGACTCCCCCCCTTGTAATTCTAATTCTAGTCTTTATTTTGAAGGCTATGATTTATATTTGTTTCCCTGTACAGCTGAAATTGAATTTGTGGACTTTAGTTTTCTTTATTGCTTCTGTGCAATTTTCAGGAGAAGAAAAAAAGATACTGATTTGCATAACTTTGGTTATATCAGAAGTTCTGAAGAATGACCTCCTTAAAATAAAAACTGGTCATTCTCAGCATAAAATTCTTTTTCATTTTTTATTTCTGTATTTTTCTGAAGTGAGAAGTAGGGAAGCAGACAGACAGACTACCGTATGTACCTGACCAGGATCTACCAGGTATGCCCACGAGGGGGTGATGCTCTACCCATCTGCGTCATTGCTCTGTTGCAACTGGAGCCATTCTAGTGCCTGAGGCAGAAGCCATGAAGCTATCCTCAATGCCCCGGCCAACTTTGCTCCAATGGAGCCTTGGCTGCTGGAGAGTAAGAGAGACATAGAGAGAAGGGAGATGGGGAAGGGTGGAGAAGCAGATAGGCGCCTCTCCTGTGTGCCCTGGCTGGGAATTGAACCCATGACTTCCACACGCCAGGCCAATGCTCTAGCACTGAGCCAACTGGCCAGGGCCTACATAAAATTATTTGGTGGCTTTACGCTTCAGACAGAATAAAACCCAAGTCCCTTTAAATGGTAAGCCTGTGTTGTTGTCTCTATTTAGCTCTCCAACCTCACCTTAAGGTCTCTCATGCACACCATGCTCCAGCCACTTTGATTTTGGGACACTCTTAGGACATGCCAAGTTCTTGCTCACCTAAGGGTCTTTGTCTATAAAACATTCCCTTTGTCCTGTCTCCTCTGGCCCCAGCATTCTTTACATTATTAGCTCCGTCTCACTTTATAGGTTTGAGCTTAAATAACATATTTTCAAAGATGTCTTTCCTAACCACTCCATTTCAGCTCCTTGTTTGTGGAAGGGAGCAAACATGCCACACAAAAATATGCCACTTTGGCCTATTGATTGTTTTGAGCAATAGGCACTTAGAAAATCAGCAAATGCAGAGAGACTTTCTTTGAACTCTCCTCATCTGCCTAAGGACAGAGCCTTCGAAAGGACCTCACTTGTCATGCGTCCCCTTGACAGGACTTTTATTAACCTGGGAAGATTGACTTATCATAGAAGAGGAGACTAGAAGTTGGCACCACACCCAAACACCTTGTCACAAACCATCACACCTCCCATCTATTTTTTTAAGGGCCCATCCATCTTCCCTAAAAACCATTTACTCTCCCCCAAGGGATCTGCATACCTTCTCTCCTTTCCCCATAAAATGGCATTTAATCCTGAATTTGAAGCCACCTCTGGGAGTTACTCATTTTTCCTGGGTATCTCCCGTGTATACAGTAAATATTCATGTTAATAATCTTCTGTTTGTTTTTCTCTTGTTAATCTCTCTGTTATTACCAGGGTCTCCATGAAGTACTAAGAAAGATAAAGGGAAAATTATTGCTCCTCCCCTACATTTGTTTCTCTCATGATACTTCATACATTTTGTCATTTCCTGTATCTTTCCCTTCTTCCTTTTTACTTGCCTTCTTTCTTCTTTCTTTTACTTATTTCTCCTTCCTTCCCTTCCTCCCACTCTCTCTTTTTTCTTTTGTTTTATGAGTTTTAGTAGTACTGTAATTATCATGTTCTTTATCTTCAACACCTAAAGCATGACTGCCATTAATGTGTGCTCAGTAGGCATTTGTTAAGAGAATGGATCCATTAGTAAGTGAAGACTGTTCTCACACATGGTTATCATTTCCCTATATTGCTATAGGGGAATCAGTAAGGGTCTCTTGTTTGCACCGAGAACAAACAGGTTGGAAGGAGATCTGGATACTAGTTCTTGGAAGGCTTGGTGTTAAGAATAAGGGATATTTCATTTTGGAAAAAGAGAAGGTTTAGATATAGACATTAATAGCTTTCAAATAGAGGAAATTTAATCTTATAGAAAAATGTTTTTCAGTATAAGAATCACCTAAGAAGCTTCATAAACATATGGAATCTCCAGCTCTTCCCTGACTTTTGATATGTTGGGTATGGAGGAGGACTAGAGAATCTGTTTTTTGTTGTGGTTTATTTGTTGTTGTTGTTTTAAACAACCCCCACCCCCCAAGTAGTTCTTTATATCAGACAACACCATTGGTGAGGCAATGTTGTTCCTATGGGGAAAACTGGGACTCACGGGCGGAAGCTATGGGAGGCAGACCTTGACAGGACATAAGGAAGTCGTTTCACACTGAAAGGCTGCCTCCTGGGGGGATCCTGTGCAGGGGCCAGCCATGGAGGTCTTGCAGGGGGTGAGTGAGGTCCACACTCAAGTTGCTAAAACCTTGAGTTCAAAGAGATGCAAAGTCTTTTAACTGCTCCGGCTAGGAGTTATTGTGAAAGAGGAGAAGACAGGCAACAGCAATAACAACAAGTAAACTCAAAACAAACAAAACCACACATACAAATCCACGGGAGATTTCTGGGTGAGAAGGAAGCAAAAAAGTGGATATAATCAAACCCTCAATGGTCTTGAAGATCATATTTAATATATGTAGAGCCACAGGCCAAGCGACAAGAATGATAAGGTGAACAGTCATCTCAGTTATTAACTAGGATATCTTAGATCGCAAGAGCCTCAGCGATTAACATGCAGAACCATGAGGGGTTTCAGGCTGTGGAAAGATGAACAAGCCAGAAACTGTTCACCTGTGGCCAGTAATTTGCGAGGCAGCCCTGGGGCGGGAGGAAGGTGTGTGGCCAGTCTACCAGGTCAGAAGCAAAAGGTCTGGTTTGTTTTTTTCTGGATGGAAGTGGAGGCTGCTATAGAAACAAGGCTGGTTCTAAAAACTCACTCTAGACTGGCCTCAGTGGAGCTCAGAAAGGCAGGGGTAATCATCACTGTCTCTCCCCCCCCTCTCTTTTTTTTTTTTACAGGGACAGAGAGAGAGTCAGAGAGAGGGATAGACAGACAGGAACGAAGAGAGATGAGAAGCATCAATCATCAGTTTTTCGTTGCGAGACTTTAGTTGTTCATTGCTTTCTCATATGTGCCTTGACTGCGGGCCTTCAGCAGACCAAGTAACCCCTTGTTGGAGCCAGTGACCTTGGGTCCAAGCTGGTGAGCTTTTGCTCAAACCAGATGAGCCCGCGCTCAAGCTGGCAACCTTGGGGTCTCGAACCTGGGTCCTCTGCATCCCAGCCCAATGCTCTATCCACTGCACCACCACCTGGTCAGGCTCATCACTGCCTCTTAACATTTATTAAGTTACTTATCTATTCCATGTTATTTCTCAGAAAAATCCTGAATGATAGATTCAATTCTCATTTTACAGCGAGGAAGCTAGAGCTCTGAGAGTCTGCATAACTTGCCCAAAGGATCATTGCTCCTCCCTTAACAAAAGCCTACTGAGTATTTTCTAGTGGCCAGTAAATGGAGGAGATTCCAGATGTGAACTCCTAGCTAGGCACAAAGTCCACACTTTTTTTTGTCCTAAACAAAGGGCCAATTTTAACAATAAGTAAAGTGCTATTATGAAACTATAAGAAAAAGCCCAATAATCTAAAAAAACCCCAAAACAACACAACAACAGTAGGCACAGGGCGAGAACAGGTAAATTAAAAAAAAGTGATTTTAAAGGACATGAATGGGGTATAAAAACATAAGGACATCATAATAAAAGGAAGGCAGGGAACGAGCAATGGCATATTTGTTGGAGGTTATGTAAACTAGTGCAGTCTCTTTGGAGGACAGCGTGGTCTTACTTGTGAGGGTTTTAAATGAACATTCCCTCTGGTCTTGAAATTTCACTCTAGGACCTGCAGGTACCTAGCATTGAGGAAGGGAAACTTCCCTCTCTGAGCAAATGGGTTGTGGTCCCAAAAGTGTTGGGAAAACCACCCTTTTGTTTTGTCTATCTGTCTTTCCACCACTTAGTCTGTTATATGTACAGTTGTAGGAAATCCACAGCAGAATAAAATACAAAAGCCCCAGTTTTCTGGCCAGTGGACTATAAAGAGGAGCTCCAGGAAGTTCTAGAAATATCACAGAGTCGGGGAGCTTGGGAAATAAACCCTATAAAGCTCCTAGGCTCACCTTCAAGTTGTGTATACATGGGCATGACCACACAGCTTACCACAGACAGGAGAAGTGAACTACTGAATAGACCCACCTAAGTCCAGACTGGTCATGGGGTGACGCACGTGACAGATGTGACCAGCACGGGAAAGCTTTGGAAATGGAAATGACACTAAAATTACATTTCATAGAAGGATGGTCAGAGATTGATGCCTGAAGCCAACCAGGTCTATATTCTGGCAAAACAAAAATATCAATGTTCTTTATAAGATTTAAACAAGACATCAAGTCTCATACCATAACATTTAAAATGTCCAGGATAGGCTTGACCTGTGGTGGTGCAGCAGATAAAGCGTTGACCTGGAATGCTGAGGTCGCTGGTTTGAAACCTTGGGCTTGCCTGGTCAAGGCATATATGGGAGTTGATGCTTCCTGCTCCTCCCCTCTTTTCTCTCTCTCTCTCCCTCTCACCTCTCATGAATAAATAAAAATCTTTAAAAAAATAAAATAAAATAAAATGTTCAGGATACAATAAAAAATTATTTGGCATATTAACAACCAGAAAAATTTTAATTTTGTAGAAAAAGACAATAAACAGACCCCCAAACTGGAATGTTGGTGATTATGAGAAATACATCAATTTCTCCTTAATTATTTTGAGACTGCTTTGTTGGACACATACAAATTTGATAGATATTGAGATTATCTGAAGAGGGTTTAAAAGCAAATGATAGAAATTGCTTCAAGAAGCATGAACATTCTTTTAATGAATCAAAAGATAGAAAGGCTAATCAAAGAAACAGATGATTTAAAGGGGGTAATGGAAAGTCTAGAGCACAAAAATACAATAAGTGAAATAAATACTCCCTGGATGGATACAATAGCAGAATGGAGATGACAGAAGAAGGAGTTATCTTTTACAGTATTTTCCTTGTTAGATTTTGGTTTCAAGATTACATTAGTCTTATAAATAGGAGAGTGTTCTGTCTTTTCCTATACTCGGTGACAGCTTGCACAGAATTGTTATTTTATTTGTATTTAAATTTGGTAGAACTAGCTAGGAAGCCACTTGTGGTTCAGTTTTTTCTTGCTGGATTTTATGAAGTTGACTAAATTTCCTTAATGGTTTTAGGACATTCAGATTTTCTATTTCTTTTTGAGTCAGTTTTGCTAAGTTATATTTTTCTAAGTATTCACTCATCTCTAAATGTACGAGCACAAAGTTGTTTATACTATTTCATTATCTTTTTAATGACTGCATTATTTAGAGTGTTTCCCTTTTTTCCCTAGTTTTGTTTTGTCTTTTCTTTTTTTTCCCTTAGGAGTTTTTCCAGAGATTTTTATCAACTTGATGAGTTGTCAACAAATTAACTTTGGGTTTTTGATTATTTCTATCTGCTATTTCATCAATTTCTATGTTTATCTTTATTATCTTCCATTGCTTTGAGATTATTTTGCTAAACTTTTTCTAAATCTTTACCTCATTTTTTAACTAGAACTCAATAATTCCCAGCCTTTCATCTTTTCATATATATAATGCTATATATATATATATATTTATATCCTTATAAGTTCAGTTTTATTTTATCTTTTAAGTTTTTATATGTAGTGCTATTTTATGACCATTCAGCTTTAAATAGTTCTAATTTCCTTTATGATGAGAAAAAGTACAACATTTTGATTACAAGTGTGGAATCTAGGTCTGGCCCTGTCAGCTGTGTGAGGTTGGGCAAATCACTAAAACTCCTTAGGGATATTGATTCCTTTGTTTGTAGAAATGGTAGAAAATAATAATAATGTCTACCTCAGGTGGATTTTTATGCAGATTAAAAAGAGCCTGACCCTGATTGATCAATGTCACTCCATTAAAATAAATTAAAAAAAAGAGCCTGGATACAGTAAGAGCAATGTCACTGTAAGCTATTATGAGTTAGCTGTTATTTTTCTTCAATTCATTTATTACCACCTTTTAATTTTAAACAGGTTTTAATTCTAGTGATACTTTACAGTTTATTTCTGGGTTTACTGCATTGTGATCAGATAACCTTTTCTGTTTGATTTCAATTACTGTATGACCCAGTTAAATCATCAGTGACCCAGTGAAACCCAGTGTTAAGTGCAATGTTATACTTTATTGTTGTAGCTGTCAGGAGTGTCTCAGGGAAAAGGAAACCATTCGAGGCATTTCAAGCAGAGAGAATTTAATACAGGAAATTGGTTACAAATGTGTTAGAAGGGCTAAAATAACAAAAATTAGAAAGGGGAGTCTTAGTAATTGTAGAAAGCAATTAGCATTTCCCTTCCCCCCAGAAGAGAAAGTGAAAAAGGCTTTGTCCCAAGAGCCTTGGGTCCCTGGACCTCTGAGGGTCCTAGAGCACACACTACTGCCATTAGAACCATGGCTGTTGTTCTGTGCAAACTAGGAGCCTGCACAGTGACAGATGATGTAGGAGCCCAGCCACCTGAAGTCACATGGATTATTGACGCTGTTGCCAGAGTTGCCATCAGAAACAGAATAGAAAAAGGGGTTCTCTTTCCCTTCTGCCTTATAATCTGTGTCCAGTGCCTCCCCTGGGTACGATATAAACTGAAGCCAACTGACAAAGGAGATTTCAAATGTACTTTGTAGGGTTCAAGCTGACTGAGAAACAAAGCAGGGCTCAGAATGCCCGGAATGGAGCAAGAACAGAAGTTAAGTGACCAACCAACCTAAATGTGCTGGCTGAATCTTCTATAGATTTATTGATTTTTTTTTTGTTTTGCTTGTTTTGTCAATTATTGAGATAGTGGATTGGTATATTTCTTCTTATAGTTCTGTCAATTTTTTCCTTACTTACTTGAGACTGTATTACTGGATGCATACAAATTTAATATTTTAAAACTTCCTGGTAAATGAAATCCTTTTTAAAAATTATGAAGTGACCCTCTTTATCGCAAGCAAGATTTTTGTTTTAAAGTCCATTAATGTGATATTAGAGTTTGTCTTAGGTCCAGTTCCCTAAGAGCAGAAATGGGAGTTCTGATGCAAACTGTACCATTTTTAAGTGTACAGTTCAATCATGTTGAATAACCAACATTGCTATAGATTATTTGTAGATAATCTGTAAGACAGAAAATTTCCATTTCTTTCTGGTTTGCTGAGAATTGTTATCATAAATACATGTTAAATTTTGTCAAATGTTGTTTTTCCTGCATCCATATTATTATACATTTTCCTCTGTTAATTTAATAAATCATATTGATTTGTTTTTAGAAAATTCCATCAAACTATTTTGGGTTAAAACCCCCTTGTTCCTGATGGGTCGCCATTTTACTATATTGACGGATTTGTTTTATATTTTGTTAAGGATTTCTGAGTTTATGTTCAGGAGCAGTATCGCTCTGTAATTTACCTTTATTTTAATCTTTGTAAGTTTTGCTATAGCAATGTTGGCCTCATGTGCTGGCCTGGAGTTTCTTTGTGAAAAAGTTTTTAATTACAAATTCATTCTTCTAAAACAGATTTTCTTTCTCTTCTTTTATGTTTGGTAACTTATATTGTTGACATAAAGTTGTTTTTTTTAGTGTTCACATATCCTTTTAATGTATGTAACATTTGTAGTTACATTCCAATACTGAGATTTTAAGTTTTCTTTCTTTCTATCTCTTTTTCCTTTCCAATCTTGCTAGTTTTGATCAGTTTTATTAATTTTTCAAAAAACCAACTGTGACTTTTAACATTTTCCTTGCTGTTCTACTTTTCATTTTTAAACTTCAATTCTTGCCTGACCAGGTGGTGGTGCCGTGGATAGAGCATCAGACTGGGATGCAGAAGGACCCAGGTTCAAGACCCCGAGGTCGCCAGCTTGAGCACAGGCTCATCTGGTTTGAGCAAAGCTCACCAGCTTGGACCCAAGGTCACTGGCTCGAGCAAAGGGTTACTCGGTCTGCTGAAGGCCCACGGTCAAGGCACATATGAGAAAGCAATCAATGAACAACTAAGGTGTCACAATGAAAAACTGATGATTGATGCTTCCCATCTCTCTCCGTTCCTGCCTGCCTGTTCCTGTCTATCCCTCTCACTGACTCTCTGTCTCTGTAAAAAAAAAAAATAAATAAAAAAAATAAACTTCAATTCTTACCTTTATCATGTCCTTCTTTGTTTTGTGTTTAATTTGCTCTTTTTTTTTTTTTTGTCTAGCTCTTAGTCTTAGATCATAATTTTAAACCTTCCATTTTTTAAATGATTGGCATTTATAATTATAAATTCCCCTCTAAACAGTGCTACACTTTACAAATTTGTTGAATTTTCAGTATTATTCAATTTAAAATATTTTCTAGTTTCTTTTATGATTTCTTTCTAGCTCATGGGTCACTAAGAAGTGTGTTGTATAATATTTCTAAATATGGAGCTTTTATAGACATCTTATTGTTAGGGATTTCTAATAGAACTCAATTGTGGTCAGAACATACCTCTATGATTTTAATATTCTAAATATGTTTGAGATTATTTCATGGCCCAGCCAGTGGCTGTTTTGAAGGATGTTCTGGGCACTTCAGAGTATGTTTATCATTTTTGGTCATTTTGTTTCTGAACGTCAGTTAGGTTGAGTTGGTTGACATTGTTCATATTTTCTGTATTCTCATGGATATTTATTTATTTATTTAATCATTTATTTATTATTTATTTATTATTTATTTATTTATTAATTTTTAGAGAGGAGAGAGAGGGAGCGAGAGAGAGAGAAGGGGGGAGGAGCTGGAAGCATCAACTCCCATATGTGCCTTGACCAGGCAAGCCCAGGGTTTCAAACCGGCGACCTCAGCATTTCCAGGTCGACGCTTTATCCACTGTGCCACCACAGGTCAGGCCTATTTATTTATTTTTAAGCAAAAGAGAGAGAGGAACAGAGACAGACAGGAAGGGAGAGAGATGAGAAGCATCAATGCTTTGTTGCAGCACTTGACTTGTTCATTGATTGATTTCTCACACATGCCTTGACTTGGGGGCTACAGCAGAGCAAGTAACCACTTGCTCAAGTCAGTGACCATAGGATCATGTCTATGATCCCATGCTCAAGTTGGCAACCTCAGGGTTTTGAACCTGGGTTCTTAGCATCCCAGGCTGACACTCTATCCACTGCGCCACCACCTGCTCAGGCACTCTCATGGATTTTTAAAATATCTACTTGGTCTAGCTGTCACTGAAAGAGAAGTGTTAAAATTTCCAACTATGATTGCAAATCTATTTCGCCTTTTAGTTCTGTTAAATTTCCTCTCTGCATTTAAAACTCTATTACAAGGGACATAAAAACTTATGATTGTGTCTTCCTGATGAACTAATCCTTTTACCTTTATAAAATGTCCCTCTTTATCTCTGGTCTTGATCCTTGTGATTTTTCTCTCCTCTACCTAATCCCAATGTTCAAGACAGTTCATTTTCCTTATGGTCTCCTGATTGTGTGGACAGAATGGCTCAGGCTTATACTAATGATGTAGTTATTTGGGGCTCTGTCTCTATAAATGGTAGTTTCCGACCTTGCCTGATAGTTCAGTTGGTTACAGCATAGTTCCATAGCCCAGAGGTTGCTGGTTTGATTCCAGGTCAGTGTACATACAGGAGTACATGTTCCTGTTTCTCTCTCTCTCTGTAAAATCAATCAATCAATCAATCAATCAAAAATTTTAAAAAATGGTCATTTCAGTTGGTATGGATGTGTTATATTTGAGATTCCTAAGAGTCATACAAACGTAAGTGGAAATCATTTTTGAGCCTTGTCTCTATGACAAGCGTGATCCCAAATACTTACTTATACTTGTAAATATAATATTTGTAAGAGCCATACGAGGAAGATAACTTAATGATTCTCTTTGATAGATGGGAAGCTGCAGCTCCGAGACATTCAACTGCTTTCATAGCTAATAGAGGAGAGCGACAGCAGTGGGGAGCCCAGGCGCCGAGGCTCAGGAGCCCCGGTGCTGCACCCCTCTGGATGTTTGGTTATGTTGTGCTCACAAGTGAACGGTTAGATTCTGAATCTGTTACGCAGATCTGATCATGACCCTGGACTACTCAAATCTTTTCAATGGCTTGTTATGATTTTTAGGTTTAAAACCAACATTTTTTTTACATGTTCCTGTAAGATTTAACTCCTGCTCACTTCCCCAGCCTCATTTAGAGTTACTTTCTCCCTTGGTCCACCTCATTCAAAAGAGTTGCTCATCTCCAAGCATGTCAAATATAATATAGTTTCTCCTTCTCCAAGAACATTACACATACTGGGCCCTAGGCCTGGGACTCTCTAAACTCTTTTCCTCTCTATCTTTGCCTCATCATGTTTTTTGTTTAGGTTTTATTATTATTATTATTATTATTATTATTATTATTATTTTTAGCAAAAGAGAGAAAGGGAGAGAGATAAGAAGCATCAACATGTAGTTGTGTCACTTTATTTGTTCATTGATTGCTTCTCATATGTGCCTTGACCAGGGGGCTCAAGCCAAGCCAGTGACCCCTTGTGCAAGCCAGTGACCTTGGGTTTCAAGCCAGCAACCATGGGATCATGTCGATGATCCCTTGCTCAAGCCAGCGACCCCACACTCAAGCTGGTGAGCCTGCGCTCAAGCTGGTGACCTTGGGGTTTCGAACCTGGAACCTCAGCATCCCAGGTTGATGTTCTATCCACTGCACCACCACCAGTCAAGCATTATTTTTTTTAATTTTTAAAAGGTTTTGTTTATTGACTTTTAGAGTGAGAGAGAAAGGTGGAGAGGAGAGGGAAACATCAACTCGTAGTAGTTAGTTTTTGTATGCGCCTTGACCCGGCAAGCCTGGGATTTTGAACTGGCGACCTCATCATTCCAGGTCAAATGCCTTATCCACTGCATGACCTGACCATAGGTCAGGCTCATCATGTTTTAAATCTCAAAAGTTACCTCCTCTAAGAAGCCTTCTCTGATGCTCCTTGGTTAGCTCACAGCAAGCTCTAACACTTATCATTCTTGGAACCTCTTGTTGAGGGCATGTCTTCTCTCCTAGACTGTAAATTCAATAAGGCCAGGAATGGTGGCTGTCCTAGTCAAACCTTGGTCCCTATTGCTCAATGAAGGGCTTAACATAGAACATCCCAAAACAAATATTTTAAAACTATTTACCTAAGTCCTAGAAGTAAAACAGGCATCGTTGAGACAGTCCTCTCTCCTCTCTCTAGGCCCAGGGCTTCTGAGAATTTGAGCTGTCTTATAAACACTTAGGACACTTTATAGGGCTCATATGCAAGACTTAACTCAGTATCTTAAAATTAGGTCGGCCTTCTCCTGGGACCAACCCTCAGGGAATGAGATTTCTGGCATATTTTGCTTGATAAAAGTCCGAGAAGCATCTCTTCTGGTATTTTGACCTCCTGGAGTCCAGTCCCATCTGGAACATACAAATGCAAATTCATGTATATTTATGAGAAAAAAAATGGCCAAACTTAATAAATAATCCTTTTTTCAGATTCCAAATAAATTTGTTTAAACCAATAAGACGGTATAGGGAATATTATATATACAGGGATTGATTTAAAGTATGAAGTGGATGACAGCAAATCCCCTACACCCCGCAGTATTTCCTGGATGCTGCCTCAAGTTCCACCTGTAGCACAGGTGTATTTGGGGCGAAAGCAATGGCTTCTTTTGAAATGCAAAAATAACCAGGGAATGAGGGGGTGGAGCTAAAGGAGATAAGGCCATGAGTCCTTTTAGTTTCATTTGTATTTTTTCACACTTTTGTGTGGATCTGTAAATCATCTTATTCCCAAACTACAGATGAATTGAGAATAGTTTCCAAGAGGAATAAAAGAGAGAGAAGACAGGAGAAGGAGTCACTGCCAGGTGACCCTTCCTGGGAAAGGGATGGTGAGCCCTGAGGACCAGGTGAGCAGGAAACGCTGTCCAACACCAGGAAAGGAGGACATCCGGTGTAGGCAGTTGTCCCAGTAGATCCTGAGCTCTATGTCCATCAGGTGTCCCCGATTTGACTTCCCCGTTCAGTGGGACACTCCTGCTTAACAGCAGGGCTGGTGGCCTCTTCAAGATTACTCTTGAAGTGGCTGTTAGGATTCTACTTATTGGTACTGAGACCAATCGCCACCAGAGGAAAGACATGACCAACACACAAGTTAGTTGCAGAAATCACCCAGGCAGTTTATTACTCACATCCTATGGCATGCCTGGGTGCAACTTAATGGGGTCCCGTCGGAGGGCTCCTCTTGGCTGTTCTTGGTCAGAGTGACGTGGAGGTGGAGCCTATCCACATTCAACGTTGGAGTCTGGACAACTAACTGCAGCTGCCCCCCCTCGGTTTAAGTACCCTTTCTGGCATAAGACTTCTAACAGGTGTTAATCTATGGGATTATCACATCAAGCCACTTTTGGGGAGTTCCTTGCCAGGAGCTCTTTTTATCTACATATCATTTCCCACACACACTGACTGGGCCGGGCACAGAGGGCATAGTCTGCCTATCATCTCTCTCTACATACTAGACTAGCTCTTATTCAGAGGGCATAGCCTTATTCACTTGCTTTAATGGCTTTTAATATTATATCCTAACTTATTTCTATATATTTTCTATATTTCTATGTATTTATTTACTCTAACATTATATTACTGTAACAGCAGGAAGGAAAGCTTCATAAAGAAACCGATTCCTCTGGGGGGAGTGAGGTGGTCTTTAGTTCAGGAAAACACAAAAAGAAGAAAAGGAAAAGGAACTGCATCTTGTTCACAATGTCCCCAAGGACAAGTTTCTCTTTTTCATTCAGTTTTGCTTAATGACCTGCACATACCTCTAACTTACCTCTATTTATCTGAAATCAGGGATTTTTAAAAAGACAGCGTTATTGAAATAAAACTGGCATACAATCAACTGCACATATTTGAAGTGTACAATTAAATACATTTTGATATATGAATACTCCTATGAAATTATCACCACAATAAAGATAATGAATATATCCACCAACCCAAAAGTTTATTCCTGCCTCTTTGTAAACCCTTCCCGCTGCCTCTTACCACCCCCTCTCTCTAGGCAACTACCGAACTGCTTTCTATCACTGTGTGCTCATTTACATTTTCTTGAATTTTACATAAATCGAATTATACTGTGTGTATTCCTTTCACTTGGCATAATCATTTTAAGATTAAACCATATTGCATGCATTAATAGCCCGTGACTTTTTTTATTTCATTGTGTGGATATGACACAATTTGTTTATTTGGTTACCTGTTGATAGACATTTAGATTGTTTCTAGTTTGGAGCTCTTGCAAATAAAGCTGCAATGATCATTCATGTGTCAGTCTGTATAAGTCTCTGTGTGGACATATGCTTTTAGTTCTTTTGGGTAAATACCAAGAACTGGAATGGCTAGATCATATGTTAGGTATATTTTAATTTTTTAAAAAGCTGGCAAACTGTTTTCCAAAGTGATATACCATTTTCCATTTCCACCAGCAGTGGATGAGAGTTCTAGTTTTTCTGCATCCTTGCCAACATCTGGCATGGTCACACTTTTTAGTTTTAGCCATTCTATAAGTGTGTAATGATATTTCCTCGTGGTTTTAATTTGCATTTCCCTAATCACTGATGATGTTGGGCGTCTTTTCATGTGCTTATTTGCCATCTGTATACCTTCTTTGGTGATATGTCTATTCAAATCCTTTGCCCATTAAAAAATGGGTTGTTTTCTTATTTTTGAGTTGAGTTTTTTTTTATAACCTGGATATAAGCCATTTATCAAATATATGCTTTGAAAATATTTTTTTTCTCAATCTTTCAGTAGTCTTTTTGTTCTCTTAACATTGTCTCTCAGAGAGCAGAAAATTTTAACTTTGAAGAAGAGCAATTTACTAAATTCTTGCTTTTATGGGCTGTGTTTTTGATATCATGTCTAAGGAATCTTTGTCTAATTCAAGGTCACAAAGATTTTCTCCTATGTTCTCTTCTAGAAATTTTATAGTTTTAATTTTTGTACTTGGGTCTGTGATCTATTTTAAGTTAATTTTTGTATATGCCAGAGGAGGATTAAATGGAAGTTTTATATTTTGACTTATGAACATTCAATTGTTCTAATACCATTGGTTGAAAAGACTACCATTCTTCACTGCATTTGCTTTGTGAATTTGTCAAAACACAGTTATGCATGTATGTGTGGCCCTATTTATAAATTGTATTCTGTGCCATTTGTATATTTTAAAATCTTATTTCAATACCATATTGCCTTGATTATTGTAGTTTTAGACTAAATCTTGAAATTAGGTCGTGTTAGCCCTCCAAAATTTCAAAGTCCTTCATTTTCTGATGCACAGTGTCTTAAATATCATTTTAAAAAGATTTTTCCCCACTTTTTTGGTTGTTTTAAGATGAAGGGTTATTCAAGTCCCTCTTAACTCTATCTGCTCTGGAATTAAAAGTCTGAGGGTTTTTGTTTTTGTTTTGTTTTTTACCTATAGATTTAAGGCATCATACTTATCTCCTCAGCAAGTCCCTAGAAAACAGACTGGTCACAGTCAAATTTAATCCCAAGGAGATCATACCTAGGATTACTTCAGGACCTCAACTCTTTCATTGTCAATCCTGGATTACTGATTGAGATGAACATTTAGAGCCACAAAACAGATTTCTCCACAAGGGCAGGGAAATACTTCATTTGACAGTAATTTTTGAGACTAGATGTCAGGGTTATTCTGTAGATTGAGAATAATGAATAATACGTTTCTTTTCTCCAGTTGGAATCTCTTCAATGATGATAATCAATATGACTCAAGAGTTTCTTAAATGTATAATCCTGTTTCCTTTTTTTTCCCCTGTAAAATCTAAAAGCTCTGAACAAATATAGCAATCAATATGCAAACTAAGATTTCTCTCCCTCCAATTCTTCCCACTGCATCCAGGCCTGCTCAGTTTCTCTGGCAGGATGTTATCTGTCTTATTCATGTTTTCTCTTTCCCCCTCATTCTCTGTGTTTATCTATCTCTTTCTTCTTTCTCTTTCAATTTTTCTTTCTCACTGCATTGTAACAAAAGATGTGCATTTTATTTCTTAATTAGTACTATAGCCATGAAAATCTAGCTAAGCCCTATCAACACCCATTGACTTTGTGTGTGTGTGTGTGTGTGTGTGTGACAGAGACAGACAGAATCAGAGAGAAGGACAGACAGGGATAGACAGACAGGAAGGGAGAGAGATGAGAAGTATCAATTCTTTGTAGCGGCACCTTAGTTGTTCATTGATTACTTTCTCATACATGCCTTGACTGGGGGGCTACAGCAGAGTAAATGACCCCTTGCCCAAGCCAGTGACCTTGGGCTCAAGCTAGCAACCTTGGGCTTCAAGCCAGCAATCATGGGATCATGTCTATGAGCCCACACTCAAGCCAGAGACCCCTGGCTCAAGCAGATGAGCCGGTCAGTGCTCATGCCAGTGACACTGGGGTTTCAAACCTGGGTCCTCAGCATCCCAGTCCAATGCTCTATCCACTGTGCCACCGCCTGATCAGGCAACACCCATTGACTTTTAACAAAAGAATAATAAGGGTTAAATTAGTTGCCACTTCTCTATCTGATGGGAATCTGGTACTAGGTGATGGGGCATGAAGGTAAAGTTTTTCTCAAAGTTAACAGGTTTTATCTGTTGAATCCTGCCACATAAGACTACCTCTTTTTTTTATTAAGTGCCCACAGGGGTTTAAGGCTGTGTAAAGTGCTATACTAGGAGAGGTTTCGGGGTGGATGAGCCAGGAAAGAACTACCAAGGGAAGAAAGGAGCTTCAGATAGTTTACAATCTTATGTGTAATGCAGGAGGTCCAGACCTGGGAAATCTATCTGGTGTTGTTGTAAGATCCCAGACACCTCAATGAGGACCACATGGAGCCCACATAGCTTTTATTACTTACCTACAGGGGGAGCACCACTGATGGCAGGTCAGCAAAAGCTCTGCACCTGATTGAGGGGGGCTGTGGTTTTTATAGCTAAGCCCTGGGCAGTTGCTCCAGTGAATCTGTCTACAGGCACGCCAGCAGGTGAGAAGGCAAACAGGGGTAGGGGGATGCATACACGTCATTTTGTGCTGTTTCTCCTTGATAATATCGGGGCTGTGGTTTTATAGCTAAGCCCTGGGCAGTTGCTCCAGTGAATCTGTCTACAGGCACGCCAGCAGGTAAGAAGGCAAGCAGGGGTAGGGGGATGCATACACGTCATTTTGGGCTGTTTCTCCTTGATAATATCTGCTGTCTCAGTTCCTCTGTCCTTAGTAAAACCTCAGCTTCAGTTTTATTACATTCTCTTCCGTAGCTTGTGGCCAGGATCCATGACTGTGGCACCAGAGGCTGGGGAGAGGGAAGGGCCGTGTCCAGCATCAACCCTACATAATGCTATTCTCTTAAATGAAAATCCTGCTTTGGCCTCTTAGAATAGTTACTGCGGCCCATTACAGTTGGACAGTATTTACTACAAAGGGGTTGCTTCTATGTGCCTGTGTGTATGTTCTATTTTATGTATGACCCAGCATATTTGGATTTAAATCTGAAGAATGTTTTGAATTTTCAGCCTAGTCCTATTGGTAGCCATTTTCACAGAGAGAGTGACTCAGGCTGCCCCAAATGATCCCAGTATAAACAGCTTTCGCTGGGCTTTCCATAGGCATCTTTTTACATTTTTTTTTTAAAATGCAATGGAGTCAGATTACATGGTTTATTAGGACAGAAACCTCTAAGCCTCTGTTTCTTCATCTGAAACATGAGGACACTCTACTTCCTACATAGAGTTAGTGTGTGAATTAAAGGAGATGCTGCATGTAGCACATTGAGTACAATGTCTGGCATGTGGTAAGCTCCTGATTGTCAACTACAATCATTACTCATCATCTAATAACCACTTACTGAGTACCTTCTGTGTACAACACCCTGGGCTGGGTTCTGGGGTATTCTAGAATATAGAGCTATGATCTCTGCTTTGTAGTTGAGAGCAAGCTCAGCAAACATTTGTCTTGAGGGTCCAGAGAGTAAATATTTTAGGCTTCGTGGGACCTAGTCTCTTTCATTACTCAGTGCTGCTGTTATAGTTCAAAATCAGTCATATACAAGACATAAACGAAGGGATATGGCTGTGCTCCGAAAGCTGCAGCAGTTTGCTGAACCCTGCTCCAGATGTGGACATATTCAAAAAGGCTCTTACAATACAGTATGATAAGAGCCTCTGATAGAGGACGAGGACATGGGGAATAATCTAGTCCCCCACTACTCAAAGTATAGTCCTTAGGCCAACAGCACTGACATAACCAGGGAGCTTGTCAGAAATGCAGACTTTCATACCTTGCCCCAGAACTGTGGCACCAGAGCCTACATTTAATATGAGAAGCTCTGAAGGTAGAAACTTCATAAAAAGAAGAACATTTGATCTGAAAGCTGAAGAATGTGGAGGAGAGTTTGAGGTGATGTGTGTGGGCCCAGGGATGTCTTTCAAGAAGAACAGCAAGTGCAGAGTCTTGGAAATGAGAGAGAGTATGTTTGAGGAGCTAAAGATGAGGACTTGTTAGCATTGCTCTAGAACAAGTCTCTAGAAGAGTTCAAAGCAACATACCAGTCAAATGCAGGGACTTAATTTTGTTTAGATCTGGTTTTGAAGGAATCAATTATAAAAAGACACTTTTGAGGTCCTAGCCAGTTGGCTCAGTGGTAGAGCATAGGCCCGGCGTGTGGATGTCCGGGTTTGATTCCCGGTCAGGGCATACAGGAGAAGCGACCATCTGCTTCTCCGCCCTGCCCCTTTCTCTCTCTCTCTCTCTTCCCCTCCCGCAGCCATGGCTTGATTGGTTTGAGCAAATTGGCCTCAGGTGCTGAGGATGGCTCTGTAGCCTCTGTCTCAGGCACTAAAAATGGTTCTGTTGCTAAGCAATAAAACAATCACCCCAGATGGGCAAAGCATCACCCCGTAGTGGGTTTACTGGATGGATCCTGGTTGGGGTGCATGCGGGAGTCTGTCTCTGTGTCTCCTCTCCTCACACTAAAATAAAAAATAAATAAAAATAAAAAGACACTTTTGAGACAATTAAAAATTTGAATATAGAGTTAGGTAATACCACTTCGGGAAAATGTTTTTTGTTTATATAAGAAAATTCTAAAATTTATTAGGGATACATATAGAAAGATTTAGGGAAGAAATGACCTGATGACTGGAATTTACTTGAAAAATATTTGCAAAAAAGAAAGATGGATAAAAAGGAATAGATGAGGCAAGTGGAACAAAAAGTGAATAATGGTTGAATTGAGGGTTGAGTACATAGAACTCATTATATTATCCTCTCTTCTTTTGTGTACTTTTGAAAACTTTCATTAAAAAAGTTAAAGAATTTTGGACTTCATCACATCTCTTATCTTTGCTTTTATGTGAATTTCAGCTCATGATTAAACTATCCCAAGAGCTGTGCACAAAGCAATATTTTCCCTCTTTGAAGACAATTCAGAAGCCCTGACACAAGGTCACTTTGAGCCCAGTGGATTTAATACATTTCTTTTATTGGCTTCTTGGAAATTTTACTCCATTTCTTTAAGCAGACGCACTTGAGCCCAGGGACAGGCGCCTCTGCCGGAAGGCAGCACATGTGATCACCCAGAGGGTCCCCCAGCCTGGTGGGCAGCACTCTGCACCTGTGTGCTCCTGGGTTCAGAATCATGTATATACAACAGCCTTCAGTGTGAGGATTATAGATTTTTCATTGAGGGACCCACCCTCTCTCCGACAGGATCAGTAATAAGGAAATGAGAGAATACAAAGGGATAGCTTTGGAGCTCCATTTATCAGCCGTGTAGCCTTGAGAGAGCTATTGGTCTCTTTATTTTTTTAATTTTTTTTTAAATTTTATTTATTCATTTTTAGAGAGGAGAGAGAGAGAGGGAGAGAGAAAGACAGAGAGAGAGAGAGAGAGAGAGAGGAGAGAGAGACAGAGAGAGAGAGAGAGAAGGGGGGAGGAGCTGGAAGCATCAACTCCCCTATGTGCCTTGACCAGGCAAGCCCAGGGTTTTGAACCGGCGACCTCAGCATTTCCAGGTTGACGCTTTATCCACTGTGCCACCACAGGTCAGGCCGCTATTGGTCTCTTGAGGTCATATTTTTATCATCTGTAAAATTATTTTTCCTATTCATTTGGGTTGCTGTGAAGCTTCAATAAGATAATTTGTATAACGGCTTGGTCTCATTGGGAGCTGTGAGAAGTGATCAATAAATGTTAGTTGCATTCTTTTTTTCTATGCTAAACTTCATAGTATTCTTCACTATTTCTCAGGTGGTTTGTAAAGTTCATTTTTGACCTTCAAATTTTACTGGTCCCTCTGCTACCCTGTCTTCATCTCAAATGCAACAACTGACCCATTGGTATGTATTTTTTAAATTGGATCTTCTTTCCCCCTGGAATGTTGATGTGATTCCTAGAGGTATAGCAGCCATCTTGCCGTCCTGAAGATTACCCTACAGCAGTGGTTCTTCAAACTTTTTTTTTTTGTATTTTTTCTGAAGCTGGAAATGGGGAGAGACAATCCGACAGACTCCCGCATGTGCCCGACCGGGATCCACCCGGCACGCCCACCAAGGGCAACACTCTGCCCACCAGGGGGCGATGCTCTGCCCCTCCGGGGTGTCGCTCTGCCGCGACCAGAGCCACTCTAGCGCCTGGGGCAGAGGCCAAGGAGCCATCCCCAGCGCCCGGGCCATCTTTGCTCCAATGGAGCCTTGGCTGCGGGAGGGGAAGAGAGAGACAGAGAGGAAGGAGGGGGGGGGGTGGAGAAGCAAATGGGCGCTTCTCCTATGTGCCCTGGCCGGGAATCGAACCCAGGTCCCCCACATGCCAGGCCGACGCTCTACCGCTGAGCCAACCGGCCAGGGCTCTTCAAACTTTTTGAAGTCGGGGTGCATTGAAAATCCTACAAATAATTGTAGGTGCACTATATACAAATTTCTGAGAAATATGTTATAATAATTAAGTCAAATGTTAAAGAAAAAAATATAAAGTTCAAGCGAGCTTTTATGGTAATTAAACAAAATAAATATGACAAAATTAAATTTATTCTGACATTAAAAAACATTTTTATGTTACATTTTTTTGAGTTATGCTTTTTAGAATTCATAAAAAAGAGTGGTTAAAAAATAAAAAAAAACAGCAAAAAAGTTATCTTTTTCTCTATATAGATACATTCTTAGTAAGATTTAATAAATTCAGCAGGTCCCAGCACAAATATGTTAAGTTTTTTAATTCTTGTGTTTATGAGAAACATGAGCCTGATGTGTCCTAGCGATTTCTTCAACGTTTGGGTATATATTTGAAAGGCACATTCTCATTTTCTCATCAATACATTGAGAATTCCTCTCTTTTTACTCTTAATAGTGTTGAGGGTAGAAAATCCTAATTCACATAAATAGGATGTTGAAAATTGTAGTAAAATGTTCAAAGCTTTTTTAGATATTGCCACATATTCTTCTTTTATAGAAATCCAAAAGGCTTCAAGAGAAAATTCCTTATGTTTAATCATCAATCCAAACCCCCCACGATACATATCATCTTAACTTTACACCAAACAAAGAATAGAAGAAACTTGCCTCCAGTCTTTCCAGGGAACAGGGGGGTAGCATAAACAATCCGGCACCACAACCTAACATCCTTTTGCAACCTAATCAGGCAAGTGAGGTGGAGGATTGGGCAGACTGTCAGTTTACAGCCAATTCCCCACAACTCTGTCCCCGCAAAATCTCAACTCCAAAAACCCTGTTGGTGTTTTGGTCCCTAACAGGCACATATTTCTCTGGAATACCATAGGGTGCACCTGGAAATCTTCTAGGGCGCACCAGTGCGCCCTGGCGCACACTTTGAGAACCACTGCCCTACAGCCTAAGGGTGTCAGGGCAGGAAGACAGAGACGCCGGGGTCCTTGATGGCAATGTGGAGCTATGCCAGAGCTGGACTACCCAGAGTCTCATCTTTTAGAGAATACACAATCTATAATTGAAAACTCCAATTGTCTCTAAACTCAGAAAGAAAATAGATTTAGGCAAGGAACTATGGCAGAGTACTGCTATATGATGAATCTGGAGAACGCACGCATGGGTTTACTATAAAACCTTTTCCTCTGTTTCTGTGTGTGTACGTGTGCGTGCACATGTGCAAAAACTTTAATAATAAAAACTTAAGAGAAATTTGAACTTAAATAAAATTCCCATTTAGACTATGGGAAACCCCAGCTTATACCTGAGCTCTTCCCAGAGCAGAGCACAATGGTTTCCCCATGGACAAAGTTTCATTTGCCTCTCTTTTACCCCAGGCCTGCCTCAATATTGCTGCCACGCTGCTGCCCCCTGCTGGCCGCTGCCATGTTGTGTGTCAGAAGTTAAAAACATTCCACCATGTCAGAGGGTCCTGGTTGTCAACTCCCTCCACTGAAGGTTTTAAGAGAGAGATCTGCCTCTTGATTTCAGATGATGTTTAATAAGTTCATGTTCCTTCTATTCCAGAACTTTTAACGCCAGCTTTTTTACAAAGCACCAAGGGCCCACCGAAATGGCATGTGGGGAGGTACAAGAGACATAAAACTCTGCTTTGCGGTTCAAGTTTTGGGGATGAGGACTCATAAATTACCCCACTGGGGCTGACTCCCTCCTTTTCGGTCTCACCCCTCTGATTCCTTCAGTTCTCTACTCATGGCCATGTTCTGGGATATGGTTCTGAAATCCCATCCTTTCTGTTTTTATTTCATCTCAGCTTTCATGGTGATGCTGGTGAAATATTTGTAAACTGAATGCCTATTCGAGAAGGACGAGGGAGAGATAAAGAGCTGGCTGCAGGTTGCTGAAGAGTGCGAGCCTCTGTTTGCAGGGTGTGTGGAGGTCTGCTAGCCCCAGGGAAGTAGTGGATGCCCACATCTGATTGGTTTTCTGGCTTCCGGAAAAGCTAACAGCAGTCTAACTGGGCAGAGCACCCACACTACCACCCAGCAGAATCCTAGAGTGTTGGCACTTCACCAAGGAGCTGACGGAATCACTTCTCTGATTCCAGATTAGAACAGAAATCGTACCACGAAGGCTGGCTGACAAGAGACTAAAGAAGTTGCAGTATCTTTTCAAGTTCAGAAAAAAAAAATGAACTGATTCACATCCTCCTGTCTTAATGCCACAAAGGTGGTGGTAAGTGCTTCACAGGAAAAAAATCTTTTTTGTATGCAGTTCCTCAAACCCCATGGCTTCTGGGTCAGTAAAGATAGGGCTTTGCAAGCAGGTTGTATTTTCTATGTTCATTCATTCAGAAGCAGATAAACTGTTTTGTGATTGATGGAAGGTAGATAAGCAGGAAGCGGGCTCATTTCTGTTTATTCATAGAAGTGCATTTTAAGGACAGAGGAGGACTTTTAGAAATCATCTAACAGATATGGAAACTCAGGGCCATGAGAGATAAGATTATATACAAGATGTCGCATTGCTAAGTCACTGGAGCTCAGATATATGTTCAAGTGCACTTGGAACAGTCACCAAGATGGACCATATTCCGGGTCATAAAACAAAGGTTAACAAATTTAAAAGAATTGAAATTATACAGGTATGTTCTGTAATCGTAATAAAATTAAACTAGAAATAGATAACACGAAGATAAAAGGAAGCTCCTCAAAGACGTGACAAATCAAAGAACAAACTGCTAAATTATCCATGTATCAAAGAATAAGTCTCAAGAAATTAGAAAATATTTTGAACTGAATAAAAACGAAAAGGTAACATATTAAGGTTTGTGGAATGCCACTAAAGCAGTGTTTAGAGGACCATTTGCAGCATTAAATATTTATATTAGAAAATAAAGGTTTCAAATTAATAATCTCAAATTCTACCTTAGGGAATGAGAAAAATAAGAGTGAAATGAACCCCAAACAACTATAAGGAAGGAAATAAAGCTAAAAGTAGAAATTAATGAAATTAAAAACCCTAAACATCAGAAATTAAGACTAAATGGCCCAATCAAGGTAAAATGACCCCTCCCCCCAAGATTCTTCTAGTTCTGTGTCTGATTTTTATCAAGCAGTTCCTTTGGAAAACACTAAGGAGAGCTGTATCTATATTTAATTTAATTGCTTACAATACTATAAAGTGTCAAAAACTCAATCTCAAATAGTGGAAAGATTATAGAAGAGAGAGGAGAGAGGTAGGTGTTTTATTTATCATTGAAGCAGTTATTTCTTTAATGTGTGAGCCAAGAAGATAAGTTGAGAAAGAGTAACAAGTCACTCTAACTTTATTAAAATATATTTGCATTTCAATCAGGAACTCTTTTGACCACAGTGATTTAAACATAACGGAGACCCAACCTTTTACAATTTGTTAGTATTTTAGAATGAAAAGTGTCTTCCATTCCTGGGAGATTTTAGGAAGAACTATATGTTATATGAATAGGTCCTGCTTGAGTTGAGAACAGTGTAGCCTTCGACCTAGCAGAAGAGGTAGGACTGTCCGATGGTTGGGGCTCGAGTCTGGGCTGTTTGTTATTCAGGGTTCCCGCACACTGTGGCGAGCGTAGGATTCCATCAGCTCTTCCTCTGACCCATTTCTATCTCATTTCCTCTCCACTGGGAAGATCCGGCTAGTCTTAGATAGTGTGGGATATGTGCAAAGTTTGTCTTCAAAGTTCCCATTCTCCCAAAGCACCGTCCTTTGTTCCTTTTAAGAACGTACTCCTCTGATATCTCTGCATGCTACATATTCCTGAGGGAAATGTCTCTCACTGTCCTCCTCTTTTCTCACCCAACTATGTGTCTTCCTTCCAGCTGTGTCTTTAGTTCCAATCTTCCCCCTCCTTCTCTATTGCTGTGATGACCCATATGTGGTTGTGAGTAAAATATGAAAATATATCTGTGTATCAGTCAGGGTACTTCAGGGAAACAGAACCACTAGGATATATATATATATATTGAAAAATGGGCATTTACTCATGTAAATGCCAAGAGGTCCCATGATCTGCCATCTGGAAGCTGGAGAACCAGGAAAACTAGTGGTCTGATTCAGTTCAAATCTGGGGGCCTAGGAGCCAGGGGAGCCAATGTCTGAGGGCAGGACAAGATGGATGTCCTGGCTCAGGCAGACAGCAGATTTGCTCCTCGTCCACCTTGTTCTTCTATCAGGCTCCCCATGGCTTCGATGATGCCCGCTTGCACTGGTGAGAATGATCTTCTTCATGTGGGCGACCGATTCAAATCCCACTCTCTTCCACAAACAGCATCACAGACATGCCCAGAAATAGTTTACTAACTATCTGGCACCCCTAAGCCCAATCAAGTTGACACCTGAAATGAACCATCACGACCTGCATTTATTGGGCTTTTCAGTGCAGCAGTGGGAGGCACTGAGAAGCCAGAGAGCTCTAAGCGAATCTGGAGGGCTCTAATGTGATAAAATATAGTGGTAACAATAATAAAACATGTTGACTTTCAGTCATCTACAGATACGATCACCTCGCTTCTGACGCATCTCCGGCCCTAGCCCCTCTCACCGCGGAGTGTGCGCTCCAGACTCCTCGAGGGCAGCGCCTGCATTCCTCTGCCTGAGGACCTGCTCTTGCCACTGGAACCCACTCTGCTGCTTACGTGGCAGGCCAGAAGAGTCAAAGAATCAGTGCTCCCCAGGAGCAGCCCTCACCCAGTTGTTCGTGGGAATCAGTGTACGAGTCACCCCTTGGGTAGGGTAACTCTGAGGCAGGAACTTGACAGTGGCTGCCAGTCCCCCCAGCAGGAATAAGCTCCAGGCATGGCAATGGGAGCCTGTTCCCCACTGAGACTGCTATGAGAAGTAGCCCATCCAAGCAGGCAAGAGACACCGCTAATTTCACACATTTATTTTTAGGAGGGCTCCTGAGTCTCCCACTAATGATTTAGCTCTTACTGCTTTGTATCGATTCTAACAAACTGGGATAATCTGTTTTATAAACCCAGAACAGATTAGAAGTTATAAATTAGAAAAGAGTAGTTTCGTGCTACAGGAAGGCATAAAAAGAATTAAAAACCACAAATGCATGGGAAGGACAAACACATGATTAAAAAATAAGCAGTTATGATTATTGGTATCCACAGCAGGGGTGGGCATTCAGTTTTGGATAAACAGCTCTACTCACTTCAGGTGGCTCCAATGGATCAGCATTTACAGAATCATAGATGAGCCCTGGCCAGACAGCTCAGCTGATTATAGAGCATTGCCCTCAAGCACAGAGGTTGCTGTTCGATCCCCGGTCAAGGCACATACAGAATCAGATCAGTGTCCCTGTCTCTTTCTTGCTCTCTCCTTCCCTTCCTCTCTCTCTCTCTCTAAAAATAAATAAATAAATAAATAAACAAACAGTAAAAGACAGGATTATAGATGAAACTGTTCAAATTTCTAAGTCCTTGTTCTCACCAGATCTGATCATCGGGTTCCCACTACTGTTCGCAGGGACAGGCTTTTCTTGCCCCTTGCTTGTATCACTGGAGCAGCCACGCCCCTGGGCTCTTTGGCTTCAGTCTCCCCTGTCCTTAACTCATCCCAACTGTCGCGGCCAGGGAGTTCATTTTAATGTGCAAACAGAACCATGCTTAAAATCCCTTAGTAGCAGTATACCCAGCCAGGGAATGTCCCAGAGGCCCTATGCCCTTTAAGTTTTTTTAAAATTTTCTATTTTAGTTTCTATCTTTCGGAATTTGAAATATGAATTTTAGAATGACTTAAATTCCCACCTGCTATAGCCAAAGCATGCGCTCCCCTCCGAGTGGGCATGCGCGGTGGGTCAGAAGCTGGGAGCGGGGAGGGCTCCCCCGAGGCATGCGCTCTACTGGGATACCGGAGCACACGGGTTTGCACAATGGGAGTTTTAGCTGTTCAACTATTTTAAGTGTATTTTTTATTACACTTTTGGTCAAATATTTTAAAATTTTACCTACAATAGGTTAATGGCTGAAGGTGGGACCCAGTGAGGTATGCATGTCGAAATGCAAAGACTAATGACATGTAAGAACATTCTCTAAATCTCTTCAAGATGATCTCCTCAGATCTAGAAGTTTCAGTTACATAATGAAACTTCTATAGTGTACCAAGTTGTCTGTGACACTGGTGGCTGTTGAATCAACTGTGAGCCCACTTTATTGGGTATAAGGACCCTTACCAACCATCACGTGTTCTTTGCTAGGAAGAGCGGGGAAAGAGCCTCCGGAAGGAAGCCCTTTCCAATTTCATCGTTTAGAAACAAACATGAACTTTCAAAAATAAACCAGTTGGTTTTTTTCCCTTTTTTTTTCATAGTGAAGGCAAGCATTCCAACATGAGGTCATGAAAGCAGTTTTAATCTATTTTTGCTCCTATAAAATGTAGTCAGAGCCCAGGCTATATTAGGTGTGTTCAATCTCAAAAGACCCACAATACAAGAGGTCAATGTTAAATGTATGGGTCGAGAAACCACACTTACATAATTAATAAGGTAAATTAAGGAGCATGTGTTGCTTATTAATAGAAAAAGAAAGAATCTGTCTTCAAGATTGCATTAAAAAGTAAAACTTGTAATCTACAAACATTTTAAACTTAAAAATATTTCTTTATCATGTGCCACATATAAATGACATTATTAAATCCCCAGAGAGCACCGCAGGCTTATCTATTATCTTTCTGAGAAATGAATTCGAGGGTTATATCCAGACCCTTCAGCATAACACACTAGCTAGCCCCTCTGAGAGCTGGCCTGTGTCCTGCCCGCTCGCCAATGCTCACTTCCGCTGCCTTTCCCAAACTGCTGGGAGTTCCCTCCAAGACACGCCCTCCAAGTCTGGGGTTTTGCACATGCTCTTTCTACCTGAAATGTTCTCCCTCATCCTCATCATTTTTGAACCAGAGCATTTCTTACTTGTCCTTGACATCTATTTCTCTCTCAACATCTCCCTGACCATCAGGGAGAGTTAGATGTTACTTTCTGTTGTTGGAAAACCATCCTTTCCACAACCCATTTAATTATCAGGAAGTTTCACAGCTAGTTGTTGATTCGTTCTGTCTCTCTCAGCAGTCTGAATTCTTTTGCCATAGGATTTCTGTCTAATTGATATCTGTATTGCCTGGGCAGAGTTCTTGGGACAAAAATGGCTCCCAAGAAATGTTTAACATGATGTTCCATAAGGGAACTCCCCCTTTATGGAGAAAAGTCTTGATCATGTTCTATACAAGGGGGAGGCAAAAGAAGGTTTAGAGTTGTACAAGTAAATAATACCATACTTAATAAATAATAATACAAGAATAAACTGTTTCACGTGTACTCACAACTGTAAACCTCCTTTTGCCCACCCCTGTATATTCTGTTTAAAAAATCAGAAAGTGTAAAATGTATGTTGACAAAGATGACCATCTCAAATGACTTAAGCAGAACCAAAGCTGCTCATGCGTACGTAGCAGGGAGCCCTCTCAGGTCTCTGCAGCACTAAGCTCTTCTGTAGAACCTGGTGGCCAAGGGATGCTGGGTATCCGGGCTATGCTTGGCCCCCAAGTGCCTACTTGACGATTGTGACCCAGGTTGGTCCTTTTATCCCCAACACAGATTTCTCGTTACCTTTGGTGAGGGCCCTGTTACTGGAGTTAATGAGGTAAAGGCCAACAAGGACAAAGGGGCCAGACTATTGTTGCCATACGATGTTATTTTCATGCCTCGCAAGGTGAGAGCGCCTTGGAGAAATGAACCCGGTAGGCGAGTGTGAGAGACTCCATTTAATTTGCTCCGGAGACATCCTGAGATGGATAGAAGCAGGGCTCTTTTTCTCCTGCTGGCACACGACTCAAAAGGAGTGAATGCTGTCGGCATCCTTGTCTCTAATAAACCAGGGCTGCTGGGTGTCCCTTCTTTAGGTCTGTGGCATGTCAGAAAAATCTCTAATTTAATATTCTGAGGAAGCACCCACCCTATAGGTTCTGGAATCTTGTTTGAGTAAAACCCGAGGGATGAGGAAATGAAAAGATGGGTCTTAAAAGTCTCCCTTCTCTTTTACAATGAAAAGGGCACTAGCGCATTCTACCAACCTTGCAGAAAAGGATGCTGGTTTAAGTGGGTTGCCCTACATGCCTTCCAAGCGGGTTTAATTATTTAACTCCGCTCCGGGAGATTTGGCGGAAAGCAATTTGAGCAAAAGCAATATGGTTGAACATAAGTTGGCAATAAGATAATTTTGGTCGAAAAGGAATGCTTCTTGATCATTGATTTTTCATGTATCAATTATTTCAGCAGACTGTCAGGGAGGTTTTGTGACTCTTAATGCATTTTGGGGAGCTTTTTTGTCCCTCCCTTCCTTTTTTAAAGAGCAGTAAGTTTTTAATCTTTTTATTTTGATATTTAAATGTGGGGTTATTTTTTAGACAATTATTCCAGCCCTGTGCTGTGTATGGTAATGAAAATTGGAAACATTCTTACCAAAAGAAAATTAGTTGAAATAACCTCCATGTCCAACTAGGTGAATTGCTTAAGTAAAAGTGTGTTTCAAAGAAGTAAGAAAATCCTCAGCGATGCCCCCAAATTAGCTGTTTATCTGGTCAGACCAAAGGATTATGGATGTGTAATCAACCCATTCTTGTAACACAGATATAGAGACACACAGAAAAAAACCTGACATCACCTTGGTGATTGTTTCTGATGGGTAGACTTTGTATGGGGATTCTTTCTAGTTGTCTTTGGTTTGTCTATTTACTTCCTTCTAGAAACATCCAGGGCTTTTTCAATAAGAAAAATAATATGAGAAACTTCCTTAATAAAATAAATGATGAAAGAGAATGACCTGGAATGGTCATGCTTTGGGGACATGGTGAAACTTTCAGTGGCTGGTTGACATCATCATCATGGTGTTTGAGCAGCAGTGCACTTAGCCAGAGACTGCTTTTCCCAGCCTCCCCGGTAGCCAGATGATCCCTGGGACTAGATTCTAACCTTAGCAGAAGGGCAAGTGATCCCTTGAGAACGTCTCCTTAAAAGGGGTGGAGCGGGCCTTCCCATCTTCTGTTCTGCTGCCTGGAACTTGGATATGATGGCTGACACCCCCACAGCTAAGGCCAGGGAGAACGGACTGAAAACCAACGAAAGCATGAAGAAAAAGGCAGCAAACCTCCCTTGCCAAAGCCGTAAACTAGTTAGAAAAACAAAAATTTGTGGAGGCTGCAAAAATCACACCAAAAGTCACCAGAATTATATACTTGAAGCCTATATGGTTTTATTAACCAATGTCACCCCAATAAATTTAATTAGAAAAGAAATGTCAGTGACTGGGGATACTTATGTAACAGGATGCAGATAGATGCCAAGTGGGGGCTTTTTCTTGTATTGGTTGGACTACCTTAACAGCCAAAGACAAGACCTTGAGTTTCCCCGTACGTGCTGAGAATGGCTAGCTACGGGGAATGGCAACATTCCAAAATGACCTCTTGAAAGGCAATGCTTTCAACAGGTCCCATACCGCCACCAACCAAACCTCCCGATGTTCCTCCAATCCCATCCTGGACCCCCCCCCCACCATCTTCCAATATAGGACTTGAACTGAGAGACATGGTCTTTTCAGCAGGAAGATATGAAGAGAAGCTATGATATCTCACCTTTCTCTCACCCCTCATGGCAATGGGGAGTAAGCTCTAAGACAAGCAGAAGGAGCAGGACCTGGAGACAGTCATTCGTACATCTGGAGAGTGTCTTCAAGGGAAGGCTGGTAGCTCATCTGCTGGTCGGGACTGGAGAAAGAGCCCTGGGAGAGACGATGATGAGAGACAAGCAGACGAGGCAGGAACCAGCACCATCCCTTTCAATTTTCCATGCCTAGAGGTACAGAAAATAGATTGCGTTCTTGAATCGACGAGGCAGGGATAGGCTGACTGGGGACCATCCCAGCGAGGAGCAATGAACCTCCCACAAGTACAGCTTAGACTTCCACTTGAGGGTCCTCCTGGATATGAAATCACTCTTCTTGAGATACCCCAGACAGCTTGGGAAACTGTCTTACATCAATGACACCTGTTGTGACCATCACCCATCAATGTACAGACCATAGAAAACAGCCAGAAAACTAACTAGAGCAAACCATGGGAAGGGTCATACATCCACTAGCCTTTATGGAGACAGCGACATTTTCTTGCCGTCTCTTCTCGCCCCAAGACCAGAGGGAAGAGCACTGGAGTGGAGGAGGGTGTCAGGAGGTGCGGACCATGTTGCCATCATACTCCAATCTAGCTTGGGCTTTGTGGTGGTGGGGGACGGGGAGCTTTGAATTGAACTTGAAATGGAAAGTTTGAAAGAAACAGGACTGAATTTTAGGGACTAAAACGAGATGATTTTGATAACTGAATGTAGCTGAAGAGCTCTGGACTTGAACTGAAATACCATTAAGGCAGCTCACTGCCCCAGCGGGAAGGATATTCCAGTGAGCCTGCTGGGGAGCAGGCGTGGGGAAAGCAGCCCCACTTCGTGTCTCCGCTCCGGTGTGGGGTCCCCCTTGTGCACCAGTTATATTCCTTTTTAAAAAAATCACCCAGTTGATGATGATTCAAATCAAATGATAGGCCAGCCTGAAGGCTTGAGGGGACCTTGTAATGAGATGGTCACAAAACGCAGGTAGGAAGAAAGTTTTAGAAAGCCACCTTGTGGTACGTTGTGTTAGATACATTTCGTGAATCATTTCCGACCTTCTGGATGTCACCAGTCTTCAGGACCTTTGGCCTCTTGACTGCTCCAGCAGATATATTCTCGAGGACTCCAGGTGCTCTCAGGAGGGCACAAGTCCATAGCCCCTTGACCTTGGCTTTACTGCAGTCCTAACTCCTGCCCAGGGCATCCCTCTTGGTAGGGAGCCACGACTCTGCTGTGAGATCCGCTGAGGTGCTGAGGCATGACCCGAAAGTGTGGGGTTCACGCCCCGTGGGGTGAACTTCTGACCAGAGAGAGATGGCACCTGCGGATACATCCTCCTTTCCTCCAGGGACAGACTGGCTTGGCTTCCAGTTTGCGGTGTCCCTCAGAAGTCTAGCGTTTGAGATTGAGCCATCAGTGGCCCTGACACCGTGTTCCCTCCTCTCCTGCCTCAGCCCTCCTCCTCTACGCTCGTACTTCCCTGGGGTTGTACTCTTTAACAAGTAACACATGAGCCTTTGCCTCAGGCTCGCTTCTGGGGAACTCGGGCTGGGACAGGTGTGCCAACCGGCCTAGATTTTCAAAGTATTGTATCTTCAGTTTCTATACCCGATTTGCCTTGAAAATCAGCTTGAGGCCTGACCTGTGGTGGCGCAGTGGATAAAGCATCAACCTGGAATGCTGAGGTCGCTGGTTCCGAAACTCTGGGCTTGCCTGGTCAAGGCACCTAAGGGAATTGATGCTTCCTGCTCCTCCCCCCCCCCTTCTCTCTCCTCTCTCTCTAAAAATGAATAAATAAAATCTAAGAAAAAGAAACAAAAACAAAAGAAAATCAGCTTGAATGCTGTGTTAGTGCTGAAGGTGTCGCCGATGAGACTCAAGCAGGCAGGTTTCTCCTCGGCATTATACCAAGTGCCCACTTGTCCTCTAGGAGAAAGCGGAATTGGAAATGCTCTTAGGCCCCAACCCCAGTGCCACTGCCGGGACTGGACTATGATTCCACGGGTCCTTTCCCAGGTGAAGAAATACTATCCTTCACTTTGCAAATGCAGTTTGGTTAAAATGACAGTCTCTGGGGAAACAAAACCACTCTCTAGACATTGTGTCTATAGTCACTGCTGAGACTAAAACTAAAGGCAACAAGCTTTCCAAACAAAGGAAAATGGCTTAACAGTCAATGCATTAAATTAAAAGTAAAATATCCGTTTTGAAAGAGAGGAAATGGACCAATCTTCAGTGTTGATAATGCAAATCGGCATCATTGCCTCCCAGGGAGATGCCGGAGGCTGTTGGGGGCTGGGGAGTGGAGAAGAGTGTAGGGTGATGTTTACAGATGGGCCCTGGGTACTGCCCAGGGAACCAAAGCAGTAGTTGAAGGCATGTATGTTAAAGACATCTGGGGAGTCTGAGAATTCACCAGGGAGGGCCGTCAGGGTGGGCGGATTCCTGCCTCAGCTGGCGAGAGGTGAGGCACCTCCTCGTCTGATGCCGGCTTGCTGTACAGGAAGCACACCAAGGCTGCCAGGAGTCCCCAGAAGAAAGACTATGGGGGTTGGCTGCTGTCACCACCCGGTTCTGCAGCCCCCTGGAGGCTCTGGCGCAGAACATCGGCAGGGAGGCCACTTGCAGGTGGCAATAATAACCAGCGGCTGGGGTCCTGCCCAGTGTGTGCCCAGGGTGCCAGCGCTGTTCACGCGGGTCACCCAGCTCAGGGCTGCACTTGGGACGGGGTCTCAGGCCTCCCATCCTGGGTCACTCTGTAAGGCGTAGTTTTATGCTTGTGCCTCTGTGGGGAATGACAGGGGCCATACACAAGTCCTCCTGGGAGGTGGGGAAAATGATACGAGTGAGGTGGGATCACTAAAGTCAAACCAGCGGCTTACCAGTTCTGCTGAGGATTTTCTCGCCCCGGGGCCAGCTAACTTCTGAGTCAGAAGGAGACAGCACGGACACAGCTTCCTCTCTGGAGACCCCATGCGTGCTCGGAACCCCCCATACCCGGGGGCCTTTGTATGCAGAGACCATGCCTCCGCAGGGGTGAGTTCAGGGTAGTCTGAAGGGTGAAACCAAACTTCAGCCTTTGAAACATTTTTTCTAGAATCTTCCAGTCACAAAAATGGAGGCCCGCGATGATAGAAGCCAAACTACCTTCCAAAGGCACCAACATCCCTTTATGGCTCTTCCCGGAACAACTTCCCCTTTCTTTCTCCTTTCTTTCTCCTGTCCGGTACTTGGCAACCCCTCCCTCCTTCCCACCACACTCTGTGCATTCCCAGTGTTTAGTCTTGGCTCTGATGTTTTTCTCTTTTGAGAACTAATTCTGAAGAAGCCACTCCCCAGAGGCCACCTCTGCAGACTCCTCTAAATCTGCCTCTCCTCCTGCCTTCCTGTCACCTGTCCACGGAGATGCTCCTGTGACCCAGGTGTCACCAACAAACTCAGAACCCTGGTGTCCTCCTTGAACACTGCCCCCTCCCCCCGGCACATTCCAGGGGCCACCGAGTTCAGGTGCTTTCCTCTTGCCCCTTCCTTTGTCACCCTGACCCAGGCCCTCATCTTCCGGCCCCTGAGTCATGGTGTCAGGGGGCCTGGCCAACAGCATCCTTTCCCATCACAGCTCACTCTCCACCTGCCTGTTGGCCGAATCTTCCCTGAACACCTTTCACCGTGTCCTGTCACTCACATAGAGCCAGGCCTCCAACGACTTTTTGAGCTTGACCGGCATGGGGCTGGAGGGGCACAGGCCAGAGGGCAGGTGTGGAGAGCCCCAAGGCAGCCCTCCCCTTCCTGACAGCTTGGCGGGGAGCAGCCCGTGGGCAGCCGCCCAGCAGAGGCTGGTTCTGGTTTAGACTGAGGTTTATTCAGTTCTAATTACAAGTGAACACAACGGCCACCCCCACTCCTTAGCCACTAACTCGTGTTACTCTCGCTCAGAGGAGCTGAGAAATGAGCAGTTTTCCACACTGCCGCCCACAAAGTCGGATAAAAGAGGAATCAGTTTGGTGACTCAGGGCTTCCTACTCCCATGGACAATCCCACCCTGCTGCCCGCAGTGCACAGAGTCTCCCAGGATTAGGTTCCTGATCCCTGAGGCCGGCTGGGCGCTCTGACCGGGAAGGAGAGGGAATAACTCTTTTCATCTCCTGCTCAATGCAATGCTTTCTTTTCTACCCCCAGGGCCTGACCTGGTTTAAGGACAGCTTGCAGGCTGCTGTGGGTCCAGAGGTCTCTAGCCACAGCTTTGTGTGGGAGCCCTAGGGCTTTCCTGGTCTTAAAGGGAATTTTCAATCTAGTGCTACAATATGGTAGAACCTAGCAAAATGAAAATGATAGGATGTGTAAATGTAGAAAATTTATTCCAAAACCCAATAGAAAAGAGGTTTTATTTTTGTTTTTGTTTTTGTTTTTAAATTCAGCAGCTTATTTTATCCTCTCCTTGATTCAGAATTCTGTTTCTTTGAGCCCCACCAAGCTTTTGCTTCTGTGTCTGGTTCTGTGCCTTCGAACCAGGCACATTCGGCACATCTGATTGCTTTTCTGGATGTCCTCCACTTCAGGGTCCATTCTCTCTTCTGCGCTACACAGATCATCTGGGTTCTCACCCCTGCCATAGGCTGAGCCCGGGGCTTAGGAAAAGGGAGCAGGAACTCACCGGGACTCCAGTCTGTAAGCTGTCAGGCCTTAACTGCAGATCTATGGGAGAGAGCTATTTTCATTTCCCCCTCTTTGAAAACACAAAATAAAAGAGTTTGGAGATATCACAGGTCATTCTGAAATTTGCTTTATTGAGAAGTTAAAGATTTGATTGGCTAGAAGAAGAGGCACAATGAGGAGTGGTTAAGACCACAGGTTTTGATTGGACTCTTGTGATTTATGGGAACTGATTTTACCTCACTGAATCTCTGTATTCTCATGTATCAGATAAATGGGATAAATCTCTACAGTGTTGTGAAAGTTAAATGCCAGTATTTAGTACAGAGCCTGATACATAGTAGCAGACAAAATTACAAACCCCCCCAAACTAAAGGGGGGTCCAATTGTTCGACAGTACTTCCCCCCCCTCTTCCTTCCTTCCTTCCTTCCTTCCTTCCCTCCTTCCTTCCTTCCTTCCTTCCTTCCTTCCTTCCTTCCTTCCTTCCTTCCTTCCTTCCTTCCTTCCTTCCTTTCTTTTCCTTCCTTCCTTCCTTCCTTCCTTCCTTCCTTCCTTCCTTCCTTCCTTCCTTCCTTTCTTCTCTCTTTTCTTCCTTCTTTCCTTTTCTTTTTATTCTTGTAAAATATGCATAACACAAAATTTACCATTTTATCCATTTTCAAGCATACAATTTAGTGGCATTAGGTACGGTCACAGTATTGTGCAACCACCGCCACTCTCCACCTCCAGAATGTTTTCATCCTCTCAGACAAACTCTGTACTCCTCAAACATCGCCCACGTTCTTCCCTCCCCCTAGCCTCTGGTAGTCACTATTCCACTTTCTGTGCCTATCAATTTGACTATTCCGGCTACCTCGTTTAAGTGAACCCGAGCACATGCAGTCCTCTTGTGCCTAGCTTATTTCAGTTATCACGACTTCAAGTTTCATCCATGTGGTGGCATGGGTCAGAATTTCCTTCTTTTCCATGGCTAATATTCCATTGTATGGCTAGACCACAATTTGTTCATCCATTCATCTATTGATGGACACATGGGTTTCCCCCTTCTGGCTGTTGTGAATATGCTGCTGTGAACAACAACTGCCTGTTTAAACTCCTGTTTTCCGAACAGCACTTTAAAAACAATTTTTTTTATTTGGACATTAAAAATTTTTTAATTTTTATTATTTAATTTCAGTTGACATGCAATATTATTTTATAATAGTTTCAGGTATACAGCATGGTGGTTAGACATTCATATACTTTTTTAAGTGACCCCCCCAATAAGTCTGGTACCTAACTGGCAACATACGTAGTTACACAATACAAAGGTGGGAAAAAGGTGGCTCCAATTGTGAGTACGTGAAACACAGTTCATTCTTGTATTATTCTTTATTAATTATTATACTATTTTCCATACGAACTACTGTAAAGCCTACTGTTGCCCACCTCTGTGTTATTGACTCTATCTCCTATGCTGCACATGACATCCCCGTGACTACTTTGTCACTACCAATGTGTACTCCTCGGTCCCCTCACCTGTCCACCCGGCCCTCGCACTCCCCTCCCATTTGGAAATCATCAAAATGTTCTCTGGATCTATGAGGCCATTTCTATTTTGTTCATCTATACTGATCTTTAGACTCCACATCTAAGCGAAATCTTCTGGCATTTGTCTTTCTCTGCCTGACTTATTTCATTTGGCGTAATGCCCTTCTAAATCCATCCATGTTGTTACAAATGGTAAGATTTCATTTTTTACGATCAAGTAATATTCCATTGCACATATGTATCACATCTCTTTACCCACTTGTCTATTGATGGGCACTTAGGTTGCTTCTGTATCTTGGCTATTGTAAGTAATGTAGTGAACACAGGGGCACATGTATCTTTTTGAATTAGTGTTTGAGATTTCTTTGGATAAATACGCAGAAGTGGAATTGCTGGGTCATAAGGTAGTTCTATTTTCTTTAAAGTTATTATTTTATTAATCTTCTCATGAAAAATCTGCCCAATCACCACAGATAAAGTCACTAAAGAATCTTTACCCCTTTTGATGTCTAATCTCCAGTTTGTTTTTTGCCAGCACCAACCCTGACCTTCAGTCTCCCTGACTTCCTTCATTCTGTTCTTGCGTCCCTTTCACTGGTTTTATATTGTTTGTTTCTTCTTTTGTTTTGTCTTGTTTTGAGATCCTTTTCTTCTCAAATAGGCCATGTCTTGCAGGTCTATGTTTGGGTTCATTTTTCTTTGAATAATCCAAAGACTCATACATACATCATGCTAAAGCCAGTCGTCTTGCCACCACCAGAATGGGTTCTGAATCCAAATTAAAAAAAAAAAAAAGACTTCTGGTGTGGTCCTGTACATTTTGGCTAGTTTTTCCCAAATTTCTATCTTAGGTACTATTGTCTTCCTTGGGTGAAGGATGTCTATAACCATTTGTTACCACTGAAGTAGTCTTTTGTTTATGAACTTCCACATCTGGATAGTTCCTCTGTCATCCATGATGGTGGCCAATCTTCAAGCAGCCAGGGAGAGAAGGGTAGTTTTATTTTTAATTTTTTGATGAACATCTATACTCTTTTCCATAGTGGCTGCACCCATTTGCAGTCCCACCCACAGTGCAGGAGGGTTCCCTTTTCTCCACATCTTTGCCAACATTGGTTTATGGATTTATTGATGACAGTCATCTGGCAGGTGTGAGGTGATATCCCATTGTGGTTTTAATTTGCATTTCCCTGATGATTAGTGATGTTGAGCATCTTTTCATATGTCTATTGGCCATCTGTATGTCTTCTTTGGATAAATATTTATTCAGGTCTTCTGTCCATTTTTTAATTAGATTGTTTGATTTTTTGGTGTTGAGTTGTTTGAGTTATTTATAAATTTTGGATACTAACCCCTTATCAGATGTATCATTGGCTAATAGCTTCTTCCATTTACTAGTTTGTCTTTTCATTTTATTAATGGTTTCCTTAGCTGGGCCAAGACTTTTTATTTTGATGTAGTCCCATTTGTTTATTTTTTTTTCTTGTTTCCCTTGCCCAAGGAGATATATCAGAAAAAAATATTACTAAGAGCAATGTCAGAGAGTTTTACTGCCTATTTTTTCTTCTAGGAGTTTATAGTTCTAGATCCTATATTTAAGTCTTTAATCTTCCTTGAGTTTATTCTTGTATATGGTGTAAGAAAGTGGTCTACTTTTATTTTTTGGTATGTTTGTATCTGTCCAAATTTTCCTAACAGCATTCATTTATTGAATAGACTGTCTTTACCCCATTGTGTGTTCTTGCCTTCTTTGTCAAATATTAATTTATATAGGGATAGGTTTACTTCTGGGTTCTCTATTATGTTTTGAAAGATGTGGTTTGTTATAAAAAAAATTATTGAACACTTGGAGTTCTGCAAAGGGCTGACCGGACGTCCTTTCAGGCAGTGCTGGGTGCTGCTCGACGGGTCCCTCCTGCATCAGGATGATCTGGTTTTTTTCAAGATATTTATCCTTTTTTGATTTTCTATTTATGGTTGATTCAGTGATTTTTACAACTCTGAAGGGTAGATGTTAGTGTGTGGAAAACCAGTCATTTCTTGTCCAATGGTAATGCAAATGATTTCTGCCCAGGAGGAAAGAAAGTTAAGGCAAAGGTGTCAGTTAATGCCTGGTGGGGTATTTTAGCAAGTTAAACAAAGGCAGTGAATAATAAAAAGAGATTCTGTATCATTTTAGGTTGGACAATTTTTGCTTCTTGGTCTATCTTGCTCAGTTTTCCAGAGTCCACAACAGAATTTGCTTGGTGGACCTAATTATCACTCCCTTAAATTTAAGGGAAATTTCAGTTTCCCTTAAATTGCCTTTCTTTAGGTCATGGTTGGTTCTGGGAAAATAGCAAAGAAATCTTTGTTTGTGTACTGGTGACATCCTCAAAGCCTGTTCTTGTGCCAGGCTCTTGGCTGAGCCTCTTCTTTTCTAGAATAGCGTGGTTTGAGGCAGTATTCCCTCTTTCAGGGGCACATGCACTTTAAGCTTTCTAACTGTGACTGAGTAAGCACAGATAAATTTCAAGTTTTATAAATCAATACAATAATTCAGCAGATATTTACTAAGCACTTGTAAATAGATTTTATTTTTTTTAAATGCTGTCTTCACTCAATATTAAGGCTGATAAGTTCCCCTTTCTGAGGAGCAGATTAAGTCCACCTGCCAGCCACTTCCCATGTGTGGCTCAGACTCCAGGGCGGTGTACACAGGCCCTATTAATCCCACAGCCATGTACTAGACAAATAAGGACAGCCCCTCTGCCCTGAAGCCTTAACCCATCCACAGGGAGCCTGAGGAACCGGGCTGAGCTATGCTCTATGGCTTCCCCTTGCTGTCACCCTGTCCCCTGTGCTCAGGTGCAAGCCCCTGTGTGGATAGCCTGTAACAAAGAGTTCTACGTTTTAAAAAATGTTTTTATTTATTGATTATTTTTTTGAGAGAGAGAATTTGCTGTTCCATCTATTTATGCAGTTATTGGTTGATTCTTGTATGTGCCCTGACCAGGGATTGAACACACAACCTTGGCATATTGAGACAATGTTCTAACCAACTGAGCTACCCAACCATGGGTAAGAATTTTGCCTTTTATCTATTCCAGTGTCATTGTGTGGTGTCCCATTATTATAAAGAACCTTCCAATCTTTTAAAACAGCACCTACTATGTGTCAAGGACTCTGCTGGGTTATAATGGAATGTGGGCAAAGGTGAGGTGATTTCTACACTTGAAGAGCTTAAAATCTATCAAGAGAAATACACATCCTTATACTAAGAGGTAAAGAAGAGAGCACAGTGTCTTAAAGCTCAAGAACTTGTGGGTGAAATTCCAAGGAGGGTGTGAACTCTACCTCAGGGAGGTGACTTAGTGGTCAGAGGCCTTCCCCGCCTCCCATGGTGCTTTTTGTTTGGGTCAAGAACCCTTATCCTTGATTGGAATCTTTACTTCTTATGGAAAATCCTGCTCTCTCTCATTGAACAGTTCAGACATACTTTCCTGCCCTACTTCATTTTTGACTTATGTATGCATATTTTTTAGTTTGGTGATGGGCAGGGTGTGGGAGAGAGAGAAGAGCATGAATGAGCAGGGTAGGGGTCAAAATGACAGACTGGGTTTTTATAACCATCTGTCTTGTCTCAGGAAAGTGGCTCTTTCTCTTCTAAGCCAAGAACACTTGGTCTTCTCAGCCAGAGAATGAGGTCTATTTTTTTTAAAGTAGTAAATATGTTAACTTCTCACAAATCCCATTTTCCATGCTCATCTGTCAAGACTAAGAGTACCTGTGCTTGGATCTACCTACGTTCTTGTAGCCCTAACAGAACTCAACCCCCAAAACCAGAGCTAGTAATGAGATACAGGGAGTGGGTGCTGGGGTGCAATGAGTAAGGAGGCCTCATGCTCCGTGTGTTACCAGTGCAGGCTCAGCACCTGAGAGTGAGGACCCCCTTATGTTTTGCACTCTCGATGCTCGATTAGCTTATCCTAGTCCTGGTCCTGCTTATCCCATCCTATGGAAGCTGATAGCACTGACTTTATAGAAGCTTCATGTCCAATTGAAGTTTCCTCCCTTAATACAATCCTCAGCTGGTCTCAAATAGTTCTTATCCATCCTTCCTTTACTCCCCTTAACCTCCATTCTTTTTTTTTTTTTTTTTTTTGCATTTTTCCAAATTTAGAATTGGGGAAGCAGTCAGACAGACTCCTGCATGTGCCTGACCGTGATCCATCAAGCATGCCCACCAGGGGGCGATGCTCTGCCCATCTGGGGTGTTGCTCTGTTGCATCCAGAGCCATTCTAGTGACTGAGGCGGAGGCCATGGAGCCATCCTCAGCGCCTGGGGCCAGCTTTGCTCCAATAAAGCCTTGGCTGTGGGAGGGGAAGAGAGAGACAGAGAGGAAGGAGAGGGGGAGGGGTGGAGAAGCAGATGGGCACTTCTCCTGTGTGCCCTGGCTGGGAATTGAACCCAGGACTTCCACATTCTGGGCCGACACTCTACCACTGAGCCAACTGGCCAGGGCCTAACCTTCATTCTTTAAGGCACCTACTGAAAGAGACAACTGTATTTAAATTGTAAACAAATTATTGTTTAACCAAAAGTCAAGTAGGTAAACAAACATTTCTACTCCACAAACAACCCAGTTAGAAATGTACCCCCCTTTGTACTAATTCGGGGTATAAAGACACGTGACATTAACTTCTAGAATGCCTGTGTAAAGTGACGTTGCAGCAGTCTCCGGATTCTAGAAATTAAAAGTTTTCTTCACTTCAGTTCTTACCAGAGCAAATTCTAAAGAGAGCAGCTCGTTTTGTTTTGAGAGCTCGGGTAGGGGAAAGAGGGCAGAGTGCATGGGAAAGTCTGGGTGGTTCTCCAAGGATTTCCTGAGGGCTCACTTGGGGGTCCATAATCACATGAGAGAACCTGAGGGGATTTGAGGGGTCACAGTGGTTGAGGCTGTTGGAGAGTCTGAAACACACACAAGGTCTGTGAAATTAATAATACAACCCGCTCTTCTAAACATAGGAGAGTTCAAAGGCTCTCCTCATGGGTATTAGCAATTCTTTCCAGGGCTGTCTACCTGCAGGGAAGACCTGGCCTTTGGCCTTGTTTTTCACCCATGCAGCCTCTCTCTTTGGCCACGGAAGAAGTTTGTTTAGTAGTGGGATAAAATCACTTCCTTCCTTCCTTCCTTCCTTCCTCCCTTTCTTGGTTCTCACATTTCTTTTCTTTCTTTCTCTCCCTCACCTCTTTTATTTTCCTCAAAAATGCAAGCGATCCTAAATTCAAAGAAGAGAAATTGACCACCACATTTTTTTTTTGCTAGTCATTAGAAAACAGTTCTTAAGACATGGACTGTTTAGCTTGAAGTGACTGAGCTTTAAGCCATGTTGGTATGATGACAGTAAATTTTGCTTAAATACAGCCTTCCCTGAATGCTCCAGGTAAAGGAGCTCCATTGCCTAACATCCTGATCAATGTTTGAAAGTCTCATCATTCTGTCCAGGGTTGACTATCCTTCCTCAAACCCACAGCAGGAAGAGTAAAGGAAGAAGATGAGTGATGCGAGGAAGAGAGGACGTTATGTGAACAATGTATTTCCACCCTAGCCAAACACATCCCAACGAGCTACACCGGAGCAAGGCACACAGCAGGCTGTGTGGCGGGTGTGTATTCAGCATGCAGGACTTCTCCCGGGACATGTGCAAGGAGAAGCTGGAGTAGCTCACAGGTGAAAAAGAGGAGGGAGAATGTATCTGTCTTGCTTCCTCCCATTTCCTGTTTCTCATTGGTCAAGTTTCACCCCCCCCCCCAGGAAACTAACTCTCCCTCCCTTCCAGGTGGACCAGCCGGCCCCACACTGCCACTCAGGCTGGCCAGATCTCATGCTCTGCATTAAGATTTTTTTAAGTCCATAACTGGAGGGGTGACTTAGTACAGGCAAGACACCACACCAGAGAGAAGACAAAGGTGGTCCAGGCAATTTGAGAAAGTGCATAGGTTTCTGCCATAATTACAAGAACATATAGGACCGTAAGAGTTCAAGAAGACCTACTTTAGTCCAAAGGGTCAGTTGAGCTGCCTCAAAATATTTTTCATTTGAGCTGCCTCAAAATATTTTTCATTTGGCTGCTGAGGAGCCAAAGCTATATATATTCTTACACTTATTTCTAAGAGTTACTGCATTGTTGAAAGCAACAACGAAATGCATTACCTCTGTGGGAAAGTACCAAGTCAGCAGTTTTTTTGTTTGTTTGTTTGTTTTTTGTATTTTTCTGAAGCTGGAAATGGGGAGAGACAGTCCGACAGACTCCCTCATGCGCCCGACCGGGATCCACCCGGCACGCTCACCAGGGGCGACGCTCTGCCCACCAGGGGGCGATGCTCTGCCCCTCCGGGGCGTCGCTCTGCTGCGACCAGAGCCACTCTAGAGCCTGGGGCAGAGGCCAGGGAGCCATCCCCAGCGCCCGGGCCATCTTTGCTCCAATGGAGCCTTGGCTGTGGGAGGGGAAGAGAGAGACAGAGAGGAAGGAGGGGGTGGGGATGGAGAAGCAAATGGGCGCTTCTCCTGTGTGCCCTGGCCGGGAATCGAACCCGGGTCCCCGCACGCCAGGCCGACGCTCTACCGCTGAGCCAACCGACCAGGGCCCAGGAGTTCTTGATGTAGATTGTCCTCTAGACTACAGCATTATCATTTTCTACTATAGACGGGGTGTGGAGCATGGTGCACCAGAGACACCAGAGATGCATAATATTGCCACTACCCACACTGAGAAAGAAAATATAAACAAGTGAATAGCATTACAACACAGCTCGGCCTAAGGGCCAAATGACTGATACAGAATTCAGAGCAGGACACAACCACTCGTGTTAGGGGTCAGAGAAGAATGCTTTGTGGAGATCTGATTTGATCTGAGCCATAAAAGACAGGTGGACTTGGATATGTTTGGAGTGGGTAGAGGGCATTCTGGATTAGGGGCAAGGCACAGACAAAGTTATGGTTGTGGGAAAGTACATGGTGACCAAAAACAACAGAAGAAGAAGAAACAGTGAACATCTGCCTTTGTCTGGAGCAAGAAAGAGTGAGAAACATAGTTATAAAGGCAGATCGGAGCTTAAATTGTGGGTATTCTTAAATACGGAGGTATGGAGTGTGGGTTTTTTCCCCTAAGGCATTGGAGACTCAGCAGAGGGACTTCTAGCACGCAGGGAATGAAAACCTGGAGGGACAACTTTTGATGGTTGGAGAAAGGGAGTTGGAAAAATTCCACTATGGAAACTGTCCTTTAAAAAAGACCCTTCATCCACAAGTGACCCTTATATGGTCAGTGAGAGGACAGTTCAGTAGGTGGGTTCTGGGGCAGTGCACTCAGGGGGTGTAGAGTGGAAACGGGAAAAACAGGAGGGCAATGAAAATCATTCTTCTCTGTGGTAGTTTTGCCAAGTTTCTGCGCTGAGGAGACCAAAGATTTGGTCAGCCTGATTTATGTTGAGTTCTTTTAATGCTTTCTGGGGGTAAATCAGAGCAGGAGAGGTTCGCCATGAAAAACTGCAGTAAGTAATATTAGTCTGATTTTATAGCTCTGAGATACTTCTCTCTCTCTCTCTCTCTCTTTGTATGTGTGTGAATGAGAGAGATAGACAGACAGATAGACAGAGATCTTGTCTAGATGCTGAACAAGAGTTGACCTGGATTTCAGGTTTCCTTCCAATCTCTCTCAAGTCTCTGGCACCTGTCCACCTGTTAGGACAATTGTCAGACGTTCTTTTTATGAGTATAAGACCTTTGTCCTAACCTACTCAAGGGAATACTGTTTTCTAGTGTGCACTGTTAATCCCCAGTGCAGTTCATGGTAGGGCTGTCTGCAGACTGTGCCGTGGATGTTTTATAACTGCTGCAACTTATTTTTCAAAATTATCTGGTGTGTTTCACTTGTAGTAACTTACCCTTCCAGAAAGTCTTCAGCTGCGATCCACACACCACATGAGTCGCAACAGAACCTGATTCAGAGTTAGTAAAACTTTTAAGATTAAAAGTGTTATTGGAGAAAGAGGTTAAGTTCAGGAGCAACTAAGAAGGATTCAATTCGGCTTGGGCTTAAAAATAAAATACTTTTAAAATAAAAATGTTGTCTTTACATCCCAACTCTATATGGTTTGAGAAAATGATGTAGTGGTCAGCCGTACTTCTGGTAAAATAAAATGAGAACGTTGATTCCAGAGGTATGGGTGACTCCCTTTACTTTTATCTGACAGCTGGAAAAGTGCTGTCTTTTCTAGCTCTGGAAAGAAAAGAAGACTCCACAGTGATGAGGACAGTTTGCAAGAACCAGACAGCAAGCTCAGTTATTTGTCTTACTGAAGTTTGCCTAATGCAATTCACAGAATATTCTAGTTTATAAAATTTGCAGCCAGATCTCCTGTAAATCGCTGAATCAATCCCTGTTCTGGTCACCATTACTATAAGACAGATTATCCCAGGGGCAGATGGGATCGGCTGGGTGGTTCCCATTCGGTGTTTCTCGTATCATTATGGTCAGATATCTACTGGGGCTGCAGTTGTCCAAAGGTTTGACTGGGCTAGATATCCAGGGTGGCTCATCACGTGGTTGGCCTCTAAGGATGCCAAACTGTCCTCGTCACTGTGGAGTCTTCTTTTCTTTCCAGAGCTAGAAAAGACAGCACTCTTCCAGCTGTCAGATAAAAGTAAAGTGAGTCACCCATACCTCTGGAATCAACGTTCTCATTTTATTTTACCAGAAGTACGGCTGACCACTACATCATTTTCTCAAACCATATAGAGTTGGGATGTAAAGACAACATTTTATTTTATTGGCAGAAAAGAGTGTCTACACATGACCTCCCACGTGGCTTAAGCAGGGAAATCTCAAGAGTAGTGTTTAGACTTCTTAATTCTTATGACAGTGGGCTTCCCCCAGAGCAGACATCCCAACAAAGCCAGGTGGAAGCTATATGGCCATTTCCAACCCAGCCTCAGAAGTCACATGGTGACTGTATTGGTGGAAGCAGTCGTAGTCCCACTCACACTCAGGAAAGGAGGCAGAGACCCTACTCTTGATGGGAACAGTATCAGAAAAATTGCAGTCACTAAAAAACAAACAAAAAAGAAAAACAAAAAACAAGCAAACCACTGCAGTTGTATTCAGCCAGACTTAAGATCTCCCTGAACACCTTTCTAGGGATTCTTATCAAGTTCATGTCCAACTCTGTCAGCGTTGTGATGTCCACTTAGTAGTCTGCTCCAGCTTCGTCCCAGCACCTCCTTGTCATATTTTTCTCCTTTTCTTCCTATCTATTCAGACAGATCATCTTAGGTATCTCTTCTTCTCTTTAAGGACTTTCTATGATTTCTTTCCATCTTTCTCTCCCTTTCTTTCTTTCTTTCTTTGTTTCTTTCTTTGTTTCTTTGTTTTTTTCTTTGTTTCTTTGTTTCTTTGTTTCTTTCTTTCTTTCTCTCTTTCTTTCTTTCTTTCTCTCTCTCCCTCTCTCCCTCCCTCCCTCCCTCCCTCCCTCCCTCCCTCCCTCCCTCCCTTCCTTCCTTCCTTCCTTCCTTCCTTCCTTCCTTCCTTCCTTCCTTCCTTCCTTCCTTCCTTCCTTATTTTTTGATGAAAGAACAGGAGATAGAGAGACAGACTCTCGCATGCGCCCCAACCAGTATCCACTCAGCAACCCCATCTGAGGTCAATGCTCAGTACTGAGCTATGTTTAGTGCCTGAGGCTGTCACACTCTGTCTGAGCTATCTTCACGGCCATGCTCAAACCAACTGAGCCATTGAATGCAGGAGGGGAAGAGAGAGAGGGGGGAGAGAGGGGGAGAGAAGCAGATGGTCACTTCTCCTGTGTGCCCCGACTGGGGATCAAACCCAGGATGTCCATATGCCAGGCTGACACTCTGTCCACTGAGCCACTGGCCAGAGCCACTGATTTCTTTCTAGTCAGTTAATGGATTTCTAACTCGCAGGTGGAATGTCTGTCATGAAGTGTTATTTTTATATTTATTACAAGACAGAGATTTTAATAGCTCATTCTTTCAACTATCTTTCACATGACTACATTACACACGAGCCTTATAATACACATCATTTTAGTAAACAGTCTGTGCTTTTCATCTTAACAGCATTTAATTACCCTGCTTTTTCAAACAAAACAATGAAATTCCTTCACCGTAGAGTACTATGGACAGTCCATGGGCACCTGCTGTGATGGGCTGGGCCCATGTTACAGAAGGAAAGCAACAGGAGCTGGCTGAATGTTTGAGGTATTGTGTTCTAACATCCTCAAGCAATTAGCCACCAATAAGCCTCCTAAAAATAGATTCTTCCCAGCTTTAAAAAACTGGGTAATTGCCAATATTCTTCAGCCAGATGGTGACAGCCTTCCTGCAGTCACCTTAAATTTTCCTTTTCTGTCTTCCCAGGTCAGCCTGAGAGTTATGCTTGAATTAGCTGCTTAATAATGAATGAACTAAGATTGATAGGCTGGATCCCACCCGCTTCCCCCTGAGTGAGTTAGGATGCCAGAGTGATTTCTCCTCCACAGGCGGAAGCTCTGAAGCCGGCGGTGCCAGTGAGGAGCAAGTGTCACCATGGAACCTGAGCGTTTCACACTGATTTTGCATTTCACTTTGATTTGCAAGCTATTTAATAAATTATTGGGACAAAAAGAACTGGTAAATTTAGAAGGAATAGCATGCCACTGAGGTGGCAATAGGGTTATTTAATAAACTCTGAGCACTTTCTTAGAAAATGTAGTTTATGTAAGACAGTGGATTATTGGGAATTTACAACTATAATATGGTCGACAGTGGCGTTTTATGGCTGTTCATGGTGGTTTTGTATGAATGTTTTGTATGCAGTTTTGTCTTATAGGTGCAGTGTGACAAGATGATTGTTTTGTACTGATGAGTAAGTAACCAGAGGCAGCCCCATGGATGGCACTGTTCTGCCCAATGCTATTTATTTGTTTAATTGTTTGTAATTTACTCTAAAAACACTTTCATGTAGACATTGTGAAATCTGTATTAGTTGGCTTTTATCTACACTTTAGAGGCAGTTAGTTAGTATTTGAAGTCCTCTAATAAAAAATTACACACCAAAGGGATGGTTTGTTAGCATTTGAACGTTCTCAGCAAAGTCCACGCTCCAGAGACAGCTGTTAGTAGAGGGACCCCAGCATTCCTTACTTCTGATCCACACTAGAGGCTTTGCTCAACATACTGGCTGGTAAATAGGATTTGGTCACTGATGAGATGAGTGGTCTCCCAATGTGTGGCCTTGCTAGATATGTTGCTTGGGCTCTTCCCCCTTCATATAAACAGAGTACAAGGATCTAGCAGGCCAAGACCTTCTCTCTGGGATTTTGATTCTGGACTTGCCTTGTGCTCAGGTGCTGATTGGAGAAATTTTGTGACCCTGCTTTGACTTGGCAGCTAAATCTGCTGCTAGAATATTACCACATGGGCTTTGAGTGAACTTTTCAGGAAAGATGCTATCCTAATACCCAAAAGGACAGAGAGCTGAGGTTTCATCGAGGTTGTGGAAGAGGATGCATGACTCTTTTAATGTTTATACTGTTAAAGTAACTTCTCAGGTATGTTAAAGGCGAACATATATTAAAGGTATTTTTCAAACTTGCTGCTTGAACACACTAGCAAATACTTCGTACTTGGTACATATTTTGCAGGAAAAAATGTTTAGGTAATCACTATTAGACTATACTTTAAAAAAAAAAGAAATTTTATTTTTAAAAGAATGTTTAGTTAAAGATCATTAGACACCCTGGGAGACAGGTCATAGGTTGCTAGACAATTCCCAAGGCTGAGCGTACTGGTGGATGTGTTAGTCAACATTGTGAAAGAAAGAAATGACTCACTCAAAAGGTAGTGTGGAAACAGTGGAAGCGAGACTGTAGAAATCGGTGTGGAGTTTGGGGATATTAATAAGAGGTAGTGGGGGGTGCAGTGTGGTCCTCAGCATGGGAGCTATTACTACTCTTAGGACTGAACGGGCAAGAAAAGGAAACTGCTACTAGACCAGAAGAAGGGAGCTACATGGAAGGTGCTCTCAGTGGAGGGGCAGAGCTGAGCCATGGCATCTCTGCAGAGAGAGAATCGGGGTGTGTTTATATCCAAACTCACTCTCTGCTGCCCTTCACCCTCCAGTCTCCTACTGGTGCTTCTCACTGGCCCAAACCCACCCCAAACTGGAGGGCTAGGGAGCCCAGGACTGCAGTTCATGAAGGCCAGCTTCTAGGTCAGGAGGGCGGGGGAAGGTGTGGAGTGGAGCTGAAAGACAAATGGAAGATCTAGTACAATAAAATTTCCAGAAGCTTTTTTTATTGTAATTTTCTGAAGTGAGAAGCGGGGAGGCAGAGAGACAGACTCCTGCATGTGCTCAACTGGGATCCACCCGGCACGCCCACCAGGGGGCAGTGCTCTGCCCATTTGGGGTGCTGCTCCATTGCAACTGGAGCCATTCTAGCGCCTGAGGCAGAGACCATGGAGCCATCCTCAGCTCCTGAGCCAACTTTGCTCTAATGGAGCCTTGGCTACAAGAGGGGAAAAGAGAGATTAAGAGAAAGGAGAGGGAGAAGGATGGAGGAGCAAATGAGTGCTTCTCCTGTGTGCCCTGGCTGGGAATCAAACCTGGCACATCCACATGCTGGGCTGATGCTCTACCACTGAGCCAACCAGCCAGGGCCAGAAAGTACTCTTGAGTTCATTGGACTCTATCAGAAAGTAGCTTATTTGATTGATTAGGAATGGTAATTACCTCTCCAAAGGGGCCACTAATCACATCAGACCATAAAGTTCAGTTCATAGACAGTTTTCTTTCTCAGGATGTATAGCAGAAATGGTTTTTATTGTAAATCAGCACCTGGTAGGAGACTTACTGCTCATCTACCTCTGAGTATGGGCCGCTATTAGGAAAAGATTATCTTCTTGGTATCTCGTACCTGTGCAGGGTTAGACTTGATCAGGTAAGCTCCCTACATCTCTGTACACCACACCCTGTTCTTTCTCCTCTCTGCGCTTATCGCCACTTGTAATAATATATGTATTTGTCTGCTGATTTGTCTATTGCCTCTGTCATCCCACTCAGTTACCCTCACCCATGAGGGCCAAGGGATGTGTTCCTTTACACTGCCCACAGGGTGCCGGGCACATCGTAGATGCTCAACTATTGTACATTAGGTGAATGAATGAGTGAATGAACGGACACTCTCATTATCTGTCAGTAAGGTGGCGTTAGTGAGGCAGAGAGAGTATGGGTTCTGGAATGAGGAACAATTAGGTTTGACTCTCGGAGTCAAGAGGCCTTAGCAAAGTGTTTAACCTTTCAAAGCTGCAATTTCCTCCTCTATCACTTGATGATTATAAACTTCATTCACTTCATTGTTAAGGTCTGAGTTAGAATATTAAGCGCCTAGCAGGGCTGGGAAGGAAGACAGAGGGGAAATAGTGTGACACCTGCTGCTGGGCTCATCCATCTATTGTTAGGTTTTGTAAAGAAGGTTGATAGGAAGGGAGGACTCCTTTCAAGTGAGTAATGCTCATTTAAAAAATAATTTTCTTGAAGGAACAAACAGGGGCTTAGCAGAGAATATAAAGCCTCCATCTTTCTGAAAAGGCTATTGAAAGCTCTTTTAAATGATCAGTGGTCACTGGTGGTGAGTACAGTCTGGTGGAGATACATTCAGCCAAGTGCAAATAAAGCCTTTAGCTTTTATGACAAGGTGTCCTGTGAAATTTGCATAGGGTATATGCAATAGAAATGTTACTAAAAATATGTAGGCACATTTTTATTAATTACAACATATATTAAATGTAGAAGAAACATTCATCCTGTGATGAATTCTCTTCTAAAGCTAAGAATGAATCCAGTATTATTATTTTAAAAATCCAATTTCCTTCCAGTAATGTTGATGTGAGAAAATCCATATGCTGGTGATGTCTTCTGGGCTGGCTTTCCAAGTACTTCTCAATAAATCGCCCACTCTCCCCTTAGAAGTGACCTTTAAAATCATTTAGAAACCATTCAAATTTACTATAGAAAAAATAGAAATTGCAAATGAGCAAAATATAATTTTTAAAAATGTAAAACTCACCCAGAATCCAGCTTTTAAGAACTAATTTGTACTGACCCCTTTCTTTATAGACTTTTATAAGAAAATTCTTCATCTGAGCTACTTTCTCCTCCTTAGAGTATCAGCAGAATTTCACTGGTTTCAGAGAGTACTTTTGTAAAATGGGTTCCTTTTGCAAATTTTCCCCACTTTCTTGCTCCAAGAAAACACTGATAAGGACCTGTGATTGAGGCTACTCACACCTATACAGGAATAAATTCAAAATGTATTAAAGGCTTAAATGTAAAACCCAAAACCATAAAAATCATATGAAAAAACATAGCTAGTAAAATTTCTGGCATTTCTCTTAGCAGTATTTTTTTTCTGATATAACTCCTTGGGCAAGGGAAACAAAAGAAAAAATAAACAAATGGGACTACATCAAACTAAAAAGTTTCTGCACAGCAAAGGAACCCATCAAATAAATGAGACAACCTAGTAAACAGGAGAGCATTGATTTTTGCCAGTGAAATAGCTGATGAGTGGTTGATATCTAAAATTTACAAGGAACTTATAAAACTCAACACCAGAAAAACAAACGATCCAGTTAAAAAATAGGCAAAGGACCTGAATAGACACTTCTCCAAAGAGGACATACATAAGGCAGATAAACATATGAAAAGATGCTCAATGTCGCTAATTGTCAGAGATATATGCAAACTGAAACCACAATGAGATATTACCTCACATCTGTCAGAATGGATATCATCAATAAATTCACAAATGGGAAATGCTAGCGAGGATATGGAGCAAAGGGGACCCTCGTGTACTGTTCGTGTAAATGCATATTAGTGCGGCCGCTATGGAAAACAGTGTGGAGTTTTCTCAAATAATTAAAAATGTCTCTGCCTTATGACCCAGTAATTCCACTTCTGGGGATTTATCCAAAGAAACCTCAAACATTAATTTGAAAGACTATATGCACCCTTGTGCTCATTGCTGTGTTACTTACAATAGCCAATCTATGGAAGCAACTCAAGTTCCCATTAATAGCTGCACAGATTAAAAAGCTGTGGTATATTTACACAATGGAATATTACTCAGCCATTAAAAAAATAATAAAATATTATCATTTGCAACAGCATAGATGGACCTAGAGGGTATTATGCTCAGTTAAATAAGCCAGTAAGAGAAAGACAAATACCATATGATTTCACAGATATATGGAGTCTAAATAAAGATCAATCTAAACTGACAAAATAGACTCACAGATACACAGAGAGGGCAGAGGGGCTGTGGGAGAAGGGGGTAGAGGGACTAAGAAGTACAAATTGGCAGTTACAAAACAGTCATGGGGAATGAACTAAAACATAAGCTATAGAGTCAGTAACGTTGTGATAACTATGGAGGGTTGTACTGAAAATACTGAGGGGAACACTAAGCGAGGGTATGAGTATCTTACCACTAAGCTGTACACCCAGAACAATACATAATAAAAAGTTAAAAATAACCTGTGATTGTTTCTCCAACATTAATTATTTTTTAAACCTCTTCTACAGTAGGTAACAACTATGTTGTTTAGGTGGGATTGACCCAACCCCTCAATTTTAGGGATGGGCCAATCCAGGTAATCCCTATCTTTCCTCACTGAAGTGATTGATTCAAGAAACCTAAACCTGAAGCAATTAGAGTGTGCTATTCTTTTAACCATAGGGACTGACTCACAGGTGATCCAATAAGCTGTTAATTTGAGACTTTTGCTGGGACTTCTGGGATACAAAGTTTTCTCTTGCATGTGGAATATAAACTCAAAACCTAGAACTTCTATAGCAGGGGTCCCCAAACTTTTTACACAGGGGCCAGTTCACTGTCCCTCAGACCGTTGGAGGGCCGGACTATAAAAAAAACTATGAACAAATCCCTATGCACACTGCATATATCTTATTTTAAAGTAAAAAAACAAAACAGGAACAAATACAATATTTAAAATAAAGAACAAGTAAATTTAAATCAACAAACTGACCAGTATTTCAATGGGAACTATGCTCCTCTCACTGACCACCAATGAAAGAGGTGCCCCTTCCGGAAGTGCGGTGGGGGCCGGATAAATGGCCTCAGGGGGCCGCATGGGGCCTGCGGGCTGTAGTTTGGGGACCCCTGTTCTATAGCAAGTTAGCCTCCATTAAGAAAGCCAGCCCTAAATTCTATTTTTTTTTATCCTTTAATAAAAATGGATCACCTTACAGTGTGTTCATTCTGCTATTCGGCACTTCTACTGAGGTTTTTAAAAAGTGATCGACTGTATTGATGTCCAAGGTATATAATTAGTCCCTTTCTTGTTCCTGTTTACAACCATCTGTTTCAAGGATACAATCCACTCTCTCATATCTTAGAGGACATTCGTTAAACTTAGTTTAAGTTTCTTTTCTGATCGTACTGTTAACTTCTATTTCTTCAACTATGTTTTCTGTTGTGGGGTTTATTACCCTTCTCCTGAGGTGCTGGAATTCTCCAAACGTTGTTGACTCTTTATTGTAAGTACATTTTTACAGCTGATATTCCCCATTAGACTGCCTGCTGCCTCTGCTTACACATTTCTTCCGGAAAAAGGAGAGAAGCCGCTTTGGGGCTTGAACACTGCTCTGCTTCTAGGAGAGTGAGAATGGACCAGATGTACTGTTTAGTGGGGCATCTCAATGATAGTCATCCAGGATTCAATGTCCCCTAGCCCTTTGGGTACCTCCAGGTACTCAAATTCCTGTCTTAGTTCACTCTGAGCCCCTGGACTGTACCACTTCTAAATGTGGAAAACACTTGGCATTACTTTTTTATTAGTCACAGTTGGCACTGCATGTCCTGGTCTGTCATTTCCCTGTTCTATTTGGTCTGTTGGCTTTTGGTCTCTCAGATAGTTCCTACAGCTTCAGGTCTATAAACATCCTCATCTTAGTTTTGTATGTGACCATGTGTTAAATTAAAAATATTCTTCTAGCCTGACCAGGCAGTGGCATTGGACTGGGATGCAGAGGGCCCAGGTTCGAAATCCGAGGTCACCGGCTTGAGCATGGGGGTCGCTGGCTTGAGTGTAGGATCATAGACATGACCCCATGGTTGCTAGCTTGAGCCCAAAGGTTCCTGGCTTGAAGCCCAAGGTTCCTGGCTTGACCCCAAAGTTGCTGGCTTGAGCAAGGGGTCACTCACTCTGCTGGATCCCCCTGGTCAAGGCACATATGAGAAAGCAATCAATGAACAACTAAGGTGCTGCTACGAAGAATTGATGCTTCTCATCTCTCTCTTTCCTGTCTGTCCCTATCTGTCCCTCTATCTCTCTGTCTCTCCTGCTAAAAAAAAAAACTTCTATAATTTTAGAGCAGAGAATGACTGTCATGTGTACTCATTAGGATATCTTGAAACTAGAAATATGATTGTTCTTGGTGTGCTTGACTATGTTCTCCTTCAGTGATTACAAGGTAAATGAGAGCAAGGACTATGTTGTATTTGTATTTGGTTCCTCTACTTGCACCTATCATGGATAGCACAGACAACAGTGCCTATTAGATGCACAATTCATATTTCTCAGAGTGAGAAGAACTAGGTCAGGTAACTAGTCCCATGCTCCATACATTTCCAAATTCATGGCTTCCCCCAATCAATTCAGGGATTAACTACCTATATCAAGAGTATGAAGTCAGACTGTCTGGATTTCAAGTCCTACCTCTGCCCAAACTATTTCTGTGAATATTGGCAATTACTTGGTTTCTCTTGACCTCAGTTTTCATGTTTGTAACCTATAAAAATCATGCAAAGTATTTTATACAATGCCAGAACATAGTGAGCATGTGCTGTCTAACACAATTATTAATGTTTCCAATCTAATTATATTTAATCTGATTGATAAATTCTTGCCCACTTATACAAACAGACATGGTTTACCCATTGGTCTTTCTTCTTCCTAATTAATATATGTGTGTTTTAACCAAGATCTTTTAGAGACAATATACTCAGTTCAGATCCAAAGAAATAACTCCAGTGGTTGAAAACCAGACCACCATAAAGTGAGAGTTGTATGAGCTCCTCAAAGCTTCTTGGGTCAATGCTTATTCCTACCACCACTTCCTTGCTTTTTGCTGGGTTTTGGTTACAGAAGCTGTTGATTACCCACAAAATAATCATTCTCCTTGCTAACAGAAATCTAAAATTTTGCAGTTATTGGTTATGTGGGTACTTTTTTTAAAAGATGATTTTATTTTTTAACTTTAAATAATTTAAAAAATTTATTATTTATTGACTTTTAGAGAGAGAGAAAGGGAGAGAGAGAGAGAGAGAGAGAGAGAGAGAGAACTGTCAATTGTTGTTCTCCATGCATTCATTGGTTGACTCTTGTATGTGCCCTGACAGGAGATCGCACCTACAATGTTGCTGTATTAGGACAGCACTCCAACCAACTGAGCTACTGGCCAGGGCTAGATAGTTTTTATTTTTTCAATTACAGTTGACATGCAATATTATATCAGTTTCAGGTATACAACCCAGTGACTAGAAATCATATAACTTACTAAATTTTCACCTTGATAAACCTAGTACCCATCTGATACCATACAGAGTTATTACAGTATTATTAACCATATTCCTTATGCAATACTTCACATATCTGTGACTATTCTGTAACTATCAATTTGTACTTCGTAGTCCCGTCACCTTGTTCACCCATCTTCCATCTCCCCTCCCATCTTAAAGAAGACCTTTAACATTTCTTGTAATACTGGTTTGGCGGTGATGAACTCCTTCAGCTTTTACTTGTCTGGGAAGTTCTTTATCCATTCTTTGATTCTAAATGATGGCTTTGCTGGGTAGACTAATCTTGGTTATAGGTCCTCGCTTTTCATCACCTTGAATATGGCCTGCAAACTTCATGTTGAGAAATCAACTGAGTCTTATGGGACCTCCCTCGTAGATGACTGCTTTTCTCTTGCTGACTTGAAGATACTATTTTTGTCTTTAACCTTTGGTATTTTAATTATGATGTCTTTTGCTGTGGCCCTCTTTGAGTTTATCTTGTTTAGGACGACTCTATACTTCCTGGCCTAGTATGTCTATTTCCTTCACCAGCTTAGGGAATTTTTCTGTCTTTTTTTTTTTTTCTTAGTGAGAGGAGGGGAGATAGTGAGACACTCCTGCATGTGTCTCAACCAGGACCCACCTGGCAATGCCCCCGTCTGAGGCTGATGCTTAAGTCAAATGAGCTATCCTCAGCACCTGAGGCTGACACACTCAGACCAACTGAGCTATTTTCAGCACCTGGGGATGATGCTTGAACCAACTGAGCCACTGGCAACAGGAGGGAAAGAGGGATAGGAGGGAGAGCGGTGGGGGAGAGAAGCAAATGGTTGCTTCTCTTATCTGCCCTGACCAGAAATCAAACCTGGGGCATTCATATGCCAATCCAATGCTCTATCCACTGAGCCAGCTGACCAAGACTCATTTTTTTTAAACATAGGTTTTCAATTCCTTGCTCTCTCTCTTCTCTTTCTGGTACCCCCATGAAGTGAATGTTGATGCACCTGAAGAAGTCCCAGAGGCTCTTTCTACTATCCTCATTTTTCTTTTGGATTCTTTTTTCTTTTGCTGTTCTGATTGGGTGTTTTCTGCTTCCTAATTTTCTCTCTGATTTGATCCTCTGCTTCATCCGCTTCACTCTTGATTCCCTGTATTGTATTCTTCATTTCAGTTATTGTATTCTTCATTTCTGACTGGTTATTTGTTTTCTAGTTCCATTTTTATGTTTCCTATCTTTTTATTGACATTCTCACTGAGATCATTAAGGATCCTTACCACCAGTGTTCTAAACCCTGCATTTGTTAGATTAAATCTTTTTATTGCTTAAGTGTTCTTTTTATTCAGAGAGGAGCAGGTTGTGGAAAAACTTGAATCACTACACTCAATTTATAAACAAAAAGTTGTCCAAGGTTCTTTATGGCAACTTACTATTTTCATAGTCACTGGAGTAACATCAGATATTATTAAGGTTGGCCTGACCTGTGGTGGCGCAGTGGATAAAGCGTCGACCTGGAAATGCTGAGGTTGCTGGTTCGAAACCCTGGGCTTGCCTGGTCAAGGCACATGTAGGAGTTGATGCTTCCAGCTCCTCCCCCCCTTCTCTCTTTCTGTCTCTCCTCTCTCTCTCTCTCTCTCTCTCTCTCTCTCTGTCTGTCTCTCCCTCTCCTCTCTAAAATGAATAAATAATAATAAAAAAAGATATTATTAGGGTTAAAGGAAAAGCTAAACCTTTTGTTCCTTCTAGGTATCCAGCCTTGTGTACTTCAAAGAAAACTTTAGGTATCTCTTGGGACCTTTTACTTGATCCATATTGTTTGTAAAAGTTTGAATACTCACAAACAGTGGCTGCGCTTTTGAGATGTGTTCCTCAGAGAGGTGTTACACTGGAGATATAAGATTCAGATAGAGAAAATTTTTTTTCTTAGGGACAGGAAGGAAAACTGTTGGAGCTGCAACTTTGGCAAAGTCAGTATGGTTAGAGGAAATAGAATTGATGCTGTCTCTGGACCATATTATGACAAAGGAAATAAATACAGAAACTTATTTGGCTTTAAAAATTTTTTTATTTGTTGATTTTAGAGAGAGAGGAAGGTAGAGAGAGAGAAAGCAAGACATCAATCTGTTCCTGTCTGTGTCCTGACCGGGGATGGAACCGGCAACCTTGGCATTTCGGGGCGATGCTCTAACCAACTGAACTATCTGGCCAGGGCATGACTTTTGATAGGAAAAGATTGTTTGGTAATGACTTGAAGGAAGATCAATCCTTATTCCAGACTAAATGGGAAGACATTAATTGAAATCCTAAACAAACACAGAACTGGGCGTTGGTGAGATTGCCTGCAACCGTTGTAAACTGACGAGTAATGCAGCCAGTCAGCTTACCTTATTGAAATGAGCCCAGGGAGGTGATGCATCTAATGCCTGATGCGGGAATCAAATCTTTATTCCTTAGTTTTTAATGACGGGCTGATTTCCTCACTCACTGGATAAACTACCCTGTCTCCCCGAAAATAAGACATCCCCCGAAAATAAGACCTAGTGCAATTTTTTTTTTCAAGCTGAGAAATATAAGGCCTACCCTGAAAATAAGACCTGGCGCATCTTTAGGAGCAAAAATTAATATAAGACACTGTCTTATTTTCAGGGAAACAGGGTAGATGATTGTTATACATGGAAATAGAGTCACAAGAAATTCTTGATGGAAGTCAGAATTTGGATGTTTGTGATGACATGACTACAGTATAATAATAAAAGTTGATTTTTTTGTTCAACAATAAATGTGAATTCTTGTTCATGGAAAAATAAGACATCCCCTGAAAATGAGACCTAGCGCGTCTTTAGGAGCAAAAATTAATATAAGACACTGTCTTATTTTCGGGGAGACATGGTGCATTTCCAGCCTTCTTTGGTTCCGACTATGGAGAAAATAATGACATTGGTCTAGGCCTGGCAGGGTTAAGTCCAACACTATGTTGAAAAAAACTGCAGGAACCTGGGATGTAGGAAGAACTGGCCCTGTTAACAGCAGTGCTCCTTTTAAAACTGCGGAAGGGGAATGATGCCTTTTGAAGAAAGCAGATGTTGCCACCATCTGCTCTCTCTACATGTCAGCCATCTTTATAGTTACATGACTTCTTTTCTTAACTGGTTGAGCTCCTTGAGGGCAAGGCCCTTCCCTTGTGAGTCTCTCTTGCAGGCATGGTGCTCTGGACGTAGTAGGTGTTTGCTAGTTCCTAGTTGGCTGATGATGGGGTCAGCCTGTTCTCCAATCTACATTTTGAAAGATTGAGCTCATCATTAGTGAGGCTCTAGATAAAGATCACTGGGGATTAACAGACTGTCGTACCAGTGTCTGACATCCGGTTTGCTGGTGTCAGAAAGAAGGTGGGTGTCCCACGTGGACGAGGGCAGTTCTTGAGAGAGAGGTCCTGGGATCAGTCAGACAAGTCACAGTATTAGGTAGTGAGTCTGCATGGTGCTGAGTAGGAAGAAGAGACAGAGTGCAGGGTGGAAGGCTGGAAGCTGGAGGAGCAAATTAATAAGTGGAGTCCACACTCTGCTCTTGGGATCCCTCATTTCCATTATGATGGGGATCTGACTGAAGAACGTAGTGAGGCTGTCATTGCCAACCCATAGATTCATATCTGAATGTTACTAACACTTCCTTTTGTCTCAAAACATATTAAGCAAGAAACATATATAGAAATTCTACTATCGTCTTCATGCAACACACATTTTTTGCACATCCTCTTTGAAGACTGCTTGTCTCCATATGGAAAAGCAAGCTAAGCACAGTCTCTGATCTCACAGAGGTTATAGTCCACTGGGGAAATATTAATAACAAAGCAGGCCATTACAATAAAACAACACCCATATTTAAATATAGAAGTCTATACTTAAGTGAATACTAACTGACAGTAACATTTTTGTATAATTTAACAGATGAGACTATTTCTCAGCCATTGTAGTGAACTACTATAGTGTCTGCTACCCAGTGTTTATCTCTTTTCTGGGGAGGGCATTCTGAGTTTTTTCTTAGGACACTATCTCCCTTTTCCCAATGATAGAGGGGTTTGGTGACCCCTCTATCATTCCTCTCTCTAGATCTAGGGGTGGAAAATGATCCAGATCTAAGCAATATTGTTTTTTAATCTATGACCAGAGGGACTGTTTCGGAAGTAGTTATGTAACCCCAGTTAAAGGTAATCCTGGGGTTTCTTTTTTTTTCTGGAATAACCTGAAAAGATGAGTTCTCTTTTCTACAGACTTGGAATCAAGTATTTAAGAGGCAAAGACAGAGAAACTGAATTTCAATGATGTTTGATCCCCTGAATTTCTTGGAGACCAACTCTACCACCATACCTTCCATTTTCAAGGACCAATAGATTTTTATTTTTTCATTTAAGTCAGTTTGAGTTGGGTTTTCTCTTACTTAACAACCAAACTTTGGTCCCTAACTTACAATTGATAATTTGCAGCTACACTCTAGCTAGGCCGACCATAGTCTTGCTTGATATTTGAATGGAACTTAACTTTCTAATATCCTGTATTTATGTATGTATGTATGTATGTATGTATTTATTTATTTATTTATTTATATTTTACCTAATTTTTACCTTTTATCCCTAAACTTTTAACAACATAATATATTCTGGATACAGCCCCCCCCCCCCCATTGTATCTTAGCTATCCTAGCACAGTTTTTTTTCAAACTGCTTTGCAACCACATGAAAGACCCATTGTAAATGCAGATGCCTGATCCACATGCTGGGAAGGTCTGGCAATCTACATTTTTAAGACACCCCCAGGTGGTTCTGTTATGAGCTAAAGTTTGAAAACCAGAGTCCTAGCACTAGCCCCTCATCTATGATGCTTTCTGCTCTTCCCCCAAACCCTGAGGTCACTCTGTCCTTGATCAGTTACTTTTCCTCCCATCCATGGATAGAAGATGAATGGGAAACAGTAGAGCCACATAGATTTCTCATTGGCCAGTGTGGCCCCGAGCCTTCCCTGTCATTCACTTTGCTGGGAAATTGTCCCAGATAAACCATCTCAAAACCCAACTCTTTGCTCTTTGGAAATCTGAACTTATATTTTCAAACAAAGTACCTTCATGTATATTCTGTGTATTTTGCAGCTGTAGATCTACAAAAGACTCAGAATTCCTAAAACTCAGCCCAGACCAGAAATTGAAAAATACTTAAACAGGATATAACAAGAGTTTTAAATGTTTTCCTTTTTCTTCCTCCTTCTATGAGAGGTCTGAGGCTGCTTGGCCCTTCTGTAAGGTGAGCCCATTCATCTTCTGGGCTTCTACGACAGTGCCACATCAGGGTCTTTCGACAAAGACATCCAAGGATTTCCACAAATTTGATGGGACTGTTGATGATTGTGATACATGAAGTTGAAGATAAAGTTATGGGCTCAGCATAGACGCCAGCTTCGAACTGTAAGCCTTTCCCATGACTTGTGGCCTTAAAATAGCAGCTCCCTGCCAGCAACTGTTTGCAGCCTTGATCTGACCCTGCCCCAAACATTTGGCATGTGGAAGCTGGCCCAACTGTCACAGAGCAAGCAGATAAATTTCCCAGTGTTTACAGACCTTTGTTGGACTTCTGCATACCCTTGCAATAATTGTTGTATGAAAGCACCAGATAAAATTCAAGAATGTGCTCATAACCACCCCTTAATCACAGGCTGGGCTGAATCTCTAAAGCATCAGTTGTTGAATGCAGCTCCTCACAGAAAGGAGGTAAGCAGGGTGGTGGTGAGGAGCAGGTCAGGGGTACTGTTCCCACCCTGGCCCCAGGCCTACATCACTCTAAACCACAACGCTAGTCCACTGCAGGTCAGGGAGTTCCAGGTGTGGGCAGAGTGGGCGAGGAAGTTAATCTCATTTTTTTTTCTGTATTTTTCTGAAGCTGGAAATGGGGAGAGACAGTCAGACAGACTCCCGCATGCGCCCGACCGGGATCCACCCGGCACGCCCACCAGGGGGCAACGCTTTGCCCACCAGGGGGCGATGCTCTGCCCCTCCGGGGCGTCGCTCTGTTGCGACCAGAGCCACTCTAGCGCCTGGGGCAGAGGCCAAGGAGCGATCCCCAGTGCCCCGGCCATCCTTGCTCCAATGGAGCTTTGGCTGTGGGAGGGAAAGAGAGAGACAGAGAGGAAGGAGAGGGGGAGGGGTGGAGAAGCAGATGGGTGCTTCTCCTGTGTGCCCTGGCCGGGAATTGAACCCGGGACTTCTGCACGCCAGGCCGACGCTCTATCACTGAGCCAACCGGCCAGGGTTAATCTCACTTTTGACACCAGTTTTTCTCAGCCTTTCATTGTCTTGAAGGTCCTGCCCTTATCTCACCATCCCTGTCCCTCCCTACTTCCCTTGAAACTTCCTTAAAACTCCATGTAGAAACCTTTGATCCATTCCTGTATGTGCTCTGACCAGGGATTGAACCAACAACCTCTGTGCTTTGAGATGATGCTCTAACCAACTGAGCTATCCAGCCAAGGCATCAGAAACCTCTGAGTCACTTCCCTTGGTGCAATTAAATCTCCCTCTGCCCTTGTTTCCTTAAGTCTCCTCCACAAAGAAGTGAGCATCTAAGACTTTGTCTGCATTGAGATGTTAAAAAATATGTATTTTTAGCTTAGTGAAGAAAATGATATGTGAGCTTTTGCATTTGAAAAGAGACATGGAAAGTGGTAATGTGGTTTATTTAGGGACCTTCCCTATAGAAGACCCAGGCAGAAGTCAGACCATTTTGTGCTGGAAAGCATAATACTAATGTATTCTCAGCACTTTAGGGAAATTCATGGAAAAAACCCCTTAATGTAGTATCTACAGAAAGTTTCCCAGAGAAAGGACTGATGTGAGGACGGTAAGGGACAGGAAACCAGGGAGGTCACCAGCCAGGTGAGGTTGAGGAGGTGCTGTAGTTGTAACAATTTTATTCCTCTTAGTAAGGACCTCTGCAAGGGAGGGAGGCTTGGGCCGTCTAGGGAATTAACATTTGTATCCTTCAACAAATATGGAATGTCCTGTATGTGCCATGCAAGGAATTAGAGGCGGAGGAGACAAGGACGAGTGAACAGATAGGGCTCCTGCCTTCGTGGAGCTACTGCTGGGAGGGTTAATGCTAGTAATTAATCATTAAATAATTGTGCAAATGGGGCAGTGCGAAGTGCTCCTATGAGAGGCCACTTGGGGAAAGCTTTGACCTAGTCTGAGGGGTCAGGCAAAGCTCCTCTGAAAAGCTGATGACTGGGTTCAGATCTGTATGATCTGAACCTGAATGAGGAATCAGATAGATAGAACAGGAAAGACAGGGCATAAGCAGAAGTGAGGGGCTGGTGAGCAGCAGGCCCTGGAGTGAGACAGTGGCTTGGAGCAGGGAGAGTGGAGGGGAGAGCAAGGGAGGCTGGAGGGGTCCTAGGACACAGATCGGGGAGGACCTTGCTTGTGGACCACGTCGAGGATTCTGGGTCTTTTTCATACAAGCAAATGGGAAGCCACTGAACCGTTTGAGCTGGTGGTGGTGGTGGCCGTCATGGTGTGGGATATGTTCAGATTTGTGTGGGAAAGATTGTTCTGGCTACACTGTGATTAGAATTTGGAGGACAGGGGAAGCTTCAAGGTAGAAAGAGCAGGCAGGATGGTCTTTAGTAGCCCGGGCGAGAGACAATGGTCACTCGGGACGAGAAGATGGACTTGATGGGAAGAGAGATTTAAGAGGTAAAATCAACAGGGCTTGGGTGTGTACCTCCCTTTTCACCTTCAGGCTTCCCCAAGTGTGAGTCTGACAAGAGCCTGAAGGCAGCATGCCCACTGGTGCCGGTCTGGGGAGCATCTCCAGCCTCCCGCGTCCACAAGGCCAGGAAAGGAAGCAGGCCCCCAGCCCTGGTGCCGGTCTGGGGAGCATCTCCAGCCTCCACAAGGCCAGGAAAGGAAGCAGGCCCCCAGCCCTGGTGCCGGTCCGGGGAGCATCTCCAGCCTCCTGCGTCCACAAGGCCAGGAAAGGAAGCAGGCCCCCAGCCCTGGTGCCGGTCTGGGGAGCATCTCCAGCCTCCCGCGTCCACAAGGCCAGGAAAGGAAGCGGGCCCCCAGCCCTGGTGCTGGTCCGGGGAGCATCTCCAGCCTCCCGTGTCCACAAGGCCAGGAGAGGAAGCAGGCCCCCAGCCCTGGTGCCGGTCTGGGGAGCATCTCCAGCCTCCTGCGTCCACAAGGCCAGGAAAGGAGGCAGGCCCCAGCCCTGGTGCCGGTCCGGGGAGCATCTCCAGCCTCCCGCGTCCACAAGGCCAGGAAAGGAAGCAGGCCCCCAGCCCTGGTGCCGGTCTGGGGAGCATCTCCAGCCTCCACAAGGCCAGGAAAGGAAGCAGGCCCCCAGCCCTGGTGCCGGTCTGGGGAGCATCTCCAGCCTCCACAAGGCCAGGAAAGGAAGCAGGCCCCCAGCCCTGGTGCCGGTCTGGGGAGCATCTCCAGCCTCCCGCACCCACAAGGCCAGGGAAGGAAGCAGGCCCCCAGCCCTGGTGCCGGTCTGGGGAGCATCTCCAGCCTCCTGCGTCCACAAGGCCAGGGAAGGAAGCAGGCCCCCAGGCTATTTTTAGCAAGTCCTAAGGAAATAGCCAACATTCTCATTTGAATCCTTCTCACTAAAACCCAGAGCCTAACCCCACACAGTTTTTGTTTCTAATGTCGGCAAAGTTCTCTTTTTCCAAGTAGTTGGCAATAGGTCTCCATTGGAAGTCTTCTCAGCGTCTCTGCAAAAATTTAGGCAGCATTAGGTTTGACACTGTCATCACATTTGCCAAGACAGCAAAAATCCCAGCCGGCAAAACTTGGAGTGTGACAGAGCGGAAGAGTGAGGACGGCTCAGAGTCACTGGTCATTTCAGGGTGTCCTTCACAGGAGTTTCCAACGCGGGGCTTTCCCACTGTCTTTGAAGCAGGAACAGTAGGGAGTGGCTACTTGGAACAGCCGCGGTGATGTAGACAGGTTTTCCTCTTCTTTTTTTTTTCTTTTTTCTTTTTTTTTATGTTTTCCTCTTCTTCTCTACCTTTATTTTCTGCCTGCAAGTGTTTCCTGGAGGGAAAATTATTTTAAAAATATTTTTATGTAACAGCAACAAAAATGTTTTTTTAAAAAAAAAAAATTCGTTCAGTTGAAATGACACAGACTAGTCAGTGTCTGAATTATTACTGAGCTGATCATCGTGTTGGCATACCAGGTCCTCCATGTGCCTGGCCTGGGGCACATTATGTAGCTTCTCTGGGTCTTGATTCCCCTGCCTGAGATGTGAAGAGGTGTTGTATTAGCTCAGCATTTCTCCAGCTTCAGTCCTTTAGGTATCGCCTTCATAATATTGGCTATGTTGACTTTTCACTTCTATAATTACTTCCTTAACATTTCCCCTCTACACTGACTCATTTGTTTAAGTCCTTTAATTATTTATTTATTTCTTTAATTTTATTTATTTATTTTTTCTTTTCCAAGTGACAGGAAGGGAGATACAGAGACAGACTCCCACATGGGCTTGGACTGGGATCCAGCCAGCAGCAACCCCCGTCTGGGGCTGATGCTCTGCCCATCTTGGGCCATGCTCGCAAGTGAGCTGTTTTTAGTGCCTGAGGTGGAGGCTCCATGGAGCCATCCTCAGCACCTAGGCTGATGCACTCACTTGAACCAATCAAGTCATGACTGTGGGAAGGGACGAGAGAGTGAGAGAAGGGGGAGAGGGGGGTGGAGAAGCAGATAGTCACTTCTCTTGTGTGCCCTGACCAGGAATTGAACCTGGGACAGCCATATGCTGGGCCGATGCTCTACCACTGAGCCAACCAGCCAGGGCCAAGTCTTTTATTTTTTCTAAAAAAAAGTCTTATCTATACTATGTAGGAAATCATGGGGCAGATGTGCTAATGACTTTTTCTAATACACATAAATAAGTGCATAATTAAAATTAAAAAGGTTTCTATATATAAGTGAATTCAAACTACACTCTACCATGGTGATATATAGATCCCATTCTGGGAAACTTTGGCCAAGCTGATTTCTAAGCTCTCTGGAAGTGCTAATGTATTATTGGTCACATCTAGCCTTACCTACCCAGGCTTACTTCTTATGGCTTCCTAAAATAAAACCTCAAGTTTGGCCAAGTCAGTGTCCTTGTTGCTCCTTGTAGACAGTATATGCACGCTGTTCCCTTCATCTAGAATCAATAATTTACTACGGAAAGAAAAACCCTGATCTAAGTAAGAAAGAACAAATTGAGAAAGCACGTGGTTGGGTTGACAAGCTACCCTTGACTGCCAGGTCAAAAAATCCTTAGGGGGTTGGTGGCTATTGAGTAAGGGTCAAATATAAAGAGTTGAGGTATTGGTCATTCATGAGCTATTATTTTTCCTCAAAAAAGAGGGTTACCCATTTACTTGGGCAAATTTACTTAACACATTTCTGAGTGTCTCCTGGGTTTCTTTAACCTCATCTAACAAAGAAGAGATCTGGTTCGAAAATTACTGGTGACTAATCACCAATACATTTGGATGAAGAAAGAGGAAGGAAGGGGAAATAATTTACATAGTCTGTGATAGCTCACAGACCATCACATTAGTTACTCTAGAAATTAGTTAATTCCTTTATAATTATATAAATTATATGCCTTTATAATATTTAGTCCATATTAGACACTGGATATACAAAGATAATTAAGACAGTTCTCTTCTCTATAGGAGCTCGTGTTTTGCAGGAAATGGCAAAAAAGTAAGTGAGTGTCATAAGGCACAGCATGCCCCAAAGCAGAAGTATGTCCAGGACACAATGTGACTGTAGGAGAGGAAATGTCAGTTCAACTGAAAAATCAGGCAAAGCTTCTTAGGGGATGCAACCTACAAGCTGGGTCTTGATGTGTAAACAGTATTGGTTAGTATAGGAGGGAATGCCCTTTCAAGGAGAATAAACAGGCAAAATTATCTGGCATATTCAGGAAAGTGAATGCAATTTATTAAGGGTGGAACATCTAGTTAGCTTTGTGTGTGTGTGTGTGTGTGTGTGTGTGAGAGAGAGAGAGAGAGAGAGAGAGAGAGAGAGAGAGAGAGAGAGAGAGATTGGACTCCAGTATATTTAAGAAGGAGCCACTGCAGACATTTAATCATGAGGGTGATAAGTTCAGAACGGTATACTAAAAGCTCACTCAGGCAGCTGGATGGTGGATAACTGGATTGAGAGGGGTTCTCAAACTATAGGCAAAGAGACCAGTTGAGACACTATTACAAGGGTCCTGGTGAGAGGTGATGAGGACAGCCACAGTAGGTAGAGAGAGAAGGGACAGATTTGTGAGTTAAAAGAGATATGATAATGAGAGAGTGGGAAATATCTAGGAAAATGTCATGGTTTTCAATTTAGGTGACTGGGTAGTGGTGCCATCCACAGTGTGGGGACACAAGAGGAAGGATGTGATTTGGGCAAACAAGAATTTTGTTTAAAACTGTACTCCTTGGGGCCTGCATGGCAAAGTGACCGGGTATGATGGGTATGAAGCAGTGACATCTGAGTTTTTTCCCCAGCTCTGCTGCTATGACCTTGATTGACTTCCCAACATCCCTGAGTCTCATCTTGTCCCTAAGATAGCTCACCAGCCCTGGCTTGATTTGAGGTCTCAAAAAGAATAGATATGTGAAAGTGTTTTGTAAATGTCTTCACAAAAGTAAATATTTATGTCTCCAGAAAAGTACAAGATGTAAAAAGCAGAGTCATAAGCACATTTAGCTTATAAATAGGGACCGGCTGCTTTGCATTGTGACAGAGAATCCAGTAGAGATTTCTCTGTGAAACTGCTAACATCACTACTTGTCCTCTGACCACGATGGCTTCATTTCTCTGAGACGAAATGGTATTACTTCGCTCTACAACACTCCAATTTAAGAAACATTACACGTTCTTTCTTTTTTCTAAATCTTATTAAATTATTTCTTTATTTCTACTTGCCAAGGTGGGCAAAACATTCATCTTCAGTCAAAATTGAGATTTCCACTGGATCGCATAACAATCCCGTTTTTCACTGGTGTCATGAGTGGGGTTCAAGATGTGTCGGCTAGAAATATTACACAGGCAGCCAGTCCATCCTTGCATCGACAGGGTATGTACTACTGCTCGAGGTTTAGGCGAACTTGTAACACCTGTTCATTCAGACACAGGCCTTTGAGACTTGTTGCCTCCAGAGCTGAGGGGAAGGAGTCTTTGCTAGTGGTTCACATACCTAAGACAACTCAGTAACAGAATCATCCAGGACAAAAAAAAATTGGGATTTACTTTTGTTTGCCTCTGTGTTCAGAGTTTGCTGAAGAATAATCATGTCCTCTATATATGAGGGGAGTTGTAATGTCAGCAGTGTGGGCAGGGTCAGGATAAATGGAAAACCCCCAAACTGAACAGCCGAGGGTGGGGGCCAGTTAGGAGCCTGAGGGTTGAGTGTCCATGACGGAACTGAGATCTGCTGATGAGTTAGACATCAGAATAAAGATCTACCTGAAAAACAGTCCAGCATGGAGAACAACGGGAATAAGAAGGCATTTGAGTTAATTAAAATGAACTAAAAGACCCTTACTTTATAATCTTGTTTTGCAATTGAGAAAAGATTGACTTGGAGCAACTAGAATAAATATCTCTGGTCAGAGTGTTTTAAATGCTAATTCACTTCCTAGGAGGAGAGAGAGCCCACATCCTAGAGCAAGTAGTTTTCAACCTTTTTACACATGGGTACCAGGGAGAATTATTTCAGGGACCACAAAGGCAGAAATCACGCCGAATATAAGCAAATTCAACTAAGATCATTGGGTCTTCAATCTTCATACAGCATCATGGTGGTTAACTCTCGAACCAGCATGAAATTTCTGATAGACTGGCCCATGGGCCAGCGGTTAGAAATCACTATCCTAGAGCAGTGTTTTAAAGAAAAAAAAAATATTAAAAAAAAAAAAATCCAGATAATAGAGTATAGAAAAAATAGAAAGGTTGTGTTAGAATGAGTAAAGTCTGGGAAACATCAGAAGTTGTGCTGCCTTCGGGTGGAGCAGTGGGAGGGAAGAAGGAATGACCTACCTGGGTAGCGATGGCTACAGACAGGTGATTTTCCAATTAGGTAATTGGATTGCATGGGCTTTTTTTCTCATAATGATTATTCTCTAAAAATACAAATAAGCCAAAGAGAGGGTCATAGCTTAACATGTGAGAAGCACATTTCTTAATGACCTGCTTACACTCTGACCGGGGTGTGTGTGAAGGAGAAAGGACATTCCTAGTCTATAGCGGGAGGAGGGGAACGGGTGAGGCCACCTCAAGTCTTGAGTAGAGAGAGCCCTTGGGTGGTAGCACTCACCCAGAGCTGTGGCCGACAAGTGGATGGAATTCAAATGACCTGAAGGTTTTAATGTGCTAGTGTGCACTCCTATAGGGTAGACTTGAAGCAAGGCATTGTGGCATTTTTGTATGCAGACCCTGTAGTCCCTAGAACAGTGCCCTGCACATTCATCAGGTGCTCAATAAATAGTTGTTAAATAAAAGAATAAATTTCTATAAAATTGTACAATACTTTACATATATATTTACAAATGAGTAAAAAGAGCCAAAGTTTAAAATGGTGAAAAGCTGAGTTCACACCCTACTTCTGCTGCCATCCTCATGGGCTATATTTGGGCTGGAATGGATTTGGAGGAACCTACTCTAAAGAACCAGGAGTTAATCACCTTCTTGTTCCTATTCTCAGAGATCTTTCATGGACCCTGGTGAGCTTGTTTTCTCCTTAGACTCTCTGGGAGCCCTAATGAATCTCATTTTGTATTCCCTTCTAGCTCGGCTTTGAGCTTTAACTCACTCTGGCCCTAGATGACAAAATGTTGCTTTCGTTATATTAGTTGGACTGTCTTAAAAGAATCAATCCTTTTTTGTTTCTGGGTTCTTAATCCCCCCACAAAGTTATAAAACAGGTATTTTTTTTTGACAGAGACAGAGAAAGTCAGAGAGAGGGACAGATAGGAATAGACAGACAGGAAGGAGAAAGATGAGAAACATCAATTCTTCGTTGCGGCGCCTTAGTTGTTCATTGATTGCTTTCTCATATGTGCCTTGACCGGGAGGGGGACTACAGCAGAGCCAGTGACCCCTTGTTCAAGCCAGCAACCTTGGGCTTAAGCCAGAAACCATGGGGTCATGTCTACGATCCCGCACTCAAGCCAGTGACCCCGTGCTCAAGCTGGTGAGCCTGCACTTAAAGCTGGATGAGCTCACACTCTAGCTGGCAACCTCGGGGTTTCGAACCTGGGTTCTCTGCATCCCAGTCCAATGCTCTATGCACTGAGCCACCACCTGATCAGGCTAAAACAGGTGTTTGTTTTTTTTAAAGTACTAGGATACCAGTTTCTTCATGGAAAAAAATGTAGATATACACACTACTGTATGAAAACATGAAAGGTTAAAAATTGCTTTACTTCTATTTGTTCTTCTTGAGCATATTTTTATGCTCACAGAAAAAATAGGTACCAACCACCCCTTTTTTATCAAGTGAGAGGTGGGGAGGCAGGGAGGCAGAGAGACAGACTCCTGCATGTGCCCTGACCAGGGTCCACCTAGCAAGCCTCCTACAGGGTGATGCTCTGCCCATCTGGAGCTGCTGCTCCATTGTATGGCAACCAAGCTATTTCAGCACCTGAGGCAAGGCCATGGAGCCATCCTCAGCACCTGGGGCCAGCTTGCTCGAACCATTCAAGCCATAGCTGCAGGAAGGGAAATGGGGGGGGGGGGGAGGGTGGAGAAACAGATGGTTGCTTCTCCTGTGTACCCTGACCGGAAATTGAGCCCAGGACATCCATACGCTGGGCTGATGCTTTACCACTGAGCCAACTTGCCAGGGCCAGTACCAAACCTTTAAGAGTAGATATCTGTCAGTTTTTAAAAAATTGATACAAAGTTACTTAGGGAATAAGAGCAATTAAATGTGAAGAGGCTTTTATCCAGGGAAAACTTCAAGGTTCAAATTGGAGGAATAAGGAGAGGAGGGCAACTTGTGTATTAGTACATCCTTTCTTCATTTGATGGAAGCCCTGCCCTTCCCATTACCCGTCATGTCTCCATCACCTGTATTCATGGGTGGCCGATTAACCACCAAAGACTAAGTTTGTACCTGGTTTGTGCTGCTTATAGTCAGAGAGATGCTGTTGGTGAACTTGGAGCTGGAAGTAGCTGTTTTAGCCATTGTTGTAACACTCCCCAAACCTAAGGGGACTTAGTGTCAATCCTATTCCAGATGGCCTGTGTTTTGGGGAGATTTTGATGCCACCGCCCCAGCTTCGGGGTGGGATTAAGGTGGTCAGCTGGTCTGCAGTCATTGATCCAGAGGCAGGCATGTGGCAGAAATGGTCTAATCAGGATGACTCTAAGGACTCTTGCTCAGGATGCTATGCAGGCCCACTCTCTCGCCTGTGGAATGTAGATGTGCAGTTGGTGCTGCTTACCCAATGGGAGGCCAGCTCCAGAGACTGAAAACAAAACTAAAAAGCAGATGGGAAGAAACTGAATGAAGCCAGGCCTGAAGCCTGACTGGCCTCTGGACTCTTCATCGTTGATTGAGTTTTCCATTAGCAGCAACTTAAGACCCTAAGACAGAATGGCTTATCCCTTTGTGTTTATGGGCTGAGGAAGAAGCTGCCCCCAAGAAATTTTTGTAAATAGGCCTCTGTGTTTTATAAGTCCAGGTTACTCAAGGTAAATAAGTGTTATTGGTCAGGAAAGGGAGGAAAATGAATCCTTTGTGTTTGCAGGGTTGGAAAGAAAATTAGCCTGATTTCAAGCACAGAGCTGCAGGCCTGCGAGGCAACAGTGTTTTAGCATTTCTCTGGAGGCTGAGCCTACACCATTCAGATGCATGAGGCCTCTGAGGGGCCGGCCTAGCAGGGGCTTGAAAGGAGAGGCAATTAGGGCATAGAAGGTTGGGGATGGGGTGGAGCCGGGCAGAGAGCCATGGAGGTCCCTGCTAGCCCTGTCATGAGCCTTGTCTTTATCTCAGGTCAGCAATGCAGGGCAAAGGGTGGAAGGGGGACCCGTGAACCACAATCAAGCTCTTTGTTAAAATGCAGAGTCCTAGGACACGACAAAGTCACTGAATCAGAAGGTGCCCGGCATCCCAGCTAGTTTTCAGATGAGTACCATTTGAGGCCCCCTGCCTTAGAGTGTGCCGAGGGTTAAACTGAAAAAAACTCAGGTTAGTTGTCCCCAGCCAGGCAGGAGGATGGCTGCTGAAACAGGTGGCAAGGAAGCACAGGGTCAGGGTTCTAGCAGATCCAGAAATAGAATGCCACAGGTAATCACTTTGTTTTTTTGAACGTAGGGTAGATTTTCTGTGCTTTAGATATTAATTTATTTTAGAGAGAGAGGAAGGAGGGGGTGAAAGAAAAGCAGAAACACCGATCCACTCCTGTATGTTTCCTGACCAGGGATGGAACCCCCAACCTTTGCATATTGAGACGAGGCTCTACAGGGTCATCTGGCCAGGGCCATTGGTCATCACTTTGGACAGTACACTCATGGGTCGGACTGGCTTAAAATCCTGGGACAGAAAAGATCTTTATTAGTTAATTGCAGCAATTTTCAACCTTCTTCACATAAACTATTTACTAAAATTCTTCAGCACACCAAAAAAATATATTTGTTGCCAATCTGACAAAGAAGAGGTATAATTTTGATTCATTCAAACCAGAGGGTTACTGTTGTGTTGGCTATTGTTATTCTTTTATTTGACAATCTAAGGGAAAAGAGGTCAGTGCCCCTGTCTAAACAGTCAGGTGTTACATGTTTTAATAATTATTGGGATACATCGGCTGAGAGTCACTGGTTTAGAGTTCATTGTCAATGTGTTTGAGATTAGGACCACCTTTAGTGTTTCCAATGACCTTAGACATTGAGATGTTGGATGACAGGCCCTGATATTGTCAGAGCTTCCATGGCCTGTGTCGAGGTCACATAGTCCATGTGACAGAACTGATCACAGAGAGGGTACTGGGTTACTGTCACATCCCCTCTTCTGCTGCTGCTTTTGAAAGTATATGCATAGCAGTTTGGCAGGGGAAAGATTTTTACCACTGCTGACAAATGCAGACAGAAGCACTGAATTCTTCAACTATTCCACAGTCAAGAAACAGGGAGTTGGAAGACATGGGAACCACAGTGGTTTCTACCTGTGACCCTTCAAGGTTAATAGAAGGCATGACCTGAGCTGCAGATTCCCACGTGGCCCGGCTGCTCCTGCTCCTGCTCCTGTCATCCTTTCAGTCCTGAGTGTCCTTTAGCTTAAAAAGCAGCATAAATCCAACAGTAGCAAAAAACTTTGAAAAGTGGCATTAGGAAGCATGCTGGGCTGGAACGGGGAGAACTGAGCCCATTCCAGCTGCGATCCTATGGCATTCCAGGTTCTATCTGGGCCTAATTCTTCATGGCCGAAACCACTAGCAGAAATGCAACTGCAAATGTTACCCCCTAGGACTTCTAAAGTCAGTGTCTGTGTTTTCTTGTCGATCTAAGCCTCTCCAAAGCAAGGCCGACTTAGAAGAATGCTTTTATTGTATGCTGTATACTGGTGGTTCTTGGATCTTTCAGTTTGAGTTTATCTCCTTTGGAAAACACTTCTGATATTTACCAACACAGGGAAATGGGAGGGTTAGGGAGGCTGCACGCACCACCTGCCGGCTGGCCTCCTCTCGCTCATTAAATCAGTGGCTAAACCCTGACCCCATGAAAAGATCAGCTAATAGATGCCTTCTCTTAATTTTGCCTAATTTTAGAGGCCTCCCAAGAGAATGAAAATGCAGTTTCTTGGGATTGGGATTTAACTACTGAAATTCTTCATTAATGGAGAGGAAGGAGATACAAACAGATCTAGTTTATCCCAAAATAATGTGTGTCCCACTTGAGTTGATACAGAAGTGGTTTTTTTTTTTTTAAAAAAAAAGTCTCCTCCTTAAAATACTCTGTCAGTATAAATATATGTGTATATCTTCTTAAACCTCAATCTTTTTCCATTACGTGAACTGGTTTTCGTTCTTGGTATGCAATTCTGGTAAGCGACTGATTGTCCTCAAAACTAAGCACACTCATGATTTCCTTGGGGGATTGGTTTTTAATTTTCATTTTACTCAATTGTTCTAGGGATGATATGATTTTTACTGCCTATTAAGACAGAGATCTGGATGAAAAGCAAACATAATATATGGTAAGTAGCGAGGGAGTTGAGTTACTAGGATGCAGGTACCTGAGATACAGAACAGCTGTGGTTTCTAGGCAGTTGTGTTTCAAGTACTCAAACCTTTTCTTGGTTAGAGAATCATTTTTCTTTTCTCAGAAAGTATGGTTCCCAAACGAATTACATGTGGTTGGTCCCACTGCTGCAGGAAATAGGAAAGTGACACGGGCCTGTGTCCCTTGTGGCCATGTGCCTAGAGAGGCTTGGGAAACTGCAGTTAAGGGGTGGGTTCTGTCACTCTGTCCAGCTGAGTTCTTCCCTAAGTCTCCACCGTGCCTGGTACAGGCTCAGCCTCTGAAGGGGAGAAGAACGTGGTTGGTTCTTCCCTTGCCTTGCGCACAGTTTTCCAAAGAAAGGGCAGGTGGGGGCCAGGGCAGAGCTCCCCCTCCTCTTCCTTTCTATGGTGGGAGTCCTCTGAATCTAGAGTGTATCAAAATGACTGGAATTACCCAGGGAACTTGTTATATTGCTGGTTTTCAGTTTCCAATGCCAGAGTTTTTGATTCAATAGACCTTTGGGGATGAGTTACCTGCATTTTTACCTGCATGTCAACAAGATATATATGGGTTAGTTAAGATTAACATACAGAGAAACAAACAGGTGATGTTTGAAATGCCCTAGTCAGAAAACCTATTCCAGGAATAACAGATACTCTCATCGAGAGCCCATGCATGTGTGTGTGTGTGTGTGTGTGTGTGCGCGCGCACGCGCGTGTGTGTGTGTAGTGGAGGAAGCAGCTTCATTTATTTTTATCTCCCATCAACACCAGAAGATTTGTTAATTAGCATAATGCTCTTAAAAATATCTTTTTCATTGGTGAAATGAGTGTGGTTCAAGATATGAAGGTAAGCTCTAATTATGACACTGTCATCACACTCTTCCATGAACAGGGTATACTCACCGTCATAGGTTTAGGCACACCCATGATACCTGTTCATTCAGACCCAGGTCTTTGAGGTCAGTTGCCCTGGGACTGAGGGGACGGTGTCTGTGCTAGTGGCTCACATACTCAAGACAGCTCAGTAGCATTATCATTGAGGCCAAAAAAATTTAGGGTCTACTTTTGGTTGCTGTTCAGTTTGCTGTAGAATAATCGTGTTTCTTACAAATGAGGAGAGTTGTAATGTCAGCTGTGTGGGGAAGTCAAGTGGAAGGAAACCCCAAACCTGAACAACCAAGGGTGGGGATTGGTGGGGAGGGCTGATGTCTGTCACAAATCCAATGTGGAGCTGAGACCTACTGAAAAGAAAGAGCTAGGAAATAAAGACTTCTTCAGAGAGGGAGGCCAAATGAAGAAAAATAGGAAAAAGAAAGCATTTTAAGTTAATTAAAAGAAATTTAAAAAAGACCTTTTTCATAATTCTTTCCTACAAATTGTGAAAAGATTGACTGGGGGCAGCCACCCTTAGAATAGCATTCCTGATTAGGGTATTTTAAATGCTAATTGTCTGCTCATGTGTATATAAAACCTAATGGACATAGTTATGTGTTGCTGAAATGCAGGTTAAAAAAAATGCATTAGTTCCTGATGCTCCAGCTGGATGCCGCATAGGAGCGACTAGAACAGCAATTTCCAGTGGGAGGAGAAGGCCCATTGCTTGTATCAGGGTGTGTGTGTGTGTGTGTGTGTGTGTGTGTGTGTGTGTGTGTGTGTGTATGGGGGGGCACTGTGTGTAATTAGCACAAACTGTATGCTTGGAGGATTCTCCCAAGCATTTTGACCTGTTTTGCTTTCTGTAGACACTGTGACTGCCACAGGAAACTCTCTAAATTCCATGACTTTAAATACCACCTATTTTATATTTCTAGCTTTGATCTCTTCCCCAGAGTACTGCAATAAACATTCAACTTCCCACTGGACGTGTCAGACCAACATGGCCAAGACTGGGTGCTGGTCTCCAGCATGCCTGCTCCATCCCTCTTCTTCACTTTGGTGAATGGACTATCATGTTTCCAAGTATTTAACATTGGGATTATCTTTGACTCCTCTCTCTCACAATCCCCATTCAATTTCTCAACAAGGTTTCTCAGTTAAATTATATCCTGAACTCAACTATTTCCCATGACTCTCTTATTCTAATCTAAGACAAACACCGTCACCTTTGCCATGCTCGGTAGCTGCAACAGTAACAATCCTGTACCCTGTCCCTCCCTCCCCCCCCCCCCATAGCTTATTCTAAACACAGCAACCAGAGTTTAAATAATAAATATGATTGGGTTATTTTCCTACTCAAAGCTTTTTTACCCCCAACACCTTTCCCTCACACTTAATATCTAGCCTTTACCATGGCCTACAGGGCCTTGAATGACCAGAGCCCTAGGCATTTCTCTGAACTACCTCCCATTTTGTAGAATAGTATTTTGTTTTATAAAAAGGTCTTTTGTATTCCTGTCTATTTTGTACATGGCATATCCCTAGCACTTCAACAGTGCCTGTTGTACAGTAAGATATATAAGAATAAATTCATAAACTCTCAAAACTACCCTAAACAGTTGAGATACTCTCTTTAGGTAATTAATCAAAATAGTCTATGATCTTAAAACTTAAAAAAAACTTTTGGTAATAATTTTAGACTTATATAAAAATTGCAACGATAGTTCAGAGTTCCCACATATACCCTTCACCCAGCTTTCCTCAATGTCAACATCTTTACATAATCATGGTACATTTGTCAAAACTAAGAAATCAACACAGGTGCAACACTGTTAACTGAGCTACACACTTCGTCTGGATAATTTTCCTTTTGGTGTTCCAGATTCAATGAAGGATATGACGGAGTTACCATATCTCCTTAGTCTCCTCCTATCTGTGTCAGTTTCCCAGCCTCTCTTTGCTTATCATGACTTCTACGGTTTTGAACAGCACTGGTCAGGTATTTTGTAGAATGCATCATGCTCTTTTCATTTGTTTGCCACAGAGGTCAGTGTGATAGGAAGCCAACAAAGTGGAACCTGACAGCACATTGAAAATTTTGCTCAAGCTTGCCTTCTATAGACTTCTATGTAAATGAGTTCCGGATCTCACATCAGGAGACTGGGGGGATTAAAGAGGTTGGGACAGCAGAGAGATTAAGAGCTAAGAAGCTCTATTCCAGAACCCCTAGGACAGGGGTTGGGAACCTGTGGCTCTTTTGATGGCTGCATCTGGCTTGCAGACAAATCTTTAATAAAAAAAAATAACGGTAAAAATATAAAACATTCTCATGTATTACAATCCATTCATTTCCTACCGCTCATGTTTATGGTTGTGGGTGGCTGGAGCCAATTACAGCTGTCCTCCGGGGACAACACCAAATTTTTATTGGATAATGTATAACGTACACGGGTCATTGTGAGGTCAGGAAGTAAACTTCCCTCCTTTTAATCAAGTAATCAGCTAGATAATTGCAGAACCCCTTTTGACGAAGAAGATGGCTAAAAGAAAAAAAGATGAAGAGTATCGTACTTTTCAGCAGGAATGGACAGAGGAATTTGCCTTTGTGGAGAGAGCGGGTTCTGCAGTGTGTCTAATACGCAATGATAAAATTGCATCGGTGAAATGGTCACATATAAAGCGGCACTTCAACACACGCCATACTACATTTGCATCGAAATATCCAGTGGGGGACAGCAGGAAGAAAGCATGTCAAGAGCTACTGTGCAGAGTGCAAGCTAGTCAGCAGCAACTCCGTGTTTGGATCCAACAAGGTGACTGGAATTCAGCTAGCTTTGCTGGTGCTTCAGCAATTGTGGAAATGGAAAGCCATTTGCAGATGGGGAGTATGCCAAAACATTCACGTTTGATGTTGCCAATGAACTTTTTGATGACTTTTCGGATAAAGACAAGATAATCCAACAAATAAAAGACATGCCTCTGTCAGCAAGAACTGTTCACGATCGTACCATCATGATGGCAAATCAAATTGAGGCAACAAAAGTGAAGGACATAAATGCAGCACCATTCTTTTCTCTCGCTTTGGATGAGTCAACAGACCTTACGCCATTTATCTCAGTTCAGTGTGATTGCAAGGTGTGCTGTCGGTGATACACTACGTGAGGAAAGTCTTGCTGTTTTGCCTATGAAAGAGACAACAAGAGGAGAGGATTTATTCAAGTCTTTCATTGAGTTCACTAAAGAAAAAAATCTACCGATGGATAAACTTATTTCGGTGCTCCATGCATGGTGGGGAAAAACAGAGGATTTGTAGTGCTTCTTCATGAACATGAAAAGAGACCCATTCTAAGTTTTTACTGCATCCTACATCAGGAGGCGCTTTGTGCTCAGATGTGTGGTGAGCAGCTTGGTGAGGTGATGTTGCCAGTCATTTGGGTGGTCAACTTTATTGTTGCCCGAGCTTTAAATGATCCAGTTTAAAACACTGCTGGATGAAGTTGGGAATAATTATCCTGGTCTGCTTCTGCACAACAATGTGCATTGGTTGTCAAGAGGAAAGGTGCTCAGCCGTATCGCGGCTTGTCTGAGCGAAATCCGGACTTTCCTTGAAATAAAAAACATCGAGCATCCTGAGTTAGCTAACACTGAGTGGCTCCTGAAGTTCTACTATCTCGTGGACATGACTGAACATCTTAACCAGCTCAATGTGAAAATGCAAGGCATTGGAAATACAGTCTTATCCCTTCAACAAGCAGTAACTCTTCATCACCGACATTGAAACAGGTCGTTTACTATGAAAGGGTAACGACTATGAACGACTATGAAACAGGTCGTTTTTACTTTGAAAAACTGGGAGAGTTTAAATATGCATGCACAGCAAGTGACCCTGCTCAACATCTTGATCTCCAGCAGCTAGTGGGCTTCACATCTAATCTCCTGCAGTCATTTAAAGTGCACTTTGGAGAATTTCGTGAGAGCACTTGTCTTTTTTTTTTTTTTTTTTTTTTTTTTTTTATTTTTCCGAAGCCAGAAACGGGGAGGCAGTCAGACAGACTCCCGCATGCGCCCGACCGGGATCCACCCGGCACGCCCACCAGAGGGCGATGCTCTGCCCATCTTGGGGCATCCCTCTGCTGCAATCAGAGCCGTTCTAGCGCCAGAGGCAGAGGCCACAGAGCCATTCTCAGCGTCTGGGCCAACTTTGCTCCAATGGAGCCTTGGCTGCGGGAGTGGAAGAGAGAGACAGAGAGGAAGGAGAGGGGGAGGGGTGGAGAAGCAGATGGGCGCTTCTCCGTGTACCCTGGCCAGGAATCAAACCCGGGACTCCTGCACGCCAGGCCGACGCTCTACCACTGAGCCAACCGGCCAGGGCCGAGAGCACTTGTCTTTTTAAGTTCATCACCCATCCACATGAGTGTGCAGTGGACAGCGCCAACCTGAGTTACATCCCTGGTGTCTCCATCAGAGATTTTGAGCTACAAGCTGCTGACCTGAAGGCCTCAGACATGTGGATGAATAAGTTCAAGTCATTGAATGAAGATTTGGAAAGACTTGCACGACAGCAAGCAGAGTTGGCGAGCTAACACAAGTGAGGAGAAATGAAAAAACTTTAACCCATGGACCAGCTGATTGTCAAAACTTGGAATGCACTTCCCATCACATACCACACACTGCAGCATGTGAGTATTGCTGTATTGACAATGTTTGGCTCTACGTAAGCACGTGAGCAGTCTTTCTCACATCTAAGGAATATTAAGACCAACCTAAGATCATGTTTAATGGATGTAAGTCTCAACGCCTGCATGAAGTTTAACCTCACCACATATCAACCAGACTACAAAACCATCAGCAAAACCATGCAGCACTAGAAGTAGCATTAATGGTAAGAAGTACTTTATTCATCATTGATTAGCAACAGCATAACAATGTTATTAAAGAGAATTCAGAGACTTATTGTACTTTAAAAGTGTTGGTCTTACATAAAATGCACACATTTTACTTGTATTTAGTGTTAAACATATTGTATGGCTCTCACGGAATTATGTATACATTTTAAAATATGTGGCGTTCATGACTCTCTCAGCCAAAAAGGTTCCCAACCCCTGCCCTAGGAGATTTTTTATCAAGTCTCATTTGTCATAACTACTACAACATGGCCACAGAAACGGAACTACCCTGGTCAGCTTAGTCTAATGAAGATCCGCTCGGGTGAAAGTGGGAATAGGTCCTCTTTCCTGAGTCGTGGCTGACAGGAGGAATTCAGGGGCGGGGTCAGGGATGAGGATGAGATAGTGAATGGGTTTGATAGACAGAAACAGTGTCTGTTATGAAGTCTATATATGTATTATATATATCAGTAAAGTTCAAATGGGTCATGGATTCCTAGACAAATAGCATATCAAAAGCATGCTGTTTATCACCACATGGCTGGTATGGTTTAATAGATAGTGGTATATCACACAATGAAGCACTAAAAATGAGTGGACTGCCAATATATGTAACAGCATGGATGAATGTCAAGGCATTATGCCACGTAAAAGAAGCCTGGCAGATGACTGTGTACTGTCTGATTTCACTTATGTAACATTTTAGAGAAGGCAAAACCATAGGGACAACAAACAGATCAGGGGTGGCTGGGAGCTGAGGGTAGATGGAGATGACCGGATACAAAGGGGATTGAGGGAACTTTTGGGGATGATGAAGATCTTCTACAGATTAAAGAGAAAATTACTATTGGGTTTGGGGTGATGGTGTGAAAAGGGACAAAAGGACATTGCAGGAAAGTTTATTTTGAGCATAAGGTACAATTCTGTTGTCTTGAGAAATAGGGTTATTTGCTCAAGATTTCTTTGGGGCAAATGGCATAAATTTCATTCCTATGTTTTTTAGAATATCAGTGAGGAGTTGGCAAACAACAGACTCTGAAGAGGGCTGAGAACACCCTTTGAACGGAGCGCCGGTTCTTAAATACCTGCAAAAGGCTTTACATGAATTAAAACATGGCTCTCCATAAGAAGAAAGCTTTGCTGTGCTTTACAGAGGGTGTTATGTGTTCAGTTTCCATGTTCCTTTTATTGGGGGGCTACCTCTGGTCTTATAAGTCTGGGACTTTGATAGAGTTTGTAACCAACAGATTGTGTTTGCCTCAGTAAAGGGTCCCTCTTGTTGAAGCCCACTCAAACTATGTACTTACCATGGTCCTAACCAAATGTGCCTGCGGCTGATTCTGACACAGGGTGGGGAGCCCAGCATCTGGCAGGAGGGGGAGGCCAGGGGTGAGGAGCAGATATTTTTGGTTGAGGGGACCTGTCCAACACTTCAAATCACATCACACAAGCAGCTTCCAATTCTGTTGACAATTTTGACCACAGATCCTGGAGGGTGGTGCCTGAAATAGTGCCCAGGATGTGACCTGATGAAGCTTGGTCCAAACAATTGGTGTGGGGAGAATAGTAGGTTATTTGGGGGTTGGTATAGGTTTTTAAAGACTTGCCATTGTCGATATAAATTTTCTTCCATATGCATTAATTTTACACATATGTATCCCTGCATCCTGTTTATTAAGCACTGGGACTTTGTAAATATACATTCCACTGTGACATTACATTACTTCTGATTTTCAAAATATTACCATTCCAGCACGATGATATAAATACAACCATTCCCAGACACAGGATTTTCAAAGCCACAGATCAAGTGCTAACCTGTCATCACACTGGAAAGAGAAAAATCCACTTCATGTTGTAATCAGCTTGCCTGCCATAGACCCCTCCTGAGAAGGAGATTACACAATTAATAGTAACAGAAATGCTGGCATTCTATGAAGTAAACACCCCACATGTTGTGGGTTGGTCACAAATTTTTGGAGGAGGTCATCAAGAGGACATAACTGCTTGTTGAACACCTGTCTACCAAGGGACCCAGGCAATCAGTGGCTCCTCACCCTCTCCCTGTCCTTGGAATATACTTCTGCCCACTGTTCCCACAGTGTTCCCAGGACACAACCCTAAGAGAATACAGTATTGTTGAGACCATCTGTATGGCATGTATATGTGATTGAACCCTGTTAAGGACTTCATACATACTTTTAAGATTCTGGTGGATGGGTATGGAGATCTACTTGCCTTGCATTCACCCAAGGCAGCCTTGTATGTAAGTTCCCTTGCTTAATTAACATGCCACCTACCAATCAGCAGTGGTCTGCCTCTTTCTGTGGCCTCTTCTTACCATGTATGGAGCCAGTTTGCAAACCAACATAAATTTTTGTTCAAAAGCAGATTTCTGAGTCATCAGAAAGTTCAATTCAACAGGTTTGAGATGGGGTTCAAGAATCTTTAATGAGTACACCAGATAATGTAGATACTGTGGCCTTCAAGCCAGCCTTTGATAAAGACCCTTTTCTAAAATATCTAACTAGGAAATTCATATTTTTTCAGGATTTAATGGGAGACAACATTAACCTATTGCTTTTAGGCTTTTTTAATGGGCAGACTTAGGATATATATCAACATGTATACACATACACATGTACCTATATTTTTGTCTATTTATCTATCTATATTAGAAATAATTTCACACCATCACCTCTCATTTCAAGCCACATCACTGGGTTTATTCTAATCTTCCCCTTCCTCTATCTGTAATTTTCTTCTCCAATTATGTGAAACCTGCCTTCCAATATCTTTAATATATTCACTTGTTTGCTCAGGTTCCTGGTATATAAACCAATTTGTTGGCAATAGCAGAAAAAAGTGTGGTCTGTCTTTATTAAGTTATATTTATCATTTTACATATACATAAATTATGTGAAAATTATATTTATAAAAATCATATATAGCAAAATATATGTACGTATGTGTATGTTTATATAATACATTTGTGTATATATGTAATCAAATATTTCATATGAAATCAAATGTTAAATATTTTCCATATGTATATAAGAAATTATGGGCCCTGGCCAGTTGGCTTAGTGGTACAGTGTTGGCCCACATGTAGAAGTCCTGGGTTTGATTCCTGGTCAGGGTATGCAGGAGAAGCAACCATGTACTCCCCCCCCCCCTTCTGTCTCTCTTCTCCTCCTGCAGCCATGGCTCGGATGGTTTGAGCAAGTTGGCCCCAGGTGCTGAGGATGGCTCCATGGCCTCATCTCAGGTACTGAAATAACAGCTCAGTTGCAGAGAAATGGAGCAGTGGCCCCAGATGGGCAGAGCATCACCCTGTAGGGGGTTTGCCAGGTGGATTCTGGTCAGGGTGCTGGAGTCTGTCTCTCTGCTTCCTTGCCTCCCTGCTTCTCACTTGATAAAAAAAAGAAAGAAATTATGTAGCATATATTAAAAATAGTATGATATAATACATGAAATATAGCAGTATAAGTAAATACATATATCTGATTTCATTTATATGTTTTTTCCCCAGCTTTAAGATATTTTTGACATATAACACAAAGTTTAAGGCAAACTATGTGGTGATTTGATAGGCATATATAATGCAAAAATGATTACTACAATAATGTTAGGTAACACTTAACCCCCTCACATAATTGCAATTTGTGTGTGTGTATAATATTTAACATCTACTCTGCATCCATTTCTAGTGTTTAGCAGAGGGTCTAACACAGGGAAGGTACTAATTATTGTCTATTGGGTGAAAGAACTAATACAACTATTGATCAATACAGAATGGTGGGAAGAGAGATGTAGGTAGAAAAGGAGACCTTAAATTTCAACCTTCGGTCCCACATGGATAAAGACAGTCTAAGTCATCCATCTTTAGAAGCCTTTGGGTATTTTATTTCAAGTGCCCCCCTCCAATATAATTCAAGAATAAATCTTTAATTTATTGTTGATATTGATAACATTGATATTGCATACCAGTCTTATGGTTACCAGTTTGCACACCAATCTTACAGTTACCAGTTAGCACCCACAATCTTACTTTATTTTCACATGCAACTTCCTGGATCTTTAAACATCAAATTTCAAAGCTCCCATACTAAATGTCATCAATTCAAGTTGCCCTTTCTCATTTTCTGTCTTCAACTTTTTTCTTCTTTCCCCAAGAATACCTGCAGAGCTAATGTTTTCTCAAAAGTTCTTTTGTGTTTCAGATAAAAATAACCACGAACGCTCTAAATACAGAATGTAGTGTGAATGTTGGATCAATAAAAATGAGGGGGTTAGTAGCAGTATCACTATGATTGCGGTGGCCCTTTTTAATTTAGAGGGCGCCAGCTACCTGCGTCAAAGAGAGGTTCAAAGGCTGCCCTGTAAGCCACTCGGAACCAGGAATCCCTAAAACAAATCTGACGCCACTCAAGTTCCCAGTCGCGCTCAGCTCTCGGAATTGACGGGAGGAACCTCGCTTTGCTGAGCCAATTGGCCAGTTTTCTCCGCAGCAGCTCAAGTGCCTGGGATTTCTAGGGTTTCTCTTCCTTGGGCACATCATTATCTGCACCACCTTCCCCGGCTCTGGGACCAGGTAAGCCGCCGGGTGGACGCTCCCAGGTGTCTCGGCCCCGCCCCGGCCGCCGCCCCGCCTCGCCTCGCCTCGCCCTCCAGGAGCGCTCAGTCCCCGCGCAGGTGCCAGCGCCCAGGTGCGCGCGGCGCGGGCTGCAGCTCCACTGCACACCCGACAGCGGGCGCCGCTGCCGCGGCTCCAAGCGGCGGAGCTGAGGCGCTCCGCTAGTTGGGGCAGCTCCTGCGCTCGGCTCTGCTCTGCGGCGAGAGCTCCGCCCGGCGCCGGCTTTCCACAGCGGCAGGAGCGGGTGGGCGCTGAGGGCGCAGACCGACCTCCGCGGACCCCGCCAGCCTGGGGCAAGAAGAGCGGGCGAGCGGGGAGCGCGGGGAGCCGGGCCGGCCCTGAGCGCGCCGGGGACAGCCGAGCGTCCCGCGCCCTGGCACCATGCGACCCGTCGCGCCTCCTCGCCAGCCTTCGGCTTCGCTCTCCGCTCGCTGAGCCCCTGCGCTCGCCACCCCGGAAACTCGCAAAGACGGGGCGAGACGTTGGAGAGCATCGCGGAGACTGACCCAGACGTCTCCTCGGGCCCCGAGAGGCTGCGGATCCCCGTTTCTTGGGCTTCTCTAGCTTTGTCATGAACCTGGCTCAAGCTTGGCTTTAGGACAAATTCAGAAGCCGGAGGGGGAGTCAAGGCAATTCTTTGGTTGCTAAGGTAATTGTTAGTTGTGACAAAAATGGGCAAGAAACAAGTGGGAGAAAAGATGTTTTAAAACGGCATGCCCCCCCCCCACCCCCCAATTCCTATGTGTTGATGTCATTTCATCGCCTGGGTGTGGGATGTTGGTCCGTTTCAGATGCATGACAGGTGTCAGGGCGTGTGTGTGTGTGTGTGTGCGCGCGCGCGTGTGTGTGTGTGCGCGCGCGCAGTTTGGGACTGTAGAGGCACGAGCTTACATAAGTGGAAGGCAAGCTGGCGTGGGGACTTGTGTGGGATGGGCGCAGGTCTGCATAGAAATCATGTTCCCGGGCTTCGGGGTGTGAAGCGCTCACCGACTGGGACCAGCGTGCAGAGGGTACGTGCTTTTAGGGACTTCCAGTCTTCCGACCAGTTGGGGATCGCAGGTAGGGCAGCTTTACTTCAAAAGCAGACTGTCATTAACTTTTCCTCCGAACAAGCTCGCCCATTTGTGGTTTGGAGGAAAAGAAAGCGAGTGGTAGGGGTGAGTGTCCAGGTCTGGCTTTTGGGAACTGCGGCAGGAAAGGGAACTGAGGTAGGTAAGCGCTCTGGAGGACAACTAAGCTGGGTGCCCTAGGGACGGTATTCACAGTCTCTATCAGGCTGCGTTGAAAGTGGCCCAGAGAGACAGGGAAAGTGACCCAGAAAATTTAATTTTGTTCAGAATGAAAGCTGCTGTGTTTTATTGTCTTTTTAAATGTGATGGAATAAGAAAGAATATCATTTCTTTCTCTCTTGTTGAGAGGAGTGGCATTTCCATGCTACAAATTGAAGATATTTTGGATCTTATTGTTGGCTTGGAATTGTTCCCTCAGCATTTGTCAGTGCTTAGGAGCTGGATCTGCAGGTAATTTCTAATCAATACCTTTTAGCAGCCCCAAAGTGAAACTGCCAAAATAAGCAGTGTTAGGTAAAGCCTAACACTGAACCCGTTTCTCACCAGGGAGGGCTGACAGATGGAAGCATAAGAACTGAGCTTGCAAGTGTCCGAATGGAGTTAAAGACTGAGCTACAAGTGTGTGTGTGTGTGTGTGTGTGTGTGTGTGTGTGTGTGTGTGTGTGTGTTGTCAAGAAGGAGTAGACAGAAAGAAAACAGTAAGGTTTAGTTTAATATGTTAAACAAGCCATTTATACATCGATTTTTCATAGGCAGATGGGTAGTTACATGGAGTGGGCACTGGGGAGTCAGCGTGGAACTTTCTGTAAGTTGTATTTTCTTTATGCTTTTGATTTTTTTATTCTTCTTATTAATTTACTAATTTTGCAATAGGTGGGACTAGCCCTGGGAGCAAAGGAAGTTGAGGATTGAAGGGAATTTGACACTCTTTGGAGATTCACCTTTATAAGCAAAAGCTTGCATGCTGAACAAGAAAACCAAAATGATAGATTCTTTTTGAGTTGTCTGATACTGTTGTCAAGCTGAATTGTGTGTAAATACAATTGGGTATACCATATATATCCTTACCACTAACTTGTCCTTTCCTAAAAGTGCCTGTAAATTCTAGAAATGTCAGCTGTTGTGAGGTATTTTGATGACGTTGGTAGCCACTGGTGCTTCCTTATTCATATTAATTTTACATTGGTCCTTAACTTCTCTGTCTCCTTTAAGAAACTTAACATTCACTGACATATTGCTGAGAGTTTCAGTAAAACAATGCTAGTTTTTCTTCAAGAGACAATTTTTTTCTCATCAAGTAAAACATTACAACCGTGCTTTTAAATGAGACATTTATTTATGAGCGATTTGTGGAATAAGATAACCAACATAGATATTTTTTTAAATGAGCAAATATTTCTTGTGAAAGGAAAAAAAATAAATTGAAGTACAGTTGATATACAATTCATATTGGTTTCAGGTGTACACCATCATGATTCAACATTTGTATGCACTGTGCTATGATCAATAAGTCTAGTTACCCTCTAAAAGGACATTGAGGACAATATAATTTGCCAGTGATTTTGTATGTCTGATTGTCCACAGGGACAGAATTTTATGTGAAAGTGGGATCATTCTGTTTCTTATTTCTCTGAGAGTTTCCCTTGCATTTTATCCCCTGAACTCCTTCGACTTTGCCAGGAATTGCTGAACATTCTGTTTTGTGCCAGGGGTTAAATGTCAGGGAGATATGAGTAAGGAGCTCTGTGTGGCATCAACATTTCTCAAAAAGGATGCTCTCAGACATCTCAGTGCTAGGATTAATTTTCCTTTAGCCTTACAGTTGGCTTGTCTTCATGGTGCTTTGAACCTCGGAAAGCATTTAACCCCTTCATTTTCAGTGTCAGCTGCAAGGAATATATTTACCAAACTTCGTCTTCATTGTAACATATGGCTTGATATAAATAATTACTATACATACGCTATCCTGCGGTATGGAGAGACATAGAATTACAAAATAAACTTTCATGTTGAGTGATATGGATGTCCCCTTTCAAAAACCAGCTTTAATTTGTTTTTAATTACAAAAATAATATATAACTATAGGGAAAAGGCAGGAAACTACAAAGAAAGCAAGATCCTTTGTAATGGTCCCACAGAAGGTGAACCACTGTTGACATTTTGGCGTACTATATGTTTTTCTAGACTTTATTCTAATCACATTTTCATTGAATCCTCCCTACCACACACACACACACACACACACACACACACACACACACACATTTCAGATCTTGTAAATGGAACTCAGATATGTGTTAAAGGTTTGGAAAATTAGTGCTAGTTTTCTGGATGTTTTTGATAGATTAGGTTTTAATTTTTGTTAATGGTCCTAACTTTCAAAGACTAGTTTTTCTGGGTTTTTTTGAAAAGCAATCTGTGTACTTTGGGTCAGTGATACTTGGGACTCCCCATAAGCTTTAGGGATTAAACCATCAGAAAAGAAATGGACATTGGCCATGTTGGGTGGGAGACCTTAGTTTTGGTTTCAATTCCTGCACCTCCCTCATATGGTCTTTGGCCTCTGGGTCTCTGTTTCCTCAAAAGACAAATGACACTTTCAGGTTTATCTCAATAAGCTAGCAACATATTTGTGGTTTTGACAATTGATGAAGGTAATGTTTGTTTTGAAGTGGGGTTTTTAAAAACACAGATGGCTGGGCTCACCCCCAGAGTTTCTGACTCAGTTGGTCTGGAGTGGGGCCTGAACATGTACATTTCTAAGCAGTGCTCGGATGACATTGACTCTGCTGCTCTGGGACCATACGGAGAACTTGGGGGCAGGAGCACTGACTGTTTCCCTTCCCTTTGCATCCACCTGCTCCATGCCTATCAGTGTTCTTGCCAGTAGGTGCTCAGTACGTGCTGGTTGAACCAATATCAGTTTCTCCGGGGGCGAGGAGGCGGCTTTACGAAGTAGTCAAGAGAAAAGAGATAATCCAGAATTTGGCACTATTAAGTCTGTAATGAGAGCAATAATCAGTCATGAAACGAAGTTCTTCAAACTGCAAGAAAAGCAAAAATGCCCACAAGTAGGCAGTTAAAATGAACATTAAACCCAATGAGTTACATTAAATAACAACTCAGAGTACCTGCTTGAGATGTTACAAACCACGAAGCTTATCAAATGCTTTACTGTTGCCTCCCTGAGGCAATTCATTTTCTGCCACATCTACATTCCCATAAAGGGGGGAGGGAGGAAATTCACTATTAATTACCCTAACTACCAGAGCAGCAGCTAAAGAAAGCAATAGTCCAGACACCACCCCTTACACACCCCTACACATGCATGCATGCACGAATGCATACACATACACACACACAGTCAAACTCAAAAGGCAGAAAAAGGTTCATTAGAACCCGCACCATCCTATGAGATAGGACACTAAGAGAGGGTGTTGAGAGGGTGCATTTGATAACTAGGAGATTCCAGCAGGCTGAAATACCCATCTTTTGGTCATCCTTGTGTGGCTACCTACTTTGTGTCTAGAAAATGAATCCTTCCTTTCTACTTAGGTGTTAGAAACATAGGGTACAGCCATTTTTATGTATGGCAACTTTAAAAAATGTGTAAATATTTGAATATGAGCAAAGTAGATGCTCGTGTAACTGAGGCTACTACAAATGAGTTGTGGTGGAGATCAGCTGTCCTGGCTTTTCTTAGGTAAAACCATCAAAGGAAAAGCCATCTTTAAGTTTTTGCATGGGAGAGTTCTCTTATTCACTAGGTTATTTTCTTGCAGGAGAAAGTGCACATTAAACAAAGCCTTCTGAGATGAGTGTCCTGGATGAATGTGAACTAGTGGTAATACCCCTCAAAAGTACTCAAGACATCTGTATAGCACTGAGATCCAGCCAGCCCCGAGCCCTGACAGAGAACTGTCATCAGTGACTCTTCAAATAGTGTAACAGGCATCTTATCTTACTTTATTTTATTGAAAGAGAGAGAAAAGGAGTGAGAGAGAGGGAGTAGAGAGAGTGAGAAGCATCAACTCATAACTGCTTTCACTCTAGTTGGGAGTAGAGAGAGCGAGAAGCATCAACTCATAGTTGCTTTCACTCTAGTTGGGAGGAGAGAGAGAGAATGAGAAGCATCAACTCATAGTTGCTTCACTTTAGTTGGGAGGAGAGAGAGTGAGAAGCATCAACTCGTAGTTGCTTTCACTTTAGTTGTGCATTGATTGCTTCTCATATACACCTTGACCAGGGATCAGATCTCAGATTCAAGCTGACCCTGTAACCCCTTGCCCAAGCCAGAGATGTTTGGGCTCAAGCCAGTGACTTGGCTTTTCATGCCAGTGATCTTTGGGTTCAAGCTGGCAACCATGCTCAAGCCTAGAGCCCGCACTCTAGCTGGCCACCTCGGGGTTTTGAACCAGCAACCTTGTTCTTGGTTGATGCTCTGTTCACTGTGCCACCACTGGTCAGGGATACAACAGACATTTTAAACCCTGTTAATTGTGTTTCTGAACCTCAATTTCTTCATCTGTAAAATGGGAATAAAAAAATATATCCCTTGAGCGTGAGTGGCTGTGAGGAGAACATGTACTGGGCAGAGGAAGCATGGTAACTCGGAAAGATGGACCCTGTCACACCACACTAATTGCTAATAATATTGATAATCAGTTGTTGGTTCGCAACCTCAGGAGTTTCCTGGGTGAAATCTGAAACTGGCTCCCATACACCGAGGGCAAAGAGAGACCAAAGAGAAAGGTGGGCCATTCTAGATGAGTAGCTGGCAGGTTTAATAAGCAAAGAAACTTACATATGAGGCTTGGGCAACTGCAAGAGTAGATTTCCACAGCCACCCCCTGGAATCTGAAAAGTTTATATAGAGGCCTTCACAGGGTTCAGTCACATGTACTGACCAATGGTCTCAACAACATCTCATTGTCTCAAGACTATGTTCTTGAAAATGGCTCCCACTGTGGAAACAGTGGGCAGACTGATCATTCCAGGGGCAGGGGAGGGGCAAGGGACTTCCATTTGCTGGGATTCAGCTCTTGGATTACTGGCAGTCACATCCACTCGATAACCTCTACCAATAGGAGTCTGTTGGGAAATAAGTATTTCGGGGTAATGGTTCTCTGGACTATTCCTGAGTACTTGCTATATTAGCCTAGCATTTGAGGAACTCCTGAGGGCCTGGGAGAATCCTGCTCCATAGTTGTAACATTGGATCTGAGAAGGCTTGCAGGAAGCAAGTATCCCAGACCCTGAGTAGAGAGGGTGGAGTGGGAAAGATCTTCCTTTGTGGTAGCCAATGATATCTGTTTCCTGGAGCCTAAAGGCCATTAGTCACTGGCAGGAAGAGATGCAAAACCTAGGGACTGCTGCTGCGTTGATATCTCTTGTGCCAGACTGTGACCCACACCCGGAACAAGGCCATGTGTTATTTTTTCCCTATGCCCTTAGTATCTTGTACAGTTCTTGGCAGCTGGTAGGAGAGGGTGAATGTTTGCTGAGTTATTGACTTTCTGAGTGACAGCTATGGGTGGGTGAAAATGGGAAGAAGGATGGTGCAGATGCACGGACTACTTCAGGTGTGGGTGTGGCACGGACTGGTCTGGGTGCAGGTACGGACAAGTGCAGTATGGATGCCTGTGTGTCGGTGTGTGGGTGCATGGACCTTAATGCAAGGTGCAAACAGTTATAACCCTCATTCTTATTGTTTACTTGATTTTGCCTAGCTAGACCCACCTCAAATCCTATTTTGTAATTATATATTAATGTCTTTCTCAATGGGCAGCAGTCTGTTCTTTTTAAACCATATGTCATCCTGCCCTAGCACAAAGCCACACACATAGTTAAATGCTTGAGAAAAAAACTGGTTTTCTAAACAAAAAAGTTGCCAAGCCTACAAAGCTCTGGATCTGTCATATAGCAATGGGTACTGATTTTATGCAATAACAGTCAGGACTTGTAAAGCTTTTTGTAAATCAAAGCCTTTTAAGAATAATTGGGTGGTATTACTCCCATTTTGCAGATGAAGAAAGCAAAACTGAAACACATATTCACCCGCTTGCCTGAGGTTAGTTAGTGAGTAGAGAAACCAAGATTTAAACTCAGCTCTTATCTGACCCTAAAGCCCTGTGTCTCTCTGATGCATCACAATGTGGTGGATAGACAAGAAACCCTGCCTTGAGATCATCACTTCAGTTGTCTTGGAGATGATAGAAATAAGCAAAAAATTAAAAATAAAGGATATTAAGTGAAAAGAATATGTAGAATTTTATAAGTCAGATTTAATAGCAAGTAGATAACAAAGATAGTAACTAGTGCAATTCAGAGAGAGAGCATTGTATAATCCGATCTGGAAGAGACAGGCTTTGGGAAATAGGTAGACATTTCACAGGTGGAAGAGAGGAATAAGCTTTTTAGGTGAGAGGCATGGATAAATAACCGGTCATTAAACCAAGTCTTGTTTGCTTTCAGAGTAAGAACCCATTTTTCTTGAAACATGGGACCCTCTGACTCGTTTTTGATAGGGACACTTTTGTCTTTTTTTTTCTAATAGCAAAACAGATACCCATGTGTGATGGTGAATGGCACCTGGCACTGGTCCCAGGGTTGGGAAGTGTCAGGGATGGGTGTGAGCTGTGGTAAAGCAAAGAGTGTGTGCTGCTCAGAAGGCCCCGTTGTTGACATGCATTTTCAGTCATTAACAATCAATTCCAATTGGAAAAATGTTGTAGCTCTACACTGCCAAATCCAAACCAAACCCTTGCTTGAGCTGACTGTTTTTTTTTTTTTTTTTTCTGTTTGTGACTTCTCTAGAAGAAAGACAACAACTCTTTAAAATGCCCAGTGTCTTTTTCTCTTAAGCTGCTACGTAAGTGCTACTGTGTTCAGATTCCAAACCAAACAGGAAGATGCTATTATATTCTTTTGCTGACCATACATCCTAAAACAAAGACTGATTCAGCAGCGGGTCAAAATAGAAAGTATGCATTCACAAAGAATAAATTTATTGATTATATTTTAGATTTTTTTTTTTTTAGGAGAAGGCACTTTAACTTTTAGAATGGCAGGTAGTTTAGGGGCTTGGCTGCTATTTCTGCCCATACCCAGGGGTATGTGACATTAGACAAAGTAGTTTATTTAGCCTTAGTGATCTGCATCTCCCTAGGTGCAGAAGAGGGCTGAGAAACTGATTTGTTGCCGGGCATTACTGAAGGAGACAGTGTTCCTGGAAATCTCTGGTCTAGTCCACTCTTAGTCTGGGGGTAGAGAGGAGGGGAGGGGAGGGATATTCCTACTCCAGGTTACCTCACTGGTCTAAGGTCTTCACTGTCACTGTTCTTCCCTGCTCCTCAGCCTGCTTGTCCACATTGGTAATAAGTCCTACCACCAAAGGACTTCTCTAATGATAATGATCAGACATGGCTGTTTCCAAGGAGTTTAAAATTACGTGGGGGGAAAAAGAGAAACAGAATGTGGTAAGACAGACACGTATAAATGGAATGAGGGTGGGTCGCTTCCCACTGAGAGATTTCATTGAAGAAGGTGAGTGGAGGAGTTGGGCCAATGGCTTGGTGGCAAAGTGTGTGCAAGGCGTTTCAATGTAAGTAGAAGGACAGAGTTGCAAAGAATTTTTAGTACCCCCTCCCACCCCACCGAGAGTCAGATCCTTAAAAATCTTTCAGGCAGGAGAAGTCTGCTGGTGAACTTAAAACTAAAGGGGAAACAGGGATAGCCAAAATGTATGTTGCAAGCAAAACTGTTTAATAAATATTTATGTTTACCAAAAGAAAAATGAGAAAACAAAGCTGATTACAAGTGACATACACCTCACCTTATCTTGGTAATGAAAGGGTGGGCCACAATTAAGTTCTAGTTACTTCTTACTCTTTTCAGGAGATCACTCCCTTGCAGTGGAATACTTATTAGTGATTTTGCTTTATTTCTGTCAACACACAATTCCCATGCAAATGGGCATTTCCTCACTCTGTCCAGCTCTCTGTCCAAATGTTCAATGGCTTTTAGACTTTCAGACCGAGAGAAGTCGACAACGGACGCCTGGATCTTTCTGTGGCTCAAGGGTAAAGTGGATAAATCCTGGGACAAACTTTATATAACTCGGTTGGCAGGACTGGTTAGGAAGTTCTCAGGTATCTCTCCCAATGCAAAGACGATTTAGCTTCATGCCAAAGCATACTATCAGTTCCAGGTTTCCATTTCTTTGGCTCCCTTTGGCTTTCAAAAGCATCTCTGCAAAAACTACTTTTCTTGCCTGTTCTCTGCCTTACAACCCCTCCCACACTTTAAAAAACCTGTTTAATCTCCAGTTTCTTATATTTTCTAATTGTCCTTAACAGGAGTAACCAGTTGGGTCTCAAAAGTGTATTTGAAAGTAGATTGGTTTAAGTTGAATTTTGTTTATTGGAAATTCTTGGTGGGGGGAAAGTTTCCTGTGGTTAGGATGGGTCCTGTCGTTAGTTATATAAATATAAACAGTGATTGACAAGACTAGAAATGCATATTAGGGCCAGTCTATTGAGGAACTTAAATGCCACATAGATGATGACGATGATGATGATGATGATGATGATGATGATGATGATGGTGGCTGTGGTGGTTCTTTAGGGGTCTCTCGGATGTGGATAAAAACAAAACAAAACAAAAAACTCCACAACTGAATTAAAGCAAAATTCATACCAATCCAAGCAAAAAGGAATTTATCTGACTCATATATCTTGGAATTCAGGCATAGCTGGATCCAGGGACTTAAATGATATTTCAGCACTCTTACTTGATACCTTATCATCTTGATGTTCTCCTTCTGTAACACTAGAGAAAATGTATATATTCATTAATATCTCTACTGTTACGTTCTTTCAACACAGGGAATGGATCTTTTTTTTCTTAAAGTATCCTAATCTCAATGTCAGAGAGGGACCCTGATTAGTCCTGCCTAGAGTCATATGTCTACCTCGATCCAGTCAATATGTCCAGTGATACAGTGTATGCTGGCCAGGATGGTTCACAGGCCCATCATTCCCTGTCAGAGGAAGCAAATTTGATAGCAAGAACAAACAAACATATGGGACAACCAGAAACAGTACCTATGTCTAAACTGGCTGAAGAACTTTGGGTTTTATTTGCTTTTGGATAATGTGAGGCATTCCTTCAAGGGTGTTTCTAATCTTGTTTCACTTCTACACCAGCTCTCTCATTCAATGATTATTGCTTCTGGTCTGTGCCTACTGCACAGACATCAGGGTGAGTGTATGCAGTGGTGACAGACACAACCTCTGGCTTCTGCACCATCCCTGCAAACACGCCTGCAATTATATCATTATTTTTCATTGCCCTTTCTGAGATGGCTCAAGTGCCACCTTGCGGACCAGAGATGCTGTATCCTTCCAGAATCTTTGCACTATTCTTTTTTTTAAAACATAGAATTCCACTGTATAACATGTTTACAGAAAAGCACACAAATCAAACACTAATCCACATTATTTCCCCCAGATCAAGAGATGAATATTGGGTGACGGAGGACGATCTCTCTTTGGGTGATGGGTATGCAACAGAACTAAATGACAAGATAACCTGGAAATGTTTTCTTTGAATATATGTACCCTGATTTATTGATGCCACCCCATTAAAATAAAAATTTATTTATTAAAAAAAAGAGATGAATATTACCATTCCCTCAGAAACTACCTCACATGCCCTCCCAGTAACTACACACTCCCTTTCCCACAGTTGTAACCACTAACCTATTTTCTATCACCGTATGTTCTCATTTTTGAAATATATGAAGTATATGTGGCATTATATATATGTCTATACTCTTTTGTGGCTTTGTAGGCACAGCATTGTTTGAGAGACTCATCCATGTTGTGATGTGTAGCAGTAGTTTATTTATTTTATTGCTGTATAGCGATCTACTCTGTAATATTACACAAACTGTTTCTTCATCTACTGTTGATAGGCATTTGGGAAATTTCCAGTTTTGGGCTACTATGAAAAATGTTGCTATAAACTTTTGTGTGTGTATTTTTTAGTGCACATATAAATACATTTTTGTTTCATATACACCTAAGACTGGATTGCTGGTACATATGTTCAACTTTAGTAGGTCCTTACTAAGAGTTTTCCTAAGTGGTGTTTCAGTTTAGACTCCTATCATCAGTTTGTGAGTGTTTCAATTTCTCTACGTACTTGTCAACACTTGGGATTGTCAAACTTTTGAATTTTAGCCATTATGGTAGGTATGTAGTGGTATCTCACTGTGATTTCAATTTGCCCTAGTAACTAAAGATGTCATGCCTTTTTGATATTTTTTTTGTAATTTTTTATTTAATCTTTTGTAGCTCCCATTCAATTCATTACTTATTTTTCAATTTGATTGTTTATCCTTTTCTTATTGATTTGTGGGAGTTTTCTTTATTTAATATACATATTTTTAGCAGTCATGTGTATTTAAAATATCTTTTCCTATTCTGTGGCTTGACATTTGACTCTCTTTGGATGAACAGGAGATCTTAACTTTTAATGTAATCCTATTTTTCAGCCACTTCCTTTGTGGTTATTTTTTTCTGTGCCTGCTTAAGAAATTTTTGCCTACCCAAAGGTCATGAAGCTGTTCTCCCAGTTTTAGAAACCCTCTTGTTTTGCCTTTAATCTTTAGGTAAGGAAAAAATATCCACCCGATATTGATTTTTATCTATGGTGTAAAGAGGAGAGCCATATTTATTTTGTTTTTCCACATGTATATCCAGTTAACCTAACATTACTTATTGAAAAATCTCTTTTTATCCACTGCTTTGAAATGTCACCTTTGTTATAAATAGGTGATCACTTATATGTGGGTTTCCTTCTGCTTTCTAGCCCCTTTCATTGTTGTGTTTGTTATTCCTTTTTTTTTTAAAGTTTCCATTGATTTGGGGGGGGGGGGGCAGTGGGAAGGAAGAGAGACAGAAAGAGAGAGAGAGAGAAAGAAGCATCAACTCTTTGTTTCACTTAGTTGTACACTCATTGACTGCTTCTAGTATGTGCCCTGACCTGGGGTTGAACCTGAGACCTTTGGTGTGCTGGGCCAACGCTTCAGTCACTGGGCCACCAGCCAGGGCCCAGTTTGTCTGTTCTTATACTGATATCACACTGTCTTAATTAATATTGCTTAATAATAAGTCTTGATATCCAGTGGTATATGTCCTCTAGCTATGTTCTTATTTAAGAAGAGCTTGGTTATTCTTAGCCATTTGCATTACTGTATAAATTATAAAATCATTCTTTGATGGGACTTTGATTGGGACTACATTAATTCTCTAACCCAGATATAAAATGTTGATTATGTCAATTCATTACTATGCTATATCTCTTCATTTATTTAGATCTTCTATTTCTGTTAGTGTTTTCTTATATTTCTCTATGTTCTAAAAGTATTGTACATCTTGAGATATATTCCTAGTGTTTGAAGTTATTTTATACTATTTTAAGTGATATCTTTTAAAAATGTCATTTCAGTTGTTTGTTGTGGGTATGTACAATCAATTTTTATCTATTGATCTTGTATCCAGTGATTTTGCCCAATATACTTATTAATTCTAATAGCTCCATTTAGATTATTATGGATTTTCTATGTATGCGATCAAACTACCAGCAAAACAGTGTTTACTTTTTCCTTTACAACCATGACGCCTTTCCTTTAGTTGCCTTGCCTGTTGTGCTGGCTACGGCCTCTAATATAATGAAAAGAAGTGATCATAGTGGGCATTCTCGTCTCATTCCCAATCTCCATGGGAGAATTTTCAAATTGTGACTATTAAATATTAGGGGTGCTGTGTTTTATACATATCCTTTATCAGATTAAGCAGCTCCCTTAACATTCAAAATTGCCTGAGGGTATTTTCACGAACACATGTTGAATTTGACCAAATGGTTAAAGCTGTAGTTGCATGGAATGTCTGGCTCGCCTCCTTTTTTCCCCTTTCCTTGTGGATGGTGGTCCCCTATGTACTTCACTGCCTTGGATGTTCCATTTTAAAATTTTTTTATCAAGCTTTTCTAGTTCGTGAGGGTTGTTCTGTTGTTAGACCCTCATTGTAGGAAGTGGTACATTCTAATTGTGCTGTGTTTGTCTTCCATCTACATAATGTGAGTAACACTGTAACAAACCCCCCCCTCAGAAACCTATTCAATCGTTATTTCTTTGACGTGTATTGCTTCTGCCTGATGAGCTTTCTGAATATATTTTTCCTTTGTCAAGTCTGCTATCTTCTGCGGAGGAAAAGCCTACTACTGCTGCTCCAAGCTCATGCATTATGGATCACAGGAGAGATGCACCAATATTTAAATACCTAGGTTTAGGGTTAAAAAAGATACTGATTTTTACCTGTTCTTTAAAAAAAAAAAATGAAGAAGGAAAACAACAAAATTCCAAGGAATAAACCTGGCATTCTTTTTTGAAGAAGAAGAGGAAGAAGCCAAGAGGAGAAGCCTTTCTTCTCAGGTCCCCTGGGACCGCGTCATCCTCTTTATCTCTGAGTCATCCCCGTCTTGTGTATCAAAACTGGCAAAGCGTCTCTGTCACTCCTACATCTTCTCGAGCAGTCACACAGTCTTTCATGAAGTGCGAGAGAATAATAAAACGCTACTTCTGCCATCCGTCGCGTCAGTAGTATTAGGAGCATTAGTATAATCGCAGAACCCATACATTAAAAAATGTAAGTACTCTCATGCGAGCGGAGAGGTATTTAGGATCTCAAGACCCAAAGTCTCAGGCTGGGTCTATTACTAACTAGCAAGATAATATTAGAATATAACTTATTCTCTCCAGCACTTAATTTCATCATCTGAAAAATGAAATGATTGAGCTTGTTCACGGAATGCAAAAAAAAAAAATTTTTTTTTTTGGTTTATGTTTTCATTTTCACAAAATCTTTTATGTAAAGGACCATGTAGTAAATATTTTGAGCCTTGCGGGCCATATGGTCTGTGTAGCAGCTCCCCAACTCTGCTGTTGGAGCATCAAAGCAGTCATAGGCTGGAAGTAAACAAATGGGCATTTATTTATAAAACTCTGTGGACACAGAAATTGGATTTTTATATATTTTTCATGTGTTATAAAATACTATTCTTCCAACTTTTCCAGCAATTTAAAAATGTAAAGGCCATTCTTAGCTCAGGGATCATATAAAAACAGGCAGCAGGCTAGATTTGGCCCCCAGACTACATTGCTAACCTTAGACTAGGGCTATTCTAGAACTCTATGTTAGACACTGATATAGTAGTCTTTTAAGAAATATTATTTTTCTTTCCTATGAACATTACTCCTTTCTCCTAGATTAATTAAGAATTAGAAAAGAAAAGCTTTCATTTTTCCGTTATTTATTTCTTCCTTGGTGCTTATTCTTTCTTTTTGTAGATCCAAGTCTCTGACCTGTATAATGTTCCGGCTAAAAGAATGTCTTTTAGCATTTCTTTGCAGGGTGATTTGCTAGTGAACTTGCTCAGTTTTTGTTTGTCTGAGAAAGTCATTCTTTTTCCTTCACTTTTGAAGGATAATTTCACCAGATGTAGAATTCTAGGCTTGTGGGGTTTTTTTAAAACATATTTTAAGTGTTTCTTTCCACTCTCTTGCCTGCGTCTTTTCTGATGAGAAGCCCTCTGCAATTGTTATCCTTGTTATTTTATAGGTAAGGTTATTTTTCCTCTGGTGTCTTTCAAGATTTTTTCTTTGTCTTTGATTTTCTGCAGTTTGAAAATAATATGCTTAGGGATACTAGTTTTTTTTGTTGTTGTTGTTTGTTTGTTTTGTTTTGCTTTAGAGAGACTCAGGGAGAGAGAGAGAGAGAGAGAGACAGGAAAATTGAGCTGTTCCTCTATGTGCCCTGCCTGGGGAATCGAACTGTCAACCTCCACTCTCCAGAATGACACTCTAACCAATCAAGCTATCAGGCCAGGGCTTTGGAGTGGTTTTTAGTTTTTATTTTTGTTGGGAATTCCAATTGGTGTTTTCTGATCTTCCTGGATCTGTGGTTTGATGTATTTCATGAACTTTGTAAAGCTGTCAGTCATTATTCCTTCAAATATTTCCCTTACTCCTCTTTCTTCTTCTTCTCCTGTTGTTCCAATTACATTTATGTTACATCTTTTGATGTTGTACCATAGTTCTTAGATGTTCTGTTTCATTTTTTTCTATTGACCTTCATTCAAGTTCACTGATTCTCTCCTTGGCTGTTTTGAGTCTACCAATGAGCATTCTTAATTTGTTACAGTATTTTTGACTTTTAGCATTTCCCTTTTTAAGGTTTTTTTTTTTTAAAGAGTTTCTGTCTCTCTGTTTTAATTACCACCCACTTTTTCCATGATAACTCTTAGCGTATTCAATCCTTGTCATTTTGAGTTTTCTTTCTGATAATTTCAACGTCTGTGTCATATCTGAGTCTGGTCCTGATGGCTGCTTGAAAGCCAGACACGCTGCGTCAGGTACCAGGAGCTGAGATAGCGAGGCCTGCAGTGTGGGCTTTTATCTCATTCGTCTAGGAGTTGAGCTGCATTTAATGTTAGCTGCAGCTGTAGGTGCCACAAGCCTCAAATTCCCCTGTTTTCGTCTTCTCTCTTGACTTCGGTTTCCTAAGTGCCCCTCAGAGAGTTTGTGTTGTGGAGGTCTTTTTGCTGTAACTCGCTGTTATTATACTAGATCCCCATTGGTGTGATATTAGGGTGAGAAGAGGAGAAATGGTCTATGACTTTCAACTTAAGAGCAAAAGTAGAGCATCTTTTCCTTTTCTTTTTTAGCTCTTATTTAAAATTTTTTTAACTGAATGTATTGGGGTGACACATTAACAAAATTATACGGTTTGGAGGCACACAATTCTGTAGTACAACATCTGTATGTTGCATTGTGAGTGTCACCACCTCGAGTTAAGACTCCCTCTGTCACCATCTGTCCCCCCTCGGCCCTCCTCCCCCTTCAACCACCCCCTTCTCTTCTTGCAATCCCCACAATATTGTCTGTGTCTATAAATTTCTTTTTCTTTGCTTAATCCCTTCACCTTTTTCACTCAGTCCCCCAACCCCCTCCCCTCTGACAGCTGTCAGTCTGTTCTCTGTATCTGTGAGTCTGTTTCTATTTTGTTAGTTTATTTTGTTCATTGGATTCCACATATAAGTGAAATCATATCGTACTTGTCTTTCTCTGCCTAAAAAATTATGCTTATTTTACTCAGCATAATAATCTCCAGGTCCATTCATGCTTTTGCAAAAGGTAAGATTTTTTTTTTTATGGCTAAGTAGTATTCCATTGTGTAAATGTATGACAGCTTTTCTATCTACTCGTCTACTGATGGGCACTTGGACGGCTTACAGATCTTGGCTATTGTAAATAACGCTGCAGTGGACATAGGGGTGCATGTATGTTTTTGAGTTTGTGTTTCAGATTTCTTTGAATATAGTCCCAGAAGTGGAATCACTGGATCATAAGGCAGTTCCATTTTTAATTTTTTGAGGTAACTCCATACTGTTTCCACAGCGGCTACACCAATCTGCATCCCCACCAACAGTGCATGCAAGAGGGTTTCCTTTTCTCCACATCCTCGCCAACACTTGTTGTTTGTTGATTTATTGGTGATTGCCATTCTGATAGGTGTAAAGTGATATCTCATTGTGATTTTAATTTGCATTTTTCTGATGATTGGTGACATTAAGCATCTTTTCATATGTCTACTGGCCATCTGTATGTCTTTTTTGGAGAAGTGTCTGTTCAGGTCCTTTGCCCGTTTCTAAATTGGATTGTTTGTTTGTTTTTTGGTGTTGAGTTTTACAAGTTCCGTGTAAATTTTAGATATTAAACCCTTATCAGATATATCAGCAAATACATTCTCCTATTCAATGGGCTCTCCTTTCGTTTTGTTGTTTCCTTTGCTGTGCAAAAACTTTTTAGTTTGATATAGGCCCATTTGTTTATTTTTTCTTTTATTTTCCTTGCCCATGGTAAAATATCAGAAAAAAAGTATTGCTTCAAGACATATCTGAGATTTTACCGCCTATGTTTTGTTCTAGAATTTTTATGATTTTGAGTCTCTAACATTTGAGACTTTAATCCATAGAGCAACTTTTCTTTAGGAAATGAGCAGCAACAGGAGCTCTGGGGGAGGGTAGCCCAAGATGAGAGCCTTGCCCTCTGCTGGCTTCCATTTCTTCCCTGAAGGTTAAAGTGGACCCATCAACTGTTACTGTGTGTAAAGTTTGAACAAGCAGAACATATGAGATAACCAATTCAGCAAAGGAGATCCAACTTAGGAGAAAAATGTATCAAATATGGTAGGGAGTATTACCTAACTCATTTAAAGTTTGTACTCATGGTCCTGGCCGGTTGGCTCAGTGGTAGAGCGTTGGCCTGGCGTGCAGAAGTCCCGGGTTCGATTCCCGGCCAGGGCACACAGGAGAAGCGCCCATCTGCTTCTCCACCCCTCCCCCTCTCCTTCCTCTCTGTCTCTCTCTTCCCCTCCCGCAGCGAGGCTCCATTGGAGCAAAGATGGCCCGGGTGCTGGGGATGGCTCCTTGGCCTCTGCCCCAGGCACTAGAGTGGCTCTGGTCGCAACAGAGCGACGCCCTGGAGGGGCAGAGCATCTCCCCCTGGTGGGCAGAACGTCGCCCCCTGGTGGGCGTGCCAGGTGGATCCCGGTCGGGCGCATGCGGGAGTCTGTCTGACTGTCTCTCCCTGTTTCCAGCTTCGGAAAAATACAAAAATAAATAAAGTTTGTACTCATTAATTTCAGATACCACTAGTCAGCCTGGGAGTGTGATCTCCTCCTCACCCCACCCCACCCCACCCCAGAGTGTTCAACTGCATGGATGTGAACTTGGATATTCAGATATTTTGTGGATGTGATATAGTGGATAGTCAGGCTCTGTCAATGTTGGAGATTTCCCAGGAAATATGACACAGAAAGGGGGAGGTGAGGGAGTTGAAGGTATTTGCAAGGGAGTGTTGAGTGATTATAATGATGGAACCAGTGAGAGAAGGAAGAAACTAAAAGAAGTTATAGTTTGGATGTCTGAATAAGTTTGAAGATTGTTTGCAGTGAACGCAGAGGGCACAGTCAGGCGGGAAGGTAGGCAGAGGGGGTGGCCTGCAGTGGCATAGGCACTGGGGATGATAAGGTCAGCATGTGGCCATGTGGGGCAGAGGCTGGGGAGGAGGTATGGAGGAAGGGTTCGGGCGAGGAAATGGAAAGGATGGAGAAACCAGTTTTTCAATTAGGTCTTGGGCTCTGATGTTAACAGTCACTGAGGTTGACTAAGGGGTGGAGTAAATCTCTGAGAACTGGAACCCGGCGTCTACAGGAAATGAAAGGGCACAAGCAGGAGGGAGGTAGGACACGTCAGTGAGGATGGGCCGGAAGTGGCATAGCCTGATGATCTGAGTGTCCATGAGCAGGAATTTGGGTAGGAATATGGAAGGAGAGTCATTTAAAACAGTAATTGACAACCAGGAAGATGCTTTCTGTCCTTCCTGGCCTTGAGATATATGGGGTGAGGTCAAGGGATTACCGGGCAGATGTGCTTGAAGGAAACCAAGTTTCCATTAGGGTTACAGAAGGTTAAAGTTTAGAGAGGAGGTGGAAGCACATAGTGGGCATGCTGCATACAAAAGAAGAGTTCAAATGTCAGGAAAAGTCAGAGGGGGATTGGTAGAGTCTGAAGGTGTCCAGAGCAGTGTGGAGTCCAAAGCCCTGGTTAGAGGAGACCTGAAATTCAGGACTGGGTGGACCTGAACTTCAAGCAGTGATTGTATTAATGGGACTGTGGGTCCCATCGTTTGGCCAAGCACATTCTATTATGTGAAGAACTTTCTACTTCTCCATCCCAGCTTAATCTTTAGGATTACAGTTTAATATAGGGAATGCAAAAATATCTTTCTTTATAAGCGGCTTTAGTAGATTAGTTTGTTTAGGCTATCAGGCAGCTGTGGGAACCCAGAGAGAATTGTATTTGTTTCTGTGTCTTAAGATAGAATTGGTATGGGGAAACCAGCTTCGCTGATACACTAGGAAGTAGGAGGAAGAAACCACAAAGTAGTTGAGGACCTACTGTGTACCAGTTGCAGTACCTACTACTGAATACTTTACATCTAGGATGTAGGGGCTAAGTATTTTTTTAAAGCAACAATCAGACCTTTATTCCTGGTTTTAAGCACAAACATTTGGAACACATTTATTTTATTTAAGAGGACAAGTTTGTGACAGATAGCTAAACTTTAGTTATAACCTCATCATTTTGTGCTCTCTGATGTGAAACAGCTTCTACCAGGTGACTAGAACAAGACTTTCTGTTTTAGTAATGGTTAATACTGTAAGTATACTGCTACCTTTCTGGTGCCAATGTGGCTTTGGTTAATTACCTGAAGAAAAATACTCTATAATGTGAACACAAGTAAAATGCACTTTATTTTTGTGTGATGATAGTCAAAAGATAAAAAAGAATTTCAACTAACCAATTGTCTGCTGTAGCAATGTAGAGTTACTGAATATATACGACACTGGTATATGACACTCTTTTATGTATTCATGAATGTGGAAACGAATTAAAAAGTTGATTTATTAAGCTATGATTTTTCCACAAGATAATGTTTTTTTTCATATTTTGAGTGATGCAGGATAGCAACTAGTTAAGGATAAGAGCATTCAACATTAAACAAAAATTTTCCAGTATTTAAAAATAAAGAATACCCTGGCTGAGTAGCTCACTTGGTTAGAACATTGTTCCAACATGCCAAGGTTGCAGGTTCAATCCCCGGTCAGGGCACATTCAAGAATCAACCAATAAATGCATAAATAAGTAGAACAAAAATTCAGTGTTTCTCTCTTTCCTTTCCTTTTTCTCTCTCTCTAAAAATCAATCAATTTTTTTTTTAAAAAGAAACACTGGTTTAGTAAGGAGGAAGAGGTAAATTGATAAAGGGCTTTAAGGCTCAGTTTACATAATGTGCAGGTTTTTTTAAAGACTTTATTTATTCATTTTAGAGAGGAAAAAGAGAGAGAGAGAGAGAGCTAGCAGGAAGCATCAACTCTCATATGTCCCTTGACCGGACAAGCCCAGGGTTTCAAACTGACGGCCTTAGCGTTCCAGGTTGACACTTTATCCACTGGGGGCTAAGTATTTTATATTTAGGTACATACTTAAATTTTATATATTTACACAATTTTGTTTTAAATACTTTATATAGATGATTTCCCTGAAGACCAAGACTGACACATTGCGAAGTCTGTGGGCATTGGAGTCAATGATAATTTGAATTTCAGTTTCCTGGCTGACAAGCTGTGTTACTTCAGGCAAGTTACCTATGTTCTGAGCATCAGTGTTGTCATCTGTAGAGTAGGAAAAATAATATTCGCTTGCTACCACTGCCGTGAGGCACACCCCAGGGGACTGATGAGCAAGAAGGCTGAGAACCATGGATACAAGAGGATTAGTGTTTCATTTTCTAGACAAGGAAACCAAGTCTCAGAATGGCTGAATAAATGTGGTGACAAGTTGCTCCTGGTTAGTCACACAGCAATTAAGTGGCACGGCCAGGATGAGAGCCAATCCTTTGATCCCATGACCCTTGCTTTAACCATTAGGAAGTGTTTGCCTAAACACAAGGGGAGTTAAAGGAGCCCACCTCAGCGTGGTGCAGCATGGGAGGAGGGACAGAGGGGTCAGGTGAGGAGAAGTCAGGCTCCATGAATCCAGGTCACTGGTTCCTAACCTGGCCCATGCTTCCGAATCACCGGGGGAACATTTAAATCTTAAGCCTCTAGGGACCACCCTAGGCCGACTTGCTCAGAGTCACTGGAGCATGGAAACCAGGAACATCCATCTTTATAATCTCCCCCAGGTGATTTTGAGGTTGCTCATCTGGTTCGGATCCTTGAATCAGCTGTTGGGAACCACTGAATTCCAACTGAAGTCTCTCAAAACGATCCAGCATTTTTATCCCAGCAAAACAGTGGGTACAGGGCATTATCATCAAAATTGGCCCCTGGGGGCTGAGCTTTGTCTCCTTGCTTTAAGATCTTTGGGGTGTTACCTGAAACAGACGCTCAATCCGTCACTGAACATCTGAACTTTGAGTATATAAGAAATGTCAAGTTGGCAGACTGCTATAACAGGAAGAGTTATTTGTTCTTTACAGCTGTTTTCTTCCTTCTTCCCCCTTGAGACTCCTGCCCACTTAGTCAGATTAGAACCATATAACCAAGCTTGTACTACGGAGCTAGCACACATCTTGAAAACTTTTTTTTCCCCTAAGTGCTTAACATTTCCAATGTCAGAAAAAAAAAAAATCACAGAGTTTTTATGAGCTGAGGCAAACAATGTGAATGTGATATAATATGGAGGAGAGAAAATAACAGCAACAGAATTCTTATTTGTCAGCATAAATATTCACACTATATTGCAGTCAGTATTTGATTACCTCTTCTACAAGATATTTCCCTGAATAGACTTTTGATAGCTGGGCACTAAAAGCAGTGGGATGACGTCTTAAGGCTCTTAGCTGCATGGGACAATGATTTTCGTGGGATTGTAGTGTAATCGTAGTCGTCCACCTCTTGGTTCGGCTTCAGGATTACCTGAGGAGCTTGGTGAACTGCTTTGGGCTTCATCTCATATGTACAGGTCAGAACACCTGCAGGTAGGAAAGGGCTTCTCCTGTGATTCTGGTGCAGGTGGCCTGGGAATTTCACTTCGTCAAACACTCCCCGAGAACAAGACTGCTGGTGAGATGCTACATTCATTTTGTGCTTGGGAATGTATGTGACTTATTCTCTCTTCAAAAGCAACCTTGCAAAGTAGAGGGTTCTCCTCTTCCAGCAGAAGAGCTGAAAGTTTAGGATGGGGGGGGGGTTGTTAATTGCTAAAGGCCCACAGCAGCCTTGGTGGGGCCAGAGCTGAGATGCAACTCTTGGTCCAACTTCAAAGCCCCTTCCCACATCATTGGGTCTTTCCTACCTGCTCCACTCAGCATGGTTACCTGCTGGGCCCTAGGTTTTACGTGCTCCAGAGAAGCTGTCATTGCAAAGGAAAACAGCTGGCATTGGTCATAACTGAGCTGCAAATGCAATGTAAGTTTGGAGTAAATTGCAATCCCGACTTTCAAGAGATTGACTAATCAGAGTTTGAGTCAGAGATGCTTAATTGTTCTGTTATTCAAAGGATCTCCCCTCACTATACTCCTCACCCCCCCACATACTCCTCCTTTCCTAAATGTAGCTCATGGATTTCAAAAGTGGATTCCCGTGTTCAGAGCTGATTCATATCAATAAACCCTGGGGGGAATCTTCACGAGTGATTCCATACATAGGTCTTTGTTGATAGCGAGTCCTCTTTGATGGGCTGTTTTAATGGCTTGTTCTTCTGGTGAGTGTTCCAGATGGAGTATACTGCATCTTTGTAGACTCTTACCAGTTCCATCATTCATTCAACAATATTTGAGAACCAACTATGTGCCAGGCCCTGTCCTAGGTGCCAGGGGTAGAGGGTGAGCCCTGTTGACAAAGACTCCACACAGGCAGAACTGGCTTTCTAGTAGAGGAGACCGCTGATCAACCAGTAAACGAGGTCATGAATCCAGATAGGTGGGAATCCCTGCTATTTCACTCCCCACAGTTGACCATTCTCCCGCTTAATCTCCTTGAGAGTAGATCATCTTCATGAGTTTTTTCCCTTGAGTGTCCATGTTGGGGTCTTTAGCTGTTCAAGCCTATGTTGTCACCTAGGCTTGAGTGTCCTCTTCTGCCTACCACAGACTCCTACTCATCCTTCCTCTCTGATCTCAGTTGCCACCTCCTCCTGCTCTGTGTCATCATTAACTGAGTACCCATACCTGACAATGCCTGTCGCTCCTCCTGGACTGTGAACACTTGAATGAGAGCATCTGTGTCTGATTTATCCTTGTCTCTTTAGAGCCTAGCATGGAGCCTTGTGAGTGGATGCTCAGTGTTTGCTCCGAGAATAAATGTTGAGTCCTATGGCACCTAGTGGTGGGTGGTGGTATTACAGGAATTGCTTCAGAGGGAGGAATTGCTAATCTGGGAAGGAAAGCTTAACCCCAGTTCTGTGACTTTTTGAGAAGTTCAGCACCGAACTCTGTTATGAATGAATAGAGGGGTTGAGCTAGGAGCTAGGCAGTGATGACAGAATAGAAGTGGTGTGGAACATTCTGATGAGTCTTTGAAGGAAATTTAGAAATGTGAAATTCTGATTTCTCAGTCAGAACTGGAGGGAATGCTAAGGATGCTGGGTGTGACAGCTAACGTCCAATGGAGGTGCAGAGAAACTGCACTGCCCTCTCGTCTCTTCTTGGATAGTATGAAATGCACTCTTAGCACATTTTCAGTTTTCCTCTTTCATTAGCTTTAAGCCACTATAGGAAAAAAATATTACCACATTTTCTTTCTATTGAAATGTAGTTGTGTGTTTTCAGAAAAACACTCGCATTCTTCAAATATTGAAATCAAAGTCCCTGAATTATGTACTCTGCATGTATGTAGATATATAAATAACATGAAGAAAGTTTTGTTTTTCTCTACCAATGACTTTAAAATATTCCTATTTCTATTGCACTTCATTGCAAATAAACATTTCAGACTATATTGTAATGAATGAAAATTTATTCCTTTAATTTCATGAGCACTGGCTTTATGGTCAACTAATTTAATCAAAAATCCTTACTTAGGTCAGTTTTGCATCCAGTTCTCTCTAACAACTGTTCATAAGGACAAAGAAGTATTTTGGAAATGATTGTTTCTAGACACAGAAAAAATAAATGACTTGATTGAGTTACAAACTGAATTGAAGGAGGAATCAAAACTAGAAGCGTTTCTACTACATACTAGACTCACTAAAATCCCTGACTGCATTTACTTAGCAGTCCAAAGTCCAGATCCTGGGACATCAGCCTGTCACACACACCAGAATGTTTCAGTTGGGGATAGGGCGGAGAGGCAGGGGAAGGCAAGCGGAGGACTGACATAATTGTTTCTAGGTCATTTTCCACCTTCCTGTTATAACACAGTTTTCTAGGTGGAAGATAATATGCTCATTAAAGTGAAAGTGTTCACTTTAAAATAAAGCACTAGGAACCCAAAATGGCTCTGTTATGTAGACAAATGGGCATTATAAATGGACTCAATTTTTGTTTTTCATGCTCAGTCATATCCTATATTAAGGCAAAGGAGTAGGCAAATAAGTAGTTATTTATAAATAAAGCAGTGTGTTGTTCATTTAACTTTACAAGCTACTGATTAGAATAATAATCAGTGTTTCCATGTAGTACTATAATCATAGAAATACTAATATCGCAGTGGGTAATGATGATAGAATGATGCTCTTTATCTCTTTGTGTAATCTAGCCTTTAAAATGTCCTCTCATTCATAAACAATGAAGAAAGCAAACAGCATTATTCAAATGGGATATTTCGAGTAATTAAATTCTTAGCATAAATTACAAATTCCTGTCTCTTCCCCATTTGTTGCCCAAATTTATTTTTATGGAATGGCCTTTTGTACCAACTTGTTTTATAATAAAATGTTTCCTGAGTTTTTTTTTAAAAAAATTGTAATGGCCTTTTCTGTTGATATGGTATTCATAAAAGTTTCTTTGATGAAAAGCCTGTGAATTTTGTGCAAATAACCCAGGCAGGCTCTTAGATTAGTGATAACATTTGTATAGGACTTCTGTGGCTTTATACGATACTTTTACACTCAGTTTATTTGACCGTTACCTGTGGGTAGTCCGTAGAATTCACCTTATATTGATGAGAGCAGGGTAGAGAAAGGTGCATTGGCATGGTTCTGGGTACATAGCAGGTGTTCAACATGTACACTTAAAAAGAAAAGTAACCAAGGGAACCCAACACCCAACAGGTTATTTAATTTGTTTGAGGTCACCCAGCAAATATAGTGTCATACTGAGAATCGAACTTGCTTCTTTATGCAAATATTCCATAGGTTGTCATTGTCTCACTGCTAACTTTCATGGCATTTAAAAGGTCAAATTAAAAACATTTAGTTTTCTTAATTGAGGTGAAATTCACAAATATATGAGATTTTATTTTAAATTGTAATAGCCTCTCTTCTGCATCACTGCCTTCATCATAGCCCATCTCCTGTGTTTGTAACAGTACTCATAAAATTAACCGTTTTAACACAGACATTTCATACCATCACAGCATTCTGCAGCCATCACCCCTATCTATCAATACTTGAAAAATGTTTTGATCATCACTAAAGAAGACCTCATATTCATTAAGCAGTCACCCCAATCCCTCCTCTCGCCAGCTGCTGCTAACTACCAATGTGCTTTCTGTCTCTCTACATTGACCTATTCTAGATATTTCACGTCAGTGGAATCCTACAATATGTCACTATCCTAGTCCAAGCAGGCTGCTATAATAGAATACCATAGACTGGATAGTTTATAAACAACAGAAATTTATTTCTCACAATTCTAGAGGCTGGGAAGTCCAAGATCAAGACTTGGGTGGACTGGTGTCTTGTGAGGTCCTGCTTCCTGGTTCATAAATGGCTTCCTGGTTCAGCAAAGGGCTCTCTGGGATCTCTTTTATAAGAGCACTAATCACTGCCCCAAGGCTCTACCTCCTAATGCCATTAATTAGGAGTTAGGGCCCTGGCCGGTTGGCTCAGTGGTGGAGTGTCGGCCTGGCGTGCGGGGGACCTGGGTTTGATTCCCAGCCAGGGCACATAGGAGAAGCTCCCATTTGCTTCTCCACCCCCCCCCTTCCTCTCTGTCTCTCTCTTCCCCTCCCGCAGTCAAAGCTCCATTGGAGCAAAGATGGCCCGGGCGCTGGGGATGGCTCCTTGGCCTCTGCCCCAGGCGTTAGAGTGGCTCTGGTCGCAGCAGAGCGATGCCCCGGAGGGGCAGAGCATCGCCCCCTGGTGGGCAGAGCGTCGCCCCTGGTTGGCGTGCCGGGTGGATCCCGGTCTGGCGCATGCGGGAGTCTGTCTGACTGTCTCTCCCCGTTTCCAGCTTCAGAAAAATACAAAATAAATAAATAAATAAATAAATAAATAAATAAATTAGGAGTTAGGATTTCAACATACGGATTTTGAGAGGATATGAACATTCAGTCAATTGCACTGACGTTTTGTGTCTCACTCCTTTTATTTAGCATGGTGCTTTTTAAGATTAATCTATGCTATATCAGCGCTTTATTCCTTTTTATGGCTGAATTATGTCCCACTGCAGGGATAGTTTGTTTATCGGTTCATCAATTGACGGACATTGAGTTATTTCCGTATTTCGGCCATTGCGAATAGTTCTGCTATGAGCATTCATGTTCAAGTATTTGCTGGAATACCTGTTTTCAGTTCTTAAGAGTAGACTTACCGTGTTATATAGTAATTCCGTGTTTCACTTTGTGAGGAACCACCAAACTGTTTTCTGTTTCCTCTCATAATGTACAAGAGTACTGCTTTACCCACACATCCTTTTCAATGCTTGTTATTTGAGGTTTTGTTTTTGTTATTATAACCTTCCTCGTGGGTATGAAGTGGTAAGTCCTTGTGGTTTTGATTTGCATTCCCCTGATGAAATATCCACATTTTAATGCATAGAATTAATCATAAAATGAGCTTTGGTAAAACAAACAAAATCAACATCAAAATGAGTGATTTCATTTGTCTTCAAGAGATTACTTAAAACTGGCATATTATTACCCCTAGGGTGCACAATTCTGGGCTGAATAATAAAGGACACGTTGCCTTGGGATTAAAAAAGATGTATGTGGACAATAAGACCACAGTTACCCCCTAACTTTAAAAAAAAAATACTGTTGAAACTAGTGAGGCAAATAAGAAATCACATTGTTTTGTTTCCAAGCCACCTGCCAAAAGATACTTAGTTCTTTGTGTTACAAAGCTCTCTTTATATAACTCTTGCATGCCTTAATGGCCTCTTCATTTAATTTTGCAGCATAAGTGAAGACATCCAGAATGGCTCAGGGATCCGGGGATCAAAGAGCAGTGGGGACTGCTGACCCAGAGGACAGTTCTCCAAATATGATCGTCTACCGCAAAGTAAGGCATCTGGTGCGATGCTGCCTGTGTGTGCTTGTGTTCTGGGTGGGGCTGACCCAAAGTTGTTGAGAGCTCGACAAATGTTTTCTGTCTAAACTGCCTTGACTGATAAATGAACATCGTTTTTCTTCTATCCTCCGATTCTCTAAGTCTAAAATGCAAGGAAATTAGGTTTTGTCATACTTGGTATTGAATACTTGGAAAAATATTATGTGATTTAAAAATAAACAAACTCCAAGATGGTCTAAGCAACACAGACGGAGACATATTCTCCTTTGGTAGAAAGTCCTCACCATAATATTTATTAATTGAATGTTCTTTAAACCCATAATGTGTACAAGAACTGGTCTAGATACATACTGTGTATGTATCTGTGGGAGATACAGAGGCATGTATGTATTAGATGTTTACAGTTGGCGAGAGATATGACTGTATCTAAGTTCTCATTTCCAAAAGAGAAGTGTGGGTAGATTGTTATATACATATAATCTCAGAAAACTAACTGGTTGGGAATGCGCTTGTGGAGGAGTGACCTTTGAACTCAGTTTTAAAAAATGGGTAATATTGCTTACGTGGCAAGAAGAACATTCTAAGTGGTGAGCCTTGTATTGCAGAGTAACCAACTGGAAAAAATGAACAGCAACCAGAACTGGTTGGCTTGGCCTTAGGATGAAATACTAGAAGTAAGATGTTGGGAAGACAGGTTAGATGGTCCAAATGTTAGAATGTGGGATCACAGGCAATTTAATCGTAGGAAACTTTGGTGCTGGGAATTGTAAAATCAATATCTCTTTGGAATCATGAGTCTTGCCTCCTGTGTGACAAATGCATTGTTATCAGGGTAGATTGGAGGCTCCTGGGGGGATATTTTTGTGTCTGTGAGAGAGGTAAGGGGGACACTAATCTAGCAAGGGACATGCCCTTCAGAACTGAGCACAACTGAGTAGAGGGATTAAAAAGTCTGAATTAAAAATGACTTGGAAACTGAATGAATAAGGAATTAGGAGGTGAACAGAGAATGAAAGATGACTGGGTATTTTGACCTTGGGATAGAAAGACATTGATGTTATTAATTCACCTGGGGGCATTTGGAAGAATACATTTTAAAGGAAGGAAATATGGCACATAACTTTTATTTGTGCATTTATTGAATATAAGGAAATAATTCCTTCTTATATACCTTTTTAATGTTTGTCTGTTTGTAAAAATTGAACCTAACTGTATTACATATTACAGAAAATGAAATAATGTTCAATCAGTTCGCTAAATATTTGAGTTGTCTGCTGTGTTCTGTGTATTCTGCAGGTCTCTGTTCGATCTCTGTCAATCATATGGGTAGTGTTGAACTAGGTATTTCTGGATGATCAGTATGCTGAGTTTTCTTTTTTCTGCCTAAAAATAGAACTCTCAAACTATACCTGCTTTGAGCATCAAATTCCTTAATTCTTTGCAAGAGAATGCTTCGATGACCTGTTTCTAAGAGAGATGCCTATTAAATTGTGGTAAAGGAAAAATAGTTGAATGGGGCTAGCCAGTTAGTTAGTCATACAGGATGATAGAAAGAACTTCATTCATTATTACATTTTAACTCACCCCAAATGAAGGGACCTTATACCAGGCATGTAGTGACTTGCGGTTTGGAGTCAGACATGAGTTAAATTTATAATTCTGTGGCTTTCTGGATGCGTGACTTTGAGTCACTTATGTAACTACTGTGAGCCTCAGTTTCTTCATTGATAAAAAGAAGAAAAATAACCCGGAGGGAAGGATAGTACCTCATGGGGTTATTGTGAAGATTCATTTAGATGAAGTAAATAAGGCATCTTACATCCTGCTTGGCTGGGAGGTGGCCCATAATGAATGCTTGCTTCTTTTTTCTTTTATCTTTAGGTCTTAACAGAGACGGTAACACTGGAGAGGAAATGAATCATAAAATGTATAAATGTTGATGCTGTTAATAAGTTGAGTAAAGTACATTCATGCAGTGAGTTGCATTTTTTTTTAAGACACAGGAAAACATTACAAACATATTTAGCTTATTCAGGAGATTGAGAATCAATGAATTATTAAAGGTTAATAAGAAATGTAAAGGTCATGCATCAAACACCTTTCTTCTGGAATGGTGCTGCTGTTATGTTGAAGGGGAGACTTTCTACAAGTTTATAGGAACTTGATTTTTACCTTTTAGGTAGTAGCAAGGGACTCTTTTTAAAATTTAATTTAGAAACAAAGTTGTCAATTGCTGTAGTTCTTTAAAGAAATGACCACTAATCATTTGTTTTCTATATTGGAAATATATTTTGATTCCTCATGACTGATTTGTGGATTGGTGAGGCTAGGTATGTGTACATGTTATTTGACATATTGGTTATTGCTATAAAAGGGATATTGGATATGTTCAATCTATTAGAAAGAAAGAAATCACACTTATTGCCCAATATGGGTCCAGGACTTGGAATCATTTAAACCTAGTGTTAGGTTGACTAACGTAAGCCATGGTTGTGTTGGAAACATGGGATATTCACCTAGTTCTGTTCTCTATGTTCAGTGACAGACTAGCTATTGGCTGTGGTGACAACTTACCTACTGCAAGACACTATCCTCAGGGATAACTAAAAATTGGTCCTTGAAACCAAGGTCAATTCAAAACATTTGCTATGGACGTCATCTGTGTAACAATTTATTCAAGGTCATAGCTATAAAACCAGACCTTGACTTAGAGGTCTACAACAAAAATTTGCATTTAAAGAAACTGTGCAAACAGTGCTTTCATTTTCATTTTCTCTCTTGTTTGTTGTTTCTTTCTCTTGTCAGATATTTTCAGTGTGAAATTTTTGCTTGGACTATGTTGTGTTGATTCAGATGCTGACATTTAAAAAAGCCAAATCTAGAGAAATGGAGCTTGTGGGTAAACTTCCAAGTAATAAGCAGGATGATTATGTCCATGATGTTGCTGTGACTCTTAAATGCCATTGGGGGGGTAACCCTCTACCATATGAGTAATTAATGGTGGGTACGTTTCTACAGCTCCCACATTTCAGAATACTCTTTATTCTCTTTTTATTTCTGTCATTAACTATAAGAAGTTGTACTTTCCCAAAGCATGATTTATTTATTGACTTGAACAGACTTTTTTAATTTCATTTTTCATTCTCCATATTCACATTTTAGATTAGAGGTGTGTATGAAAAATGTATTGGTCCCATTAAAAATCTATTTAAAAGAAAAGCTTAATTATTCATTAAGTTGCCTGGACCTGTTAATCTTTTTATATTCCTGGATCCAGAAGACCCTGGGTCATTTCCTTGCCCAATGTAGTGATGCTGTTTGAACCTGGATGTATATCAGATCATTTATAAAAATTGTAAAAATGCTGTTCCATAAAGGACTCCCCCCCAAAAGATATTTTTGTTTAATAGGTTTGAGTTGGGTCCTAAGAATCTGAGTTTTAAAATGTTGGAGTTATCGCAAAGGATTGAAACTAGAACTGCTTTATGACGCAGTGATTCCACTTCTGGGAATATATTCGAAGAAACCTGAAACACTAATTTAAAAGAATATATGTACCCCCCCCCATGTTTAGTGCAGCATTATTTACAATAGCCAAGATTTGGAAGCAGCCCAAGTGTCCATGAGTAGATGAGTGGATAAAAAAGGTTTGGTACATTTACACAACAGAATACTACTCAGCTGTAAAAAGGAAGGAAATCTTACCCTTTGCGACAGCATAGATGGACCTGGAGAGGATTATGCTAAGTGAAATAAACCAGTCAGAGAAAGACTAGTACCCTAGATTTCACTTCTATGTGGAATCTAATGAACACAAACTAACAAACAAAATAGAAACAGACTCATAACAGACTGACAGCTGTCAGAGGGAAGGGAGGTTGCAGGGCTTGGAAAAAAGGTGAAGGGAATAAGCAAAAAAGAAAAAAAATAAAACACATCTCATGATAGATAGATGATAGATAGATAGATAGATAGATAGATAGATAGATAGATAGATAGATAGATAATGTTTCCAGGAGAATCTGATACCCAACTAAGCTTGAAATGCAGTTATTTAGTGTCTTTTACAACATCCAGGTGGAGTACACATTGCAAAGAAATGGGAAAGTTGGTGTTTTGAAGTGAGTTTTTGATTTTATAATTATTTGTAGATTTCTCAAGATGTAGAAGAACCAGGCTCTTGTCATAAAGTTAAAATTGGGGATTTTAGTAGCTTCATCTTAAAGATTTTCTAGGTCAACATTCTCATTTTATAGGTGAGAAAGTAAGGAGAGGATGAGTAACTTGCTTTAAGTTGTTCAGCCATTTCCCCATGAAGTTTCCCGTGATCATGTCCAGGTAGCCTGCCCGCCCCGGTTGAAGTCCTTTCTACACCACCTTGTCACATTGTTGTGGCTCAACAGACACTGATGAAAGTAAATAAATGAAATGACTATGTGGCAGATCTTTGGTTTTTGTGGTTATTCTTCGAGAATTGATTTGGTTTTACTCTGAACATTTGTGATGCTGAAACTTCGTTCTCCTTGCTGGCATTCTTGTTTCCTGAGGATAGGCTTTCTGAAGTGTGTACTTTCTGATTTTGTTTGGTTCCCTAATGTCTCTTGACAAACTTCCGACTAGACTGGTAATTTGATTTGGTAGAATTCTGGGTTATTCGACGGTAGGTAGACAGAGAAAATTGTAGCTTAGCGTGACCCAGGCTAGGGTCAGGAGGCGGGACAGTGTGATGGAAGATGCCAGGCAGGGAGATGAGAGATATGACATCTGGTCCCAGCTCCCATACTCACTGGTTCTCTGGATGGGAAATTTTATCTTTTTGGTTCTGTTTCTTATTTTGCCTTCTCTCTTTCCTCTTTCTTTCTCTCCTTCCTTCCCAATTATGAAGTACTCCTTACACAAAAAATAATCTATTCAGTCTTCACATGGGTGGAAAGAAGCATAATAAAATGAACCCTATGCACTTATCATGAACTTAAAAAATAAACTATTACCTTGGTTTCATTTCTTCTTCTGTAAAGTAAGGGGGTTGGATTAAACAATGTGCAAATACCTTTCTGCAGTGCTTTTGAAGTTTCATTCTATAACTTTATTATAGTTCAGAAGTTGATAGACTTCCCTGATGTCAGAACAATGTTGTGTGACTATATGTGTGTGTGTTTTGAACTTTTCTGGAAATGTTTTAGACATTTCTAGGCAACCTAAATTGGATTAAGATAATACCCACTGTAGTCTGGCATCAGAAGAAAAAAATATTTAATTGTAATAATTTCACATTCAACAGTTAAAGTACTTTCTTGGTAGTGACTTGTTAAGATGAAATATCTTAAATAACATTTAAGATATTTGTTTAGGACATTTTGCAGTACCAGCTGTATGTTAGAGAGCAGCAGCAATGTTTAAATAACAGCACTGGGTGTTGTCAATAATATGTAGTGTCACCTATGAATTAAAAGTTTTAGAGGAAGAATAAAAAGCCAATGACCTTGTATATCAAAGGGGTTGTTAAATAGCATGCCATTGCTAGCTTCCTAAGGAGGTTATTAACTCCTTTTCTGCTAGAATTTGGATCTCACCTTTGTGTTGTTCTGATACCCCAAGGTCATGTTCCATAATGATCTAGGACCCTTAAAGTCCTGGATAGATATTGGGTTAGGCATACTTGCAGAATGTAAATGTAGCACTATTTTAGTTACATAGGCAGTGGCATGCATCAAGAAGGGGGAAATTTAGCCTGGAAGAGGCAAGGGTAAGGAGAAAGCTGGGAATAGGGCATCATTCTGGAATTCATAAAAGGCAGTTGTAGAGGCCAGCACAGTTGAATCAGGGAATCCACAGACCCTGGTGACCAAAGCATGATGAAAATTAGAAACTAACCCACAAATATGTATTAAGCATAATTTGTGTGCAAGATGCTGTTAGATGCTAGGAATGCAAGTTGAAGGCTATTCCCTGAATGAACCTACAGGCCATTAGGGCGGAGATGGGTGACTAACAATCGCAGTACTCTTAGAAGCCAGCTGAAGGGTCTGGGAAGAGATAGAAAGGTCATGAAGTTCATATCAGGAGCGAGAATGATGTCATAGAAGACACCTGAGGGTTTTGCACCTGCTTTAATTCTTGAAATATGATTAGAATTAACCTGGTAGAGAAAGAGAGAAAAACTCTAGGAGGCAGAAGGACCAACACATATAAAGGGATAGTGTTGTGATGTTGTATACCAAGTTCTGGAAACTTCAAGTGGCTGTTTCCATGGAGCTAGGTTTCTGTGATGAAGGGTTGAGGAACAGATCTGGACGGGACATTAGGTACAGATCATGAAGACCTTGTACATCACGCAAAGAGTTTGGATGTTGTGCAGGCATCTTCCCTTTGTGCCTCCACACCCATGTTCAACCTCTCTATGTGCTGCTGGTATGTGGACATCTACCAGCCTTCTGTGACCTCTGACTTTCCATTGAAATTGGCCAGTAAAAGCCTGGGGAGAGATGGGAGGGAAGAAGAGGCGCAGAGTCAAGGTATTTCTTTCCCTGGTTCCCTCCAGGCAAGGTCTTGCCCTGGCTGTGTCCCTTGACTGTAGGCCATTGCTTCTCTCAAAGCAGACTACTCTTTTCTTCTGGGTTCTAATATACCTTTCTTCTACTTGTCCTTTGGGGCCCTGGGGTGCTTCCAGTTCGTATTGGTAATCTCTCTGTCTGTAACAGTTTACCCCCAAATATAGTGGTTTACCCACATTTATGTCATGGTTTCTATGGGTCAGTAATCCTAGAGCAGATTAAGTGGGTCCTCTGGTTCAGGGTCTCTTACAAGGCCACAGTCAAGATGTGGGCTGAGGCTTCATTGGAAGCTACAGTTGAGAAGGTTCACTCATGTGGTTGTTGGCTGGATTCAGTTCCTTGAGTGCTGTTGGAAGAATGGCTTCACTTCCTCCTGGGCTCTTGGACAAAGCCTATTGTCAGTTCCTTGCCACACATGCCTCCCCTTCAGACAGCTCACAACATGGCTGCCTGTTTCATCAGAATGAGCCAGGGAGAGGAGGCAGGGGGTTAGGGGTTGGTAGTGAGAGTTTCACTATTTTATAATCCAATGTTGGACATAGCATCTCATCCCTTTGTTAGGAGCAATTCACTAGGTCCATCACTAGGGGAGGCTGTTTATGCAAGGGCATGAGTGCAGGAGGTAGAGATCTCTGTGGGTCACTTTAGCAGCCACGCACCACACAATTCTATTTCCTCGTGTTGTACTTGATCCTTATTGAAATAAATTTTCTTGAATCATCCTATATTATGTGTGCCATCTGTTTACTGATAAGCCTCTGACTCATGCAAGTATTGTCCCAAAAGCAAAGGAAAACCATTGGGACCCTGTTTTTCTTCATAAGGAAATTCTCCAGGAAAGGATTTGAAACAGGAAAGTCTAATGTTCAAGGTGGAGAATGGGCTTATGGAAGGAAGAGAAATGGAAGGATAGTTGAGCGATTTTACAAGAATTCAGGTGAGGAGAAAATGAAGCCCCAACCAGTGGCAGTGGTAATGGAGAAGGGACGTGTTTGAGAGATGGTCAGGGGCAGCATCGACAGGTTTTGTTTACTGTTGAGATGTAGGGAGGATCTGCAGGTAACAAGAGGGAATGAGGAAGGGTCTTTTTACCAGGTTATACCTGGGAGCTGTTAAAGGTCTCTCTGGACCAATGAAATTTTGAACCAAATGCTCACTGTAGAACTGGATGGCTTGCCCCTCTCCCCCTTGTCTGTAGATAAAGCAGGAGTGCCATGGAAAGAGCGCAACTGGACCAGGGGATCTGGGTATTTACTGTGGCCTTACCTCTAGTTGAATTCCAGTCCTGCACACGTTGTTTCTAGGTTTCTGTGCTAAGGCCAGTTGTCACGTACAACGTGAGAGGAGAGCGAGGCTGGGTGATCTCAAGAGAACTTCCAGTTCTAACATTCTAGGTTTTTCATTACCTAAAACAAAAGGACCTTTTATCACTTGTTTATACTTTTATAGCCTTTATTGCTTATTTGCTTTCTTTATAATTTTTTTTAAAACTCAAGCAAAACTTTAAAAACAGGTAACTATGTTTAAAGTAAGTGCATTTTGGTCTTGAACATTCAGGGTTTGCTTCCATTCTTTTCTCTCTTTTTTTTATTTAACATTAAATAAAATATTCAAGGACAAACTTCAGAGAATGTTCTGGGTAACTAATTTAATTTTTCAATCTGCATTTTAAGATTCCTTTCTTTAACTATTTTGAAGTAATTTTTTTTATTGCCTTAAGAAGAGACTGTTCTGTTCTTCTTTTCCGTGAGGATTAGGCTTGCCAAGGGAAAACCTTCCCATCATATTATCTTGGAACAGACCAGTACTAGACTAGTGGTATCAGTGTCCACAGATGAAAGATGCTATTTGTAGTGTGGACACTAGCTCAGTGTGGTTTTATGATGCATTTTTATCAGCATAACTTTCTAATTTGAAAAGCCTCTGGTGTGTTTAAGGCTTCATTTAAAAAAATTTTTATTTCACTTCCGACTCTTAAGAGTTTACATTTTGGCAGTTTCTTACTTTAGCTGTGGACACTCCTGGATCCTTACACTATGGAAGACATGCATGGCCACAGAGGAAATTCCCCATCCTCAGTAGTTTGAACAAGAAAAACTATAAGCTGGTAGATACTGGTGACTAGACACCAAACCTGTTAAAATAATTAAGGGATGGGAGCATTATATTTAAAAAATCTGTTAACTTTCCAATACAAGTAAAAGATGGAAATGGATAAATTTTTTGGTCAGCATATCTACTTCTAAAATGTTATTACAATAAAGGAATAAAAAATATACAAAGATAGAAATATAGATATAAACATTCATCTACTCCAAAAGAATATTCATGCCTCTGTGGTGAATAATATCCAGAGTAGAAATAAATGGAATTATTTATTGAAAGGAAATTGCTAAATAATTATAGGGGGACAGGATTCTTATTGGGGATGATCTCACAGTTAGGTTATTGGATTTCTGTTTTGGTGAATATAATTGTCTTGAAAAGAAGATGGTTACTGGCATCCTGATATATAGTCAGATTAATTATGCTTTATTTAAAAAACCTTCTAAGACTTTACCATTCTTGTTTTTTTTCTTTTTTTTGTATTTATTTTTTTTATTTTTATTTATTTATTTATTTATTTATTTTTTGTATTTTTCTGAAGCTGAAAACGGGGAGTGACAGTCAAACAGACTCCCGCATGTGCCCGACTGGGATCCACCCGGCATGCCCACCAGGGGCGATGCTCTGCCCACCAGGGGGGGATGCTCTGCCCCTCTGGGGGGTTGCTCTGCCACCACCAGAGCCACTCTAGCGCCTGGGGCAGAGGCCAAGGAGCCATCCCCAGCGCCCGGGCCATCTTTGCTCCAATGGAGCCTTGGCTGTGGGAGGGGAAGAGAGAGACAGAGAGGAAGGAGGGGGGTGTGGAGAAGCAAATGGGCGCTTCTCCTATGTGCCCTGGCCGGGAATCGAAACCGGGTCCCCCGCACGCCAGGCCGACGCTCTACCGCTGAGCCAACCGGCCAGGGCTACCATTCTTGTTTTATAAAATTTTATTTTATTTGCTAAATACATGGGTTAGGTATATTTACCAATATTATTGTTTCATTGCTTTTTATTATTTTCTTTAAAAATTGTTTTATTTTAGCATGCACTCTGATCAGAATTCACAGGGCAAGCCCACTAAGGGGTGATGCTCTGCCCATCTGGGGCCATTGCTTGAATCAACCATGCTATCCTCAGCGCCCAGGGCAATGCTTGAACCAATCGAGCCACTGGCTGCGAGAGGGGCGGAGGGAGAGAAAGGGAAGAGGGGGAAGAGAAGCAGATGGTCAATCGTATATGCCTGACTGGGAATTGAACCCAGGATGTCTGCACATTGGAACAACACTCTCTCTGCTGAGCCAACTGGCCAGGGCTCATCTTAATTTTTTGACAGGTGTTTTTTCTAGATATAGAATTCTTGATTGTTACTTATTTTCTTTCCAGACTTTGGTGATAACGTTCATTGACTCTTGGCTTCTATTATTTTTATTGGGAAGTTAGCTCTCAGTTTTATTGTCATTTCTTTGAATGTAATCTCTCTTTGCATTTGACTGCTTTTAAGATTTCTTTCACTTTAGATTTAGCAATTACACTATGAGGTATTCTTTGCTTACTTATTATATTTTCCTTAGAGTTAATAGCAATTTTTAAAATTCGATTAATGCTTGCAAAATTCTCAGCCACTTACTTCTCAAATATTGTTGATGCCTACTTTTCTATTTTTACTCTTTTTGGGGTTCTTTTCAAAGGTTATGACTTTATCTACATTTCCTATGTTTCTTATGCTCTTTTCAGTGTTTTTTTTTTAATTTTTTTGTGTTTCAATATGGATATTTTTTATTGACTTATCCTCCAGTTCATTAATTCTTTCCTTAACGGTATCTAATCTATGGCTAAACCCATCCCATTGAATTATAACTTTAGTTATTGCTTTTTTAAAATTCTAAAATTTGTATTTAATTCCTTTTCATAGTTTGTAGTTTCCTGCTAAAATTCTCTATTTTGTCACCTAATTTTTTAAACAAATTAATCACAGTTATTTTAAAATCTATACATGATGCTTCAAACTCTTTATTACTTCTTGTAACTAATTTTTAAATTAAGTCCTGGACATTGTTTATGCAACTAACATTAGAGAAATAATTTAAGGTTCTGGGGAAATGTTATCTTACTCCAGAGTGGATTTGATTTTGTTTCTTTTTTTCCTTTCTGTCACTCAGTTAGGCCAGTGGTCCTCAACCCCCAGGCTGCGAACCGATACAGGTCTGTGGGCCATTTGGCACCGGTCTGCAGAGAAAGAATAAATAACTTACATTATTTCCATTTTATTTATATTTAAGTCTGAATGCTGTTTTATTTTTTTTAAATGACCAGATTCCCTCTGTTAACATCTGTCTAAGACTCATTCTTGACACTTGTCTCGTAAGTTTGACAATTATATTTTAAAATACCACCATTTTTAGGCGGTCGCATAATTTTATTTTGTGCATTTATTCATCCCACCCTAAAGGCTGGTCTGTGAAAATAGTTTCTGACATTAAACCGGTTCATGGCCCAAAAAAGGTTGAGGACCACTGAGTTAGGCTAAGAGCAGATTACATTAATCTAATCAGCCACAGAGAGTGTATGTACCTAGATTTTAGTTCTTGTTAGGGCTAGTATATCTAGTATATTTATAGATCACTTTTCCTCTTGGGTGTGAGCTCTTCTGGTCACAACCAAAACCCTGGATATTCACTCCATCTCCTAGTTTTTGTCCCTTAAGCTCCATGAGGATGCAAAAATAACTGGTCAACTTCTCAGTCATGCCTTTTGCTTACGATTTTGCCAGTGCTCTTAAGAGGAACAACAGCTCTGATTGCTAGCCTTACCTTCTTAGCTGTCTTTTTCTTTCAGATCTCGGCCTCAAAATTCTTACTCCCTTGATAGCTCTCCAGTGCCTTTGACCACATTTAACAAAACACACTTCAGCCTTTGTAGTTACTCTCAACAAGAGGGTTATTCTGAAACATTTAGTTTGTCACTGCTACAAGTAGAAAATCAGAACACTGGCTCTGAAAAAAGATGGATGTGTCTCTCTAATCTTATTTTGCCCTTCAATTGTTTTAGAAAAGACACTGCCTAAATGGTTTATTGGTCTGGGATGGTGGTGGTGGTAGAGGTAGAGAAAAGTGAGAGGAACTTACAGTATATTTAGGAAGTGAAATCTGCATGGAGGGTAACAGAGAAGGATTCAGGCTGATGACCAGAATTTGGCCCTGGGTAGCTGGGGGCCTGGTGGCACCAGTCCCTGGAGTAAGTAGAAGGAGGAGGATGACACTCAAGTGTAATGTCACCACAGTATCAGAATGACATTTATTCACACCAGCCTCATTCTTCAGAAACCTAGGAAGGGGAAAATAGATCAGGCAAGTAATTCTAATATGAAATGGGTCTGAAAAGAATGAGGGAACTCTCATCTGGTGCTAGAGACCTTTTTGGTCTGAAAACAGTCAGGAAGTAATATATTGCTGTCAGTCTGACTCTGCTGAACATTCTGTATTAGTTTCCTGTGGCTGCTGTAGCAAATTACCGCAAACTGTGTGGCTTCAGATAATAGACATTTATTCTATTATAGTTCAAGAAGCTAAAAGTATGACATCACGATATCAGCAGGGCCGTGCTCCCTTCCAGTGCTCTAAAGAAGAATCCTGTCCTGCTCCTTTCCAGCTTGTTGTGGCTGCCACTTGCCCCTCGTGTTCCTTGGCTATGGCTGCCTCACTCCAGTCTTTGCTTCCACCCTCACATGGCCTTCTACTTCTGTTCTCATGTGGCCTTCTTTTTTATTTTTAAAAAATAATTTATCAAAGGCTTTCTATATGCATTTTATCTTAATTGGCTCTCCCCCAACTTTGAGGATAATTGTGAAACTGGAAAAATGCAAAGCAATTACAGGGCACAGTTGCTGGTGAGAAGGGAAGAGGTTTATTCAAGTGCTGGGCACCTGAGAAGATGGGGGGACTCCTATCCTCAAAACCCTATCTTTATCTTCAGGTGCAGGTAGGGGTTTTTATAAGGAGGGAGTAGGAGGGTAAATAAGCAAACCTAGAACAAAAGACTCAAAAGGAAAAGGTTGGTCCTGGCTGGTTGGCTCAGTGGCAGAGTGTCGACCTGATGTGTGGATGTCCTGGGTTTGATTCCTGGTCAGGTCACACAGGAGAAATGACCATCTGCTTCTCCACCCCTCCCCCTCTTCCTTCTCTCTCTCTCTCTCTCTCTCTCTCTCTCTCTCTATCACTCTCTTCCCCTCCCACAGCCATGGCTTCGTTGGAGTAAGTTGGCCCTGGGCACTAAGGATGGCTCCATGGACTCGCCTCAGGTGATAAAATATCTCAGTTTCTGAGCAACGGAGCAAAGGCCCCAGATGGACAAAGCATCCCCTCATAGGGGGCTTGCTGGGTGGATCCTGGTCAGGGTGCATGTGGGAGTCTGTTTCTCTGCCCCTCCACTCCCACTTCTCACTTAAGGAAAAAAGTAAAAAGGATGGGATGAGAGTTCTTTGCTGAGGGGACTCAGCACAAGTTGTTCAGGGAAGTGATAGAAGGCCAGTGCGTCTCCCAGAGCTGGCACATCTGAAGGCCAGAGTTTGTTTCCTTGGTTGTATAGGAACTGAAGCTAGCAAGTAACTTCTAAATTAGGGTTTTTGTTCTATGTAACAGGTTTCCACATATTCCCATAGTCAGGTTGTCCTCTTGGCCTTACTGGCAGCATGGTGGGAGAGAGAGGGGAGGGGGCGTAAGAGTTCATTCATCTCATTCTGATGTTAACTCTTGATGTGCATCAGCCAGAGGGGAACAGGCCTTTTAACTGTAACAAGAAACTTGACCAGAGATGAAAACACAGGATTGATTATATACTTCTGATTTGTTACAGAATATATAACTGTGACCACTAAACTAGTAGTACTGAATAATGGTTATAAGAGCAACAAACTGGATTTAACAGTATTCAGGAATCCTTTTGTAAGCTTACTTTGTTAGTACATTTCTTACTTAGCTCTATTTTATGGCTAGTCAGGCTAATATCAGTAAACCAGTAATATATCATATTTATTCCCAGTTACAATATTATTATTCCACATATCCATTAGAATATTTTGCACTGTAAATTTTGGGACAATCTTCAAATAGCTCAAGCAATAAAGACATGACTCCCTTCACAACTAGAAATAAAAAACTTAGGGTGGTTGATCCAGTCATTGGATTTAAGACCCACCCTAATCCAGTCTAATTCAGATCTCAGTGTCACGTACCTCATTATATCTGCAACGATCTCATTTCCAAATAAGCTCACCTACACAGATAGAAGAATTAGGACTTTAACATATCTTTTGGGAATACAATTTAACCCAGAACAGTTTTTTAATTCATCTCTGCCTGAGTTTTAGCGCTCCTTGCAAAAAACAAATCAATAAGCGGTGTATTTATTGAACCTTTGCTTTGCTGTAGGGCACAGTACTTTATTCCCTATACACCGTTTTATGGGGAATAAAAAAATAGGATATCACATGGTCCCTGTCCTAGGCAGCTTTACAGTCTAGTTGGGGAGATCAAGAATGGTGCCAGATTGAGACAGAAAATAAACATTTTGGCTCCCAGCTGTGCACCAGATACTGTGCTGGGTGCTGTACATATACGGAATCAAGTACTCATCAGCATAGTTGGTTAGGTAAGTGGCAGGCGCTCTCTGTTATAGATCAGGAACCTGAGGATCAGACATTGTAGATAACTGGTATTGGGATCTGATCTGGGTTTGCTTTATGCTAAAGCTGTGTGTGTGTGTGTGTGTGTGTGTGTGTGTGTATGTGTGTGTGTGTGTGTTTAATTGAATTATTTAAAAAGAGACTAAGGCAGTGGTTCTCAAACTTTTTGAAGTTGGGGCGCACTATGTACAAAAATTTGTAGGATTTTTAAAAATCCTACAAATAATTGTAGGTGCACTATATACAAATTTCTGAGAAATATAATAATTAAGTCAAATATTAAATAAAAAAATATAAAGTCCAAGCGTACTTTTATGGTAATTAAACAAAATAAATATGACAAAATTAAATATATTCTGACATTAAAAAACATTTTTATGTTACATTTTTTGAGTTATACTTTTAAGAATTCATAAAAAAGAGGAGTTAAAAAATAAAAAAACAACAAAAAGTTATCTTTTTATATATATATAGATACATTAGATACATTATTAGTTAGATTTAGTAAATTCGGCAGGTCCCGGCATGAATGTGTTAAGTTTTTTCATTCTTGTGTTTATGAGAAACATGAGCCTGATGTGTCTTAGTGATTTCTTCAATGTTTGGGCATAAATTTGAAAGGCAAACTCTCATTTCCTCATCAATACATTGAAGAATTCCTCTTTTTTTACTCTTAATTGTGTTGAGTGCAGAAAACCCCTACCATATATAGTGTCTTAACTTTACACTAAACAAAGGATAGAAGAAATTTGCCTCCAGTCTTTCTGGGGAACATGGGGGGTAGTGTAAATAATCCAGCACCACAGCTTAACGGTCTTTTGCAACCTAATCAGGCAAGTAAGGTGGGGGGTTGGGTGAACTGTCATCTTACAGCCAATTCCCCACACCTCTGTCCCCCCAAAATCTAAACTCCAAAAACCCTGTTGGTTTTTTGATCCCCAACAGGCACAGGTTTCTCTGCAATACCATAGGGCACATCTGGATATCTTCTAGGGCGCACCAGTGCACCCTGGTGCACACTTTGAGAACCACTGGAATAAGGAGATCTCAAGGCTGTTCATAATTAATGATAGGAGAATTGGCGTGTACAGGGTGGGCTTACCAAAGAGGAAGAAATTTGAAGGAAATTACTTGAACTGTGTCTTTAAGAAAGAGTAAGATTTGGCTCAGTTGTAAAGAGCTTAGAAATGATTTCAGATGATGGAAGTTGTATGACCAAAGGTGTGGTGATGGAAAGCATAGGGCATATAGGAAACAGTATATTTTATTACTAAATCTAGGAGTTGTACCTGATGTAGCAATCGCCTCATTCTTCATATGGAAACCCTGAAGGAATAAAACAAAACATTTTTAGATCTGAAACTCACAATGGTCAGATATTGGAAAAGCTGAGCTTCCTGCCAACTGATTTTTGTTCTTCCTTAAAAAAAAAAAAATTGCTTTCTATTTTAAAAGTAATAATTTAATTCTAAAGAATCAAAGCAGAAACTATAGAAAAAGTGGCACATATTCTTACCATACAAATAGACTAGAGTTAACATTTTGGTCTGTTTCATCCTATTCTTTTCATTCTTATCAGTAATGCATATATAAAAATATATAATATATAATTAATATATAACATATAACATGTTAACCTAATGGTTAATCATAGTGATGTACTATTTTATGTTTCCCTATCATATCCTAAGTATTAATCTATGCCACAATATGTCCTCATAATTGTAGTTTTAATGATTACATAATATTCTAAGTGACTAATGTATCATAATTTAATTATTCACTCTCTTATTTGTTATTAATAGCAAAAGTTGGAATCTCTAGGTCAAAAGGCACTAACTGTTTCACAGCTCCTGATATATTCTGTTTTCTAGAAGATCAATATTGTTTTCTGCATAGATAGGCTGGGCTTCCCTGGGTGGTTGTCAGTATTCAGTGCCATTGAATTATAGCTAGTGCTCGACTTACGACCACGATTGGTTCCGACAGACTGGTCATAACAGGATTTGGTCGTAAGTTGAGTAGGCTATATGTACAGTACTGTGAAATGATGTTATAAAAGTCTCTTAAATCATATTTTATCATAATTTTCTTACATTATTGTTATATATCGTAATTTTCTTTGTTCATTTTGTGCTATTTGTATCACCTCTACACCATTTTGTTTCTTATTTTTACATTCATCAGGTTTAAGTAAAACACTGCATTACCAGTACAACTGGTTTAATATTTGCAAAGACAATTTCCTCTTGGTAGACATCTTGGGAGGGGTTTGATGAAAAATATCCAAGACACAAAACACAAATTGCTGTACCGAGTCTGGGACAACAGTTGAAATGGTGCACGCGGAGATGGTAGTGCTGCTGGAAGCTGGTCCGCACTGTCGTACGCCCACCTGGGCAACCCTTGCGCTGCCAGACGTGGAGCAGTCGTGGTTAGCGATTATGGTCGTAAAGTCGAATGGTCATAAGTTGCATAGGTCGTAAGTCGATCGATATTTGTACAGGATGAGAGTGAAGTGAGATGGGGGCAAGTGAGGTGCCCCCTCACTAATAATTAGAGCCCGTGTGCTCTTTACTCCCTGCCTCTAAACCAGGTCCCCGGCCCAGTGTCTGAGCAGCTTTACAGTGTTCCCCTTCTCTCGAGAGCCCCAGTGCTGTGGTGTTCAGAAGTTTTCAATTTGGACTCTGTCCAAGCCATTGGCTATTTTGTTCTCTGTTTGTTTTTCTTAAGCAACTAACTAAAGCGTAATAACATTTCAACCTCTTCCCACTCCCCATGGCCCTTTTCCGGCCCGCGCCACTTCTGTCTGCAGTTTAACCATGGGGTTGCTTCTTATATTTTAAGGCTAAATACAAAAGCACAGTTCTGAGAAGCAGCCAAGATCTTTCTGTAGCCAAGTTTGAGGAATAAAACTTTAAAACAGCTCTTCTGTCACACACTTGAGATGGGAGGCAGGCTTTGCTATAAATAAGTCACATTCCGTTCCTATCTCATCCTTTGCAGCCCTCCTGGGTAACGCATTCTGTGTATGACTGTAGCATTCTCTTAACTGCTCACTCGCCCCTTGCAGTCTCCCATTTGGTATCCCATTTTATTTCAATGTTCAGGAGTTCTGGAGTTTAGGGGCCCTCCCTGCAAAAGAGGGGAGTAGAACTTTCCTTTCATTCCACAGAGGTAGGTGTCAGGAGCTAGAGTGGCTGACTGGTGAGAAACTACACTTGCCCTGTAACATTTTTAGTAGCTGCCTGTATGTTTTCTATGGCAGCTGCAACAAATTACCACAAAATTAGCGGCTTAAAACAAACAAACAAAAAATGATTCTCTTACATTTCTGGAGGTCAGAAATCTACAATGATTTGGTAAGACTGCCTTCCTTCTGGAGGCTCTAGGGGAGAATCCATTTCCTACCGGCTGCCCACACTCCTCAGCACAGGAGCCTGCGTCACTCTGACCTCTGTCTCGGTCCTCACAGCTCCTTCTGAGACTCTGACCCTCCTGCTTCCCTCTTACAGAAACTGTGGGGACACGGGACCCACCCAGATAACCCGGAGTGACTTTCCCGCCACAGAATCCTCACTGTATTCACACTTGCAAATCCCTTTTGCCGCAGAAGGCAGCATATTCGCTGGTTGTGGGGATTAGGATATGGGCATCTTTGGGGGGGGGCAGTTATCCTCTCTACCACAATGTCCACCTTAGAAAAGGGGAAGATAATCATCTTGGAATTTTATTTTACTTCTTTCATAGCTAGGGAGGGAAAGACTGAAGCACTGATTTCCCTTTCAGTGTCTGGGATGCAGGTGCGCGGCAACCTAAATTAAGTCTGGGCCATCGGTTCGTATAAGCCGAAGTCCATTTGAGGGCAGGAGAGAGGAGCCGTTCAGTGGCCAGGAAGTGAGGAGCGGGGGGACATCTTAGTTAAAGACCTTCCTTCCTGACCCTGGCCAGTGGCTCAGTAATTAGAGAGTCCGCCCGGCGTATGGATGTCCCAGGTTTGATTCCCAGTCAGGTCACACAGGACACACAGGAAACCATCTGTTTTTCCCCCCACCCCCTTCTCTCTCTCTTCCCCTCCTGCAGCCAATGCCTCGATTGGTTCGAATGTGGCCCAGGGCACTGAGGATAGCTCTGTTGGAGCACATCAGCCTTAGGCACTAAAAATAGTTGGCTACTTGAGCATCAGCCCTAGATGGGGTTGCCAGGTTGATCCTGATAAGGGTGCATGCAGGAGTCTGCCTCACTATCTCCCCTCCTCTTACCTAAAAAATAAATTAATTAATTAAAAATAAGAAAAAAACCTTTCTTTCCTCCTTACTGGGTGCTCATAATAAACCCCGCTTGGGGCACAAACAGGGAAATGACCTTGAGAGGAAATGACCAAGCAAGTACATTCAAGATAAATGAAGGGAAGTCTCCTTTATCATAGCCCCATATAGTGTGGCTTCCTTACAGAATTGTGCTGTCCCCAGTTATATCATAGTTTAGAATATATAACAGTTCTAGTATCAAGTAATATCATTAATAAACATGCTCCTCATGGCTGGCCAACTAGTACAGTAAAAGACCATACCTTTTTTTTAAATTTTATTTGTTTGTTTTTAGAGCAATTAAGAGAGTGCTGGCAAAATGCACTCCCCTTAGCCTGATAGAAATTGAGTCTGCTTGTTGCCTCTCCTGAGGCCTCTCATTCCACCATTTTTCATGGAAGGAGGGGCGACACCTAACGGCCAAGGAAAGGTGCCCAAGTGATAGGGTTGGTAGAAAAACTGCCAAGGAATAGCATGGGCCTAGGTGCTAAAATGATGCAAGGCAGATGGGCCCCTCCAAGGAGCTAGTCAAGGAAACAGATGTGAAAGGCTACCTGTCAGTTGGGGAGTGGAGTGGAGTGAGCTTTGCCTTCACGAAAGGAATTATATATTAATATCATTACCTTCACTGCCTTCCTAGGAAGGAGAGGTCAGTAGTTTAAAAAGCAATCCAGGCCCTGGCCGGTTGGCTCAGTGGTAGAGCGTTGGCCTGCCGTGCAGAGGTCCCAGGTTCGATTCCCGGCCAGGGCACACAGGAGAAGCGCCCATCTGCTTCTCCACTCCCCCCTCCTTCCTCTCTGTCTCTCTTCCCCTCCCGCAGCTGAGGCTCCATTGGAGCAAAGATGGCCCGGGCGCTGGGGATGGCTCCTTGGCCACTGCCCCAGGCGCTGGAGTGGCTCTGGTGGCAACAGAGTGACGCCCTGGAGGGGCAGAGCGTCGCCCCCTGGTGGGCGTGCCTGTGGATCCCGGTCGGGCGCATGTGGGAGTCTGTCTGACTGCCTCTCCCCGTTTCCAGCTTCAGAAAAAATTAAAAACAACAACAACAACAAAAAAGCAATCCACTGTCCTCTGTGGCTGATATCCACACTTTTAGGACTGTGGTCGGTAAACTACTCACCCATGGGCCTAACCCTTCCCTGGGCCATGTTTTGTGTTGCACCCAAGCTAAGGATAGTTTTTACATTTTGAAATGGTTGGGAGAAGAAAAAGAGAGAACTAATATTTTACACCATGTGAAAGGTATGTGAAATTCAAATTTTAGTGTTCATAAATCCAGTTTTATGGAAACACTGCCATGCCATTTGTTTACCAGTTGTCTATGGCTACCACGGAGAGGTTGAGAGGCTGTCTTGGAGATGGACCATATGATCAGAAAAGCCTAAAATATTGAAAAATAAAAACAAACAAACTGGCCCTTTATAGAGACGTTTTTGCAGGCTCTACTTTTGGGAATTTGGAAGAGACTAAAAAAGCATCTGCGAACATACTTGTTGGGAAAATATTTCCATAGGAACCAAGACCCGGTGATTCTGCCTAGTGTTGACTCACTTCCAGGAACCCACAGAGGGTCTCCCTGGAGAATGGGTACACGAGATAACTCAGAAACTGGGGTATGTCCACATGCTCTGGATAATGCACAAACCCCGCCAGGTACTTCTTGAACAGTATGATTCCCTTACTGTGAGGTCACAGAGTTTATCCCAGGACACTATTGAAGATATTTTTGGTTTTGGTTTGTTTTTTAAATAAAAAAGGAGCATATTGAGCTGCTGGAAGTGTTGAGCTATGTTCTGAAATATCCCGGTAGGAGAAGTGCCAGCTACCTCCATTTCAGATGCAATGTCCAAATGGCTCTCGTTTCTCCGGGACCCACTTCAGTCAGGCACCGGGCCAGTGCTCTGGCATGTGATTGCTCATGCTGACAGCACCCCTGCAAGTTCACTGTTGTCATCCCCACTCTGCCTACGAGGACAGAGGTGTACAGCGGGTAATCCTGGGTGGGGCTCCACTGTACGTGCGCAGCCTCTTCTTCCCAGTCTGTGCCCTTTTTACAAGACCTGGAAGGACCAGGCCAGCCACCCGGGGGCTGCTTCTTCCTGGTCTTTTCTCTAGGTTAGAACAGCTCTCACAACCTTATGAGCAAAAAGCTTTGATTGCTGAGGTGTGGTATTCAGTGATAATATCAACGACTGTTGTTTCTATATCTTAACTGTTGTGAATAATGTTGCAACAAACATGGGAGTGCAGATAGCTCTTTGGGGTGCTGATTCCCCAGCCCCACCTTCAGATTTATACCCAGAAGGAGGATTGCTGGGTCATATGGTAGTTCTAATTTTTTTTTTGAGGAATTTCCATTACATTTTCCATACTTTCTATACCAATTGATACATTTCCAACAACAGCACACAGGGATCCCTTTCCTCCAAACTCTCACCAACACTTATTTCTTGTCTTTGTGATAATAGCCATTCTAACAGGTGTACTGGTATGCTATTGATATTTTATTGTGGTCTTGATTTGCATTCATAATAGCCAAGATGTGTAAACAACCCGTGTTTGTCCGTGGATGAATGCATAAAGAAAATCAGTGTGTATATACAATGCAATAGTATTCAGTTATAAAAAGGAAACTCCTACCACTTATTACAACGTGGATGAACCTCGAGGACATGATGCTAAATGTAGCAGTAAGCCTAACAGAGAAAGGCCAATACTGTATGGTTTCACTTCTATGTGGATTCTGAAAAAGAAATACATTTGAACTCACAGAACCAGAGAGTGGAGTGACGGTTGCCAGAGGCTGTGGAGGGGGAAACGGGAGATATTGGTCAAAGTGTAGGAACTTCTAGTTATAAGTTGAATAAGCTCTGATGATCTAACGTACATACAGTACCATGACTAGTGTTAATAATACTGTATCATATACTTGAAAGTTGCTGAGAGAGTAGATCTTAAGCATTCTTAACACACACACACACACACACACACACATAACTACATGAGGTGATGCATATGTTAGTTAACTTTATTGTGGCAATATTTCACAATGTGTGTGTGTGTGTGTGTGTGTGTGTGTGTGTGTATACCAAATCATCATGTTGTATTCCTTAAATGCATACAATTTTATTTAATATTACTTTAATAAAATCAGAAAAATATTAACTTCCATTTTATAGTTACTTCTAGCACTTCATACCTTCCATATTATGTTCATGAAAGCCCTGAGATATTATTTATCTTTACTTTGTAAATAAGGAAACTGAGGCTCAGAAAGAGTGAGACATGTGTCTGGGGCCAACCGGCCGTTAGTAGCCGGGCCAGACCTCCAGCCTGGGGCCTGGCGCCCTGCACACTGTTTCCCATCGCTCTCTGTGAGGCAGGGCCAGGCCTTCAGCCTTGGAACTGGTCACTTACATGTCTCAGCGAAGGACTGTGCTACAGTGTAGGCGTTTGGTATTCAGGTTCATTGTAATGGTGGCCACGAGCTGACCTCCAAAGACCAAATTCACATCCTAAGTGTTTTTTTGGCATCACTTGAAAGTTGTGTCTGTGTTGAGTGCAGGGTACTGTTGGATCCCTTTTTCTTCCTCACCGCCACATCTGTTGCTTGCCTTTCAGCCCCAAACATAACAAAACATAACCAAAAATGGGTTCCCATTCATATGCCTCTTGCCATATGGCTCCAAATGAGGAAGGGCAGACTGCATGGGTTCCACTGAGAGAAGGGAGGAAAATTTGTAGGAAAAGGTGTTTTCAAAGAAGGCTTGTGTTCTTTGGGACATGGGAATATGTCATTCATCACAACTGCTGTTTACAGCTGCACAAGTTCTTAAAACAACTTATTTTAGGCAAGTTTTCAATGCTGGAGGAGACCATTATTGAGCACATGTAACAAGCACTCTGTACTGGTTTTGCCCTGATTTCTACACTTTCCTCCTCAGTCTTCATCCCTAGGGTAGCCTCCCCATGCCATGAATCCCTGACTCCCTCTTTTTCTGCGTGCTATCTGGAGCAAACTTCTGCTCTCTGTGCACTGTTGTGGGGATTTCCCAAAATGCTGTCCCCTCCCCAAACTCTGAATGCCCACATCCAGCTGCCCAAGGGACATCTCTGAATCCTCCTCACTTACTGCAGACTCACCACATAACTCCGTGTTGGCCCTCCTGAAACCGTTCTCTTTTTTGGATTCAGTGGTTGGTATAACATAATTCACCCCATTAGCATCTGAGTAAAAACCCAGTTTGATTCCCCTTGACAAGAATCTCACTCACCCACGCCTCTATGGCATGCCACTGTTTTTATTTTTGTGTGTGTTACATTTTGTGTGTTTCCCTGTGCCACTGGAAATGCTTGGCATCAAGTGAGCAATAAATAAACATTTGGTTGACAGACCTGTTGATTAAGCCTTCCTGAAACATACCTCATTATCTTTCCCAGGTGAGACCTGGTGCCGCCTGACTTCTTACACTGGGCAGGTTGTGTAACTCAATCTTCGGTGCACAGATTGGTAGTGTTGCTCTAAGCGTTGCAAACGCATTTATCTTAAGATTTATTGAGCTTGGCTGCTGTCCGAATCCTGTAACAATTCTGCTATCACATTTCTCTCCCTGTGTCTTTCTTCCCCCCCTCCCCCATTTTTCACATTCCTATTTGGGAGAGAGAATGAGAAGAAACTAAGACAAGAATACAAACCCATATTTCTGTCACCAATTAAAAATATCTGCCCATTTTTGTTTTACTGTGAAATGAGTTACTTATGCTCTTTCAGTGTCACAATTAAAACAGTTTTTTCTTCTTCTTACTTTCTTTCTGTAAATGTTTTCTTATTGCAGGAATGATTCATGTTTACTATAAAAAAAAGTCAGAAATTACAGATAAACACAAAGAAGGAAACAAATGTGTAACATCTTCCTCACCCCACTCAGAGAGCTAAAGTTACCTAGCAAAGTACCTACTTCCATACTTTTTTTTCTATATACACATTTTAACACAAGTGGAGACTTAAATATTCTTACCATTGTGAAACTTCTTTTCACTTAATAGATTGAGAATGTTTTCCCATGATAGTAAATATTCCTTTAGATCATGGGTTGGCAAACTTTCTGAAAAGGGCCAAGTAGTAAATAACTTAGACTTTACGGGACATGCTGTTTCTGTTTGAACTACCTAACTCGGCAATTGCACTGAAAAAGCCGTCCCGGACAGTATGCAAATGAATGAGCATGACTATGTTCCAATGAAACTTTATTTACGAAAAACAGGCTGTGGGCCAAATTTGGCTCATGGGGTAGGCTGTAGTTTCTACACTTGCTCTAGAATACCATTTTAAAAAAATGGTAAATCTTTATTGATTTTAGAGAGAGAGAAAGGGAGAGAGACAGCAACTGTCTCTCTGTCATCTGTTCCTGTGTGTCCTCTGATCAGGAATTGAACTAGGAACCTTTGTGGTTTGGGATGATGCTCTAACCAACTGAGCTATCTGGCCAGGGCTAGAGCACCCTTTTTAATAGCTAAACAGTATTCTACTTGGTCAACACATCATGGTTTACCTAACCAATCAGATAATAGCTGATGCTGTTGAGGCCTTAGGCCGAGCTTGGCACATTGCTGTGGATTGTTCTCTCTGTTTCTCCTGCCCGCATGCCCACAGCTCTGTGACGTGTGGGTGCCATTCTTTCTATTTAATAGATCAAGAAGCTCGAGAAGAAGCAGGGAATTTGCCTTAGGTTAAATAGCTTGTAAGTAGAAAAGACAAAATTTAAATGTTTGGTTTTTTTAGAGCCCAAGATCTTACCTACTCATTCTATTTCTGTGCACAGTGGTGTTTGTCTCCTTAGGATAAACTCCTGAACTTAGAATTACAAGTGCATTTGAAGCCTTTGATCTGTGTTGCCAGGCTGGTAGGTATGAGTGTCATATTTCTTAGGTAACAGGACAGTATTCCTACTATCCTCAAATTTATCAGGAACTCTTTTAAACCTTCATGATAATACCTCATTGTTTTAAATTATATTAAAAATTATAAATGCAGATGAACACTTACCTTATGTTTATTTCTCATCTGTTTCTTCTTAGGTGAATTTCCCATTCTTGTCCTTTCTCCGTTGTTCTATAAGAGCATTTGTCTTTTCTATTGATTAGTTGGAGCCTTTTTTTTTTATTTATTTATTTTTAATTTTTTTTTTTACAGAGACAGAGAGAAGGATAGATAGGGACAGACAGACAGGAATGGAGAGAGATGAGAAGCATCAATCATAAGTTTTTCATTGCGACACCTTAGTTCTTCATCGATTGCTTTCTCATATGTGCCTTGACCGCGGGCCTTCAGCAGACCGAGTAACCCCTTGCTCAAGCCAGCGACCCTGGGTCCAAGCTGGTGAGCTTCGCTCAAACCAGATGAGCCCACGCTCAAGCCGGGTCTCAAACCTGCATCCTCTGCATCCCAGTCCGACACTCTATCCACTGGTCAGGCAGTTGGAGCCTTTTTAAAAAAGATTTTATTTATTGATTTAATGGAGAGAAAAAGTAGAGGAACAGAAGTATCAACTAATAGTTGCTTCAGTTTAGTTGTTAATTGCTTGCTTGTTGCTTGATGTAGGTGCCTTGACCTGGCATGCTCAGGATTTTGAACTGGGGACCTCAATGTTCTAAGTTGATACTCTATCCATTGTACCACAACAGGCAAGGCAGTTGGAGCCTTTCATATAAGGGCCTCTTTTGTAATTTAAGTTGAAGTTAGATTGCTTGTTATGAAAATCACCAATTCACTTTAAAGAGATATTGTCTTTACAATTGGAGAGAATTAAACAGAAAACTATCCAGTTTTAACATAAAAGCACTAGCCAAACTTCTCTAATCAAACAACAAACAAACAAACAAACTGCTCTGTAAGGTAAGAGAGAACTTATTTCTGTCGGGAAATTTGTCTTTTTAATTTTCATCTAAGTCACTAGGATTTATATTCTTTAATCAGAACTACTGCTTTGCTGTGGTCATGGCAACACATTTTAGCTGCCATAAACAGCACACACCTTGACAAAATATTTTTTTCGTGAGTGGCTTTTAGATGGAATTTATTATCCAGCATATTCTTGGAGAGTCTCTAGATTAATTAATGGGTGTCAGACCCATAATTATATAATAATAACAGTGATAAAAATGTTGAAATGAACAGTTACAATCTATTAATCACTTACTGTATTCCAGCCACAATGTTACTTTCTACTGTTTCATTTGATCTTTGTAGTAATCCTAGGTCATAGATATTCTTATTATCCTTATTTTATATGAAAAGAAACTTAGACACCAAAAAGCTAAGTGGCTTTTCCTGGGCCGTACAGATGGTAAGTAGTGGAGCTTGATGCTGACCCTGATGTTCTAGCCTTTGTATCTTACAGACTTATTGCAGAAGAAATTTGGGGGACATGATTACTTCAACAGTGGTAACATGTGTGGCAAATATCTTGATTGTCAAAGCAATACTAGACTAAGACAAAACAAGGATCAATGGGCTATAGTGAACCTGGCCCAGGATTTTATAACTTATGCTCTTATAAAGATCAGTGTTATTATACTTTATTGGATATAAAGAGCTCAAAGGGAAGCTACCATGGTGTATTCTCTTGGACTTCTCCTTAGAGCCACTGAATTGGAAAAGGGTGTCTGATAAGAAAAAGAGTCGTAAGGCTTCTTAGTCAGTAGGGCAGAAAAAGAACCTTTTTTTTCTTTCAACATTATTGAGGTATAATTGACAAATAAAATTATATATTTTTAAATATTTAATATACTACATTCAATATTATATATGGTATAGAGCATGGTCACTTGTTATATGCATGCATTGTGAAGAAGTTACTACAATCAAGTTTAATTGAAATTCATTATCTCACATAGTTACTGATACATAGATACTTAGGATCTACTCTCTTAGTAAATTTCAAGTATACAATACAGTATTATTAACTAGAATCACTACTGTACATTAGGTCCTCAGAACATATTCATCTTATAACTGAAAGTTTGTACCCCTAAACCAAAACCTCCCTAAATGCCCCACACCTCAAGCCCTGGTAACCACAATTGTGGTTCTGAGTTCAACTTTTTTTCTTTTTAAGAGTCCTCATATGAGCAAGATTATATAATATTTGTTTTTTCCTGTCTGGCTTATTTTACTTAGAATAATATCCTTCAGTTTCTTTCTTTCTTTCTTTCTTTCTTTCTTTCTTTCTTTCTTTCTTTCTTTCTTTCTTTCTTTCTTTCTTTCTTTCTTTCTTTCTTCTCTCCCTCTCTCTCTCTCTTTCTTACTTTCTTTCTTTCTTTCCCTCACTGTTCTGGTTAGGGCTTCTAGTACTAAGGTGAATCAAAGTGGTAAGAGTGGGTATCCTTATCTTCTTACTGATTTTAGAGGAAATACTTTCAGTTTTTCTCTGTTGAATATGATGTTAGTTGTGGGCTTGTCATATATAACCTTTATAATGTTGAATATATTCCTACTTTTTTTGAGAGTTTTTCTCATGAAAGGATGTTAAAATTTTTTTTTTTGTATTTTTCTGAAGTTGGAAATGGGGAGGCAGTCAGACAGACTCCGCATGCGCCTGACCAGGATCCACCTGGCATGCCCACTAGGGGGCGATGCTCTGCCCATCTGGGGCGTTGCTCTGTTACAACCAGGGCCATTCTAGCGCCTGAGGCAGAGGCCATAGAGCCATCCTCAGCGCCCAGGCCAACTTTGCTCCAGTGGAGCCTTGGCTGCGGGAGAGGAAGAGAGAGACAGAGAGGAAGGAGAAGGGGAGGGGTGGAGAAGCAGATGGGTGCTTCTCCTGTGTGCCCTGGCTGGGAATTGAACCCAGGACTCCTGCACGTCAGGCTGACACTCTACCACTGAGCCAACCGGCCAGGGCCTAAATTTTTTTTTTTGACAGAGACAGAGTCAGAGAGAAGGACAGATAGGGACAGACAGACAGGAAGGGAGAGAGATGAGAAGCATCAATTCTTTGTTGCGGCTCTATTAGTTAGTTGTTCATTGATTGCTTTCTCATATGTACCTTGACTGGGGGGCTATAGCAGATCTAGTGGCCCCTTGCTCAAGCTGATGACCTTGGGCTTAAGCCAGTGACCACGGGCTCATGTCTATGATCCAACGCTCATGCCAATGACCCCGTGCTCAAGCTGGTGAGCCCATGCTCAAGCCAGATGAGCCCAAGCTCAAACCAGTGACCTTGGACTGTGATTCATCGCATTTATTGATATTGAACCATCCTTGCATCCCAGGGATATATCCCACTTGATTGTGGTGTATGAGCCTTCAGTGGGCTATTGAATTTGGTTGGCTAGTATTTAGTTGAAGATTTTTGCATCTATCTTTATCATGGATATTGACCTACAATTTTCTTTTCTTGCAGTGTCCTTATTTGGCTTTGATATCATGGTATCTTTGGCCTCATAAAATGAGTTTGGGAATGTTTCCTTCTCTTCAATTTTTTTGGGAAGAGTTTGAAAAGGATTGTTATTATTTCTGTAAATGTTTAGTAGATTTGACCAGTTAAACCATCTGGTCATGTGCTTTTCTTTGTTGGGGTTATTTTGATTAGTGAACCAATCTCTTGACTCATTATTGGTCTGTTCAGACTTTGTATTTCTTTATGATTCAATCTTGATAGGTTGTATGTTTGTAGGAACTTATATCTATTTTTTCTAGTTTATCCAACTTGGTGTATAACTGTTCATTCTTTTATGATCCTTTCATTTCTGCACTATCAGTTGTAATATGTCCTCTTTCAATTCTGATTTTACTTGTTTGAGTTTTCTTTTTTTTCAGTCTAGCTAAAATTTTGTCAATTTTTTCTTTTCTATTATTTTCTAGACTTTATTTCATTTGTTTCCACTCTGATCTTTGTCATTTACTTCCTTCTGCTAACTTTAGTTCTTCTTTTTCTAGTTTCTCGAAGTGTAATGTTAGGTTTATTTGAAATCTTTCTTGTTTCCTAATGTAGGCATTTATCACTATAAACTTCTCTTATAGAACTGTTTTTGCTATATCACATAGGTTTTGGTATGCTTTGTTTTCACTTTTGGTATTTTAAGGATTTAAAAAATTTCTCTTTTGATTTCTTCTTTGTCACATTGGCTATTTAGTAGCGTGTTAATTTTCACATATTTGTGAATTTTCCAGTTTTCCTTTTGTTATTGATTTCTAGTTTCATACTGTTGTGGTTGGACTATATAATATGAATTTAATCTTCTTAAATTTGTTAAGACTTGTGTAAGGCCTAATGGATGAGCTATTCTGAAGAATATTCTGTGTGCACTTGGGAAACTATGTATTCTGCTTCTGTTGGATGAAAGTTTCTGTATAAGTCTGTGAGATCCATTTGATTAACATGTGGTTTAAGTTCAGACAGAAAAATCAATAAAGAGACATTGGACATCCAAACGTTTTCCTACCAATTTTCCTTCTAAAATTACATGAAATACCGAGTTCTCTGGAAAAACAGATCTAATCCAACAAGCTTTTTCTTTTCTTTCTCTCTCCTTTGTGCAACCCGTTCTATCTTCTTGGAGTGTTGTCAGTTTTTCTGTCCCAACCCCAGGTCTCCATCTCTCAGTATTGGGGGCCTCCTTCAATACTGGGATCAAATACAGTTGACCCATGAACCACTCGAGGGGTAAGGGTGTCAACCTCCCACACAGTCAAAAAATCCACATGTAACTACAACTAGCCTGTGGCATATGTGGATCCCTAACCACAGAATTGACTCTTGAATGACATGGGTTTGAATTGTGTGGGTCAGTTGAACTACAGTCAATTCAACTATGCAGGTCAATTGAAAAAAATTTGCATGTAAGTGAATCTGTGCAGTTCAAACCCATGTCGTTCTAGGGTCAACTGTACTACCTAAGGATCAATTCTGATTTTTACATTAAAAAATGACTTTTCTCCCTGTTTAATTCTTATGGTATTGTAATTGCTTTTAAGTTAATTATAACCTACTTATTCATAGGATAGTTTTTGTACATGTCTTCTCTCTCCAGTTTCATTGACAGGCCCTTAGGAATTAAGATCTAACTTATTTTTGTATTCCCTATAGGACTAGTATGGTGCCTTGAACATAGTAGTTTTCCAAAGATAAATGATGACATGCCTTAATACTGTTCTTAGGAATCCTGACTCTGGAAGAAAGGAAATCTCAATTTAGAGCTTTGTTATACCATATTTCTCCATGTATAAGACACACCCTTTTTTGAAAAATTTGGGGTCTAAAAATTGGGTGCATCTTATACAGTGGTTGTAGATTTTTTTTTGCTTGCTTTTCATGCTTGTCTTTGTGCTCATTGTTTAGTGATGAATAAAACTTAGTTCAGCCTGACCAGGCAGTGGCGCAGTGGATAGAGCGTTGGACTGGGATGCGGAGGACTCAGATTCAAGACCCTGAGGTCGCCAGCTTGAGCATGGGCTCGTCTGGTTTGAGCAAAGCTCACCAGCTTGGACCCAAGGTTGTTGACTTGAGCAAGGGGCTACTCAGTCTGCTGAAGGCCCATAGTCAAGGCACATATGAGAAAGCAATCAATGAACAACTAAGGTGTCACAACGAAAAACTGATGATTGATGCTTCTCATCTCTCTTCATTCCTATCTGTCTGTCCCTATCTATCCCTCTCTCTGTCTCTGTAAAATAAATAAATAAATAAATAAATAAATAGATAGATAGATAGATAAATAAATAAATAAAATAACTTAGTTCAATAACTCTATGTACCCTAATACATTTTTTTTCAAATTTGGGCCCCAAACTTAAGATGCGTCTTATATATGAGAGCATCTTATACATGGGGAAATATGGTAGACTGAATTATGCACCCCTCTTCCCCATCCTCCAATGCCATATGTTGAAATCCTAAGCCCTTTACCTGAAAATATTTGGAAGTAGAGTCATTACAAATATAATTAGTTAAACAAGGTCATACTGGAGTAACATGGACACCTAATCCAATGTGACTAGTGTCCTTATGAAAAGGGACAGTTGAGCACAGGCACACAAGGAGAATGCCATGTGAAGAGTGGAGTTGTGCAGCCAGAAGTCATGGAGCTACCAGAAGCTAGGAGAATTGCCTGGACCGATTTCTGCCCGAGAGCCTCCAGAGGCAGCAGGGCCCTGCTGGTACCTTGATCTCAGGTTTCTGGTCTCCAGAACTGCGAGATAATAAATTTCTATTGTTTAATCCACCAATCTGTGGCACTTTGTGATGACAAACCCAGAAAACTAATACTAGCCTGTGTTTCCCATCATCCTCACAAAGAAAAGAGGGCGTGTTTTTGATCAGTTTTTCAATCTTTTTACACTTGGGGATCAGTGACAATAGGAGAATTATTTTGGGGACCACTAAGGTAGAAATCACCCTGAGCATAAGCGAATTTGACTAAGATCATGGGGTTTATTATCTTCATACGTCAGTCAGGGTGGTTAACTCTTTCACAAACTGGTGTGAAATTTCTGGTAGACCGGTCCAGAGACCAGTGGTTGAAAAACACTATTTTAGATCATCTTTTTGTAGGTAGAACTGAGGTTGAAGTGGGATGGCCTGATACCAGAGTCACCAGAGCCGTCTCTGTCACCATAAACCCTGGTCAGCAGCTCCAGCCTGCCTCCAGAGTTCTTACAGCCTTCCAGACACCTTTAGCAACACAAACTCTGTGCACACTCTTGCATCTGCAAACCTTTCCCTGCTTCAGAAGTCCACCTTCATTATTATTACAGTCCTCTCAGTTCCTTTGGCTAAAACTTTGTGACCCTCCCCTCTCTTCATTCCCAATTAAGAAAAAAATCTGGACATCTGCTGTCTTTTAAAAAATAGGAAGATCTGGCAACATTAGACCCTCATTACTGCATGCCAGTAACTGACTAGACCAAGGATTCTCAGCCAATGTGCTGCAAGAATTTTGAAAACATGCAGTATCTGACTATTTAGTCAGAGTCACCGACCTCTTTTCTCTTCGATGGCCAAATGAAAAAATGACAACAGCCAACACAACAATAGCCATCCAGTGTGAATGAATCAAAATTATACCTTTTTTTTTGTCAGATTGGCAAAATATATATTTTTTGGTGTGCTTCAGAATTTCAGCAATGAGTTTTAATGTGCCATGAGATGACAAAGTTGAAAATCATTGGACTAGACTGAGGAGCTGTTCCTTAACACAGAGAACGTGTTCTCAGCCATGAGTGCTGGCACAGGCCTGGGCCCCGTTGGCATTGGAGACGGGCACACTGGCAGGATGGAGGTGAGACCACCGCCCCTCACCCCAGCGATGGAAGTGCAGAGCTCCCGGCCCTGGGCTCTGAGTCACGTGGGAGATTTGCATTCTGCTGCGTCATTAGCTGGCGGGCAGCCATGGGAGGCGCCTTCCTCTCACTGGGCCTCAGTTTACTATCCTGTAAATGAGATGATAATGGTGCTCATCTCATAGGGTTCTGGAGGGAATTGAATGGTTAGAACTTCGTACATAGTAGGCGTTCCATAAATGTTAGCTTCTATTGTTGTGTGTGCAAGAAAATCCCATCAGCATTTATCCCTACTGCCCTACTATTTTTCATAAAGCATGTATTTACTCCTTAGTTTTTCTTTGCTTCTGCCAATCCCCCACTAGTTTCACATACATCCAGAAACATGGCGATAGTTTATACACACACACACACATACACACACACACACTCTCTCTCTCTCTCTCTCTCCCTCCCTCTCTCTCTTTCTGTCTCTCTCTCTCATGGCTTGCCGAGCAGGGAATTCAGAGCAAAGCTCCTGGGAATCTAGCTCAGCTGAGCTCCTGGGCCTCTCCTGGCTGCCAAGTCCCCTGTGCTTACCTGCTTTCTGTGTTGTTTAGGTTCCAGTGACCAAGGGTACAGCTTGGTGACTGGCCTCCGGAGGCCTCCAGAGTTGCCAGGGGGTGCCTCTAATTAGGGACACTGTTGAGCGCACAAGTATTTATCCTGGAGGCAAGAAGGGCTGCTGGGAATGGCTGCTTGACAGGAAATGCAGGCAGCAAGTCCGGTGTTAGAAGCATGTTACCTATGGTTTGAGACATTGACAAAGCCCAGACAGGAAGCAGTGAGGACTCCCCCGCCCCATTGTCTCCACCGTCTTCCCCTAATAGGGCCACTTCTAAGCAGAGCTGACTCACTCAGCGGATATTTGCTCACTGAACTCTCCTAATCAATAGGGATTCACTAAGCAATTCCTAAGTGATAGATACAGTGCTGTATCAGGTATCAACAATAAATGAAATGATGCGTAAAACACAGTCCTCTCTGTAAGAAGTGTATAGTCTAGTCATTGGGACGGATGGATGGATGGGCCAATAGTGGTGATGGGGTCGGGGACCCACAGATGTGGGTTATGGAATCTCAGAGTGGGGGGACTCTGACTCAGCCTGAGGTTGGGACTGGTGGCATCTGAGAGATCATCATACTGGTCATTATTCATCTAATGCCCCTAAACATTGAGCTTTGCCGGGACAAGGATTGTGACTGTCTTTTTATTGCTCTGTCTCTAGTGCTAGCCCAGTGGTTGGCACATAGTAGAGTCTCAATAAACATTCAATGAATAAGGGAATTAAGTGACATCTAAGCTGAGAACTGAAGGATAATGGGTTAGTCAGGAGGAAGTGTGTGCATGAGTGTGTGCATGTGCGTGTGTGTGTGTATGGGGGAGGTAAAAGTGAGTAGCAGGAGGAAATTAAATAGGGAGGGAGTAGCATGTGCTCCTTGGGGGGTGACAAAGACTGTAGTTCTGGGAACTGAAAGCTCAAATGGCAAAGGCGTAATAGAACCATTTTGGAGAGGCATGGGGAGGGCTGATGGTGGGAAGTTATTGAAGATTTTAAACAAAGCAAAGACATTAAATTTGATGTACAAGTTTTAAGGTCCAGGAAATGGATTGGAGAGGACAGAGCGCAAGCAGAGAGGCCAATTTGATAGCTTCTGCAGCAATCTTGATTAGAGATGGGGTGGCTAGACAAATTACTGTATCTGAGCCAGGGATGTGGATAGATTCCAGAGTGACTAGCTATGGAGAAGGAAGGAAGGATATCTGAAGGATGCTCACGCCTTTGGATTGTGCTGGAATCATTCACTTACATGATAAATAACAGAGGAAGAATTTCAATGAGGAGGTAAAATCACATGTGGCCGCAGTGAGTTTGAGTTGCCTGTGGGAAGTCCAGGGAGTAAACATCGGTCTTAACTCGTGAGAATGATCTGCTTTGAGATAGAGCTTTAGACATTCATTAACATTTAAGATTAGGCTTTTATAGCCTAGAGGCCCATGCATAAAATTCAGAAACCCCATGAATCTTGGAAATTATATTGAAACTTTACTGCATGTGCATTTGTCTTGGAGAGTTAGCCTGGTATCAACATTTCCAAATGTCCGTGTCCCCACATAAGTTACCTCTTGATCTATGTGGTTATTGCAGCTGGAAGGAGAGATGAGATTCCTGAAGCAGAGTGAGAAGGAAGAGGTTGGGAGGCGATGTGATCAGTCAAGGGTGGAGGGGGAGCGATGTCAGAGCCTGGAGGACAAGATGAAGATTTACGGAAAACCTTAGCTCTACTATTCATAAGGCACTTTCACAGACATTGTCATTTCACGTCTCAGTAACTCAACTAGATATTTATCATTTTGCTCTGTGTCAGTTAGTGTTCAGTACAAGACATAGAAACTTGGCTATAAATTTTAGACAAGAAGGGATTTAATGTGGAGAATTAGGTGCTTATCAAACCACTGGAAGGGTGAGCCTCAGGAAGAGATTTCCAGAACAGAAGAGAACCAAGGTCAGAGCCCACCCCAGAACCTGGGATTGGAACGCCGCTGGGGCCCTGCCACCTCCGTGCCACTTTGCGCCCCTTGGAAAGCTGGAGGAGGACCCTGGGACACAGGTTCTAAAGTCTCAGGTTTCCATGGCCTTTCTTGACAGCACTCAACAAGGAGCCGGAAGAGGGCCCTCATCTCACTTCCACCTTCTAGAACTCTTTGTATGAGTGCGTGTAATGAGTGGAGCCCAGTTAACCCCGCCACACCTACATTCAGGGAAGTTTGGAAAATACTTATAACTGTACCAACTCTCCACTTATATAAGGAGAGTGACATGGAGATAAAGAAGGGGCCAGCTAGTAAATATTTTAGTCTAAGTGGGCCCTGTGGTCTCTATTGTAGCAACTCAGCTTTACCATTATAGTGCAAAAGCAGATAGACAGTACAGACATGAATGAACATGGTGGTATTCCAGAACAACTTTATTTATAAAAGTGTGTAATGGGCACATTTGGCCTGTGGGTCTTAGTTAGCCCACCCCTGAGGTAAGTCAATTCTCATAGGTTCTTTTTATAGGCGAGGAAACTTAAAACCAGTTAGGTTCAGGGTCATATAGCTAAGTGCAAGCGAAAACACATCCTGGTTATTTTGGTTTCGAGGTTCATGCTCTTTTTAGTACACCATGATAGTGAACCCTCCTCCCTTGGAGGGACTTGTGGCGTAACAGAGGAAATTAAATGGTGCTTCCTTGTTACAGACCATGGTAAGACCCCAGGAATGGGGCAAAATGCTTTTGTGTATCAGGCATTTTTGACAGGAGAGATCAGGATACATTTTCCTATAGAAGAAATTTTAGCTGGGTGTTGAAGAAAGGTATAACTTTAACTGATGGGGAGTTGGGGGGGGGCAGGGGAAGGTAGGGCTCCAAATAGCATTTCAGATAAAGCTGGAGACTTTAAGACACGTTCAGGAAAACAGGTCGGAACCCAAACTCATCTGAACATTGTGACCTTCTTGAGTGGCAGCAGAGATAAGGCTGGATTAGGGAAAATGTGAGATGTTAGGATGAGGAATCTAGACTTGAAAAGCAGCAGCACTGGTGTTTCTGAACAGGGCTAGGAGAAAGACATTATTTCAGGAGGAATGATGTGTGATTGTGGTACTGAATTTTTTGAGAGTTAGAAGATACTGCTAACAAGAATTCACACCGGAAGCTACTGCAATGTCTTTGCAAGACCATGCAGAAGGAGCAGTAGATATGAGGAACATCTTGAGCCATTTGTGGAACTTGGAAACTCATACATGTAGGTGAAGTAGAAGGATGGCTATGATAGCGAGAAATGAGAAGAATAACGAAACTTGGAAAGCTAGGAGCAGGAGCTTGTTTCTGTAGGAATGGTGATGGGTTCTGTGTCAGATATAAGGTGCTGAGGGGAGAAATGGAAATATGGGTCCAGCAATTGGAAATGTAGGTGTGATCTTTAAGAGAGAGGTGGTTGGGTGTTGTCACATACAGCTGGACAGAGAGCCACAGAAGATCTCAGTTCTCCCAGGGAGTGTGGGTAGTGGAGGATGCTCAAAGCAGAAGCTGGGACGTAGGTAACCGAGAACCAGGAGCGGGGCAGGGGCAGGAAATGGAGTGGGTGGGGTAGGCCTAGTGCCAGGGTAGCTGTTGTACCAGAGGAGTTGGGGAGGAGCTGTTTCCAGAAAAAGGAATGGCCACAGGGAGGTCAAAAAGTAGTCGTGAAAGGCCCCTGAACTTGGTGACCACGTGATCATGATGGGTGACTCCTCAGAGAACTGTAGACTATGTCGTTAGTGAATGGGAGGCAGAAGCTGTAGACTGTTCTGAGGAATTTGAGGCTGAAAAGAAGGAGGAGAGAGGACGGTAGGTTGAGATTTTTGTTTATTTTAAAGTTGATGAAGACGTCAGTGCCTGAATACCACAAATGACTTCACTCATCAGAATATATCCTGCGTTCTCTCCCTCCCCCACCAGCCCTTCCTACAAAAAAAGTGGTTGAAAGAGGAACATCATCTGGAGCTCTCTGGAGTTCAGGATTCTTTTTTTTTTTTTTTGGTCTGTTGTTTGTGTCTGGCTTGCCTCTGCTTTTTGGCTCCACTGGTGGCCTCTCTTGGCAACCTGTGAGGTAATGGACAAATGGGAGCAGTTGTTAAACTGTCTTTGTGGTTCTGCTAAATTTGGAACACGTATTAGTCCCAATCTAATCACTTAGTGAAGGAAGAATAAGTCCCCGACTTTGAAATTTCAGAGGTTATACATTTGTGGAATATAAAAATCAGCAAGTTGATGACTTTTGTCTTACCTCCCGGGATTCCTTTTAAAGCCACTAGAGAATTTCTGTGCAGTGCTGTGGAAATTTAGTTCTCTCCAGGGTCTTTTCTAGAAAAAAAAAAAAAGAAAAAAGAAAAGTAGGTATGCCCAAGCCCCAAAAGGAACTATTTTATATATCAGTGCTTTCTATGATAATAAACAAAATAGCATACAGCAACAGAAACTGCAAACCCAACAAACTCTAGTTTCGGGTGGAAAGGATTATATTAGTCTCAATTAAAGATGTATTCTAGCTCTTATGTCCTTTCACACCTTGATCTGTGACTTTCACAACATAATCAGTTTAATCTCAGATGGGTTATGAAATCGATGCAAGAAGAGATTACTTGGCTGAATATTTTTTTCCCAGTGGAATTCATTTCCGCACTCACATATTTAAACAGCTATGTTATACTTAAGTGGCTCTAAACTACATTTCTCTGTAGCTCTTTAGGGATTAGAAGTATAGGGAACTTGATTTTTTGAAGTGTTTGGACATCCATTAATCTCCTTGGACCTCACAATAATCTAGTAGATAGATAGCACAAATGTCATCATGCAGCCCATCTTGCAGATAAAAGAACTGAGTTTCAGAGTGATTGAGCAACTGGCCCAGGATCACACAGGTGGTGAGCGGCAGATTTAAGGCAGAAGCTCAAGTTTTCCAGTTCCGAATTCACTATTTTTTTTTCCGTGATGCTTTGAGTGGCATGTTTGATGTTAGTGTTCTCTTTCAACGTATAAGCTTCATATAACATCAAGTTGGTTTCTGGTCGTACATTGATTGTGGAGGGCCAAGAGCTGAAACCACAGACTTTAAATGACAGTTACTCTTATTGGAGGTTTGGCCTTTATTGATCAGAGGCCTCTTGTTAAAGAAAGGTATAGTGATAAAAGAGTCCCGCCAATCTTTCAAAAAATGGAAAAATGAAAACTTCTGGGCTCCTTGGGGATGAGTGGCTAATGGCGATTACGGAAGAGTTTGCAAATGTGAAGTACTTCAGAAAGCCTGGTGTGTCTCCTGGGGAGATAGATTTTTGCATCTGTCATTCTCTGGACACTGCTGTCTTTGGAACATTGTTGTTATAAATAAGTCTGCTGTGATTCTCTTTTAGAAGTGGTCTGCTAGCTAGCGTCATGGTGGTTTTCTCTGTACCTGAGCCTGTTCTTCAGTTAAATTGAACGCTTGTACTACCGCAGAACTGAAGTCAGTGACGTTGCGAATATCTCAGCCCTCTTTAAATATTCTTAACCCTGGGATATTCTAAGCCCAAGAAATTGCTTCTTGTTTTTCCTGTACCGTTCAGCACATAAATCCTGACTTACTGCTGATCAAAGGCATGTAAAGTACAAATCAATAGGCATTTTGTTTCTGTATTTTAAGGAATGAGACAATGAGTGTCAGAAAATCCCCCGATAAGGGCTTAAAAATATTGTTATTATCCTATGGATGAATAGGTCAGAGGCTACTGTTTTGTGCATTCATTGACAGCCATGTCTTCACACAGCATTGAGAGGATTTTTAAGCAGCTTTATTGAGATATAATTCACATATCAGCAATTCACCCATTTAAAGTATACAATTCAATGGTTTTCAGTTTATTACATTATTAATTTTTGAAAATCGTGGTACGATATATACAACACAGAATTTGTGATTTTCACCATTTTTAATGGATAATTCAGTGGTATCAGTTACATTCACCATTTTGTGTACCCATCACCTCTAGTTCCAAAAGTTTTCAGCACTCCAAACAGAAACTCTGTGCTTGTTAAACAACAATGCCACCATAAAAGACTGTTGAAATATGCTTTGATAACTACCTTCAGCTGTAGTCAGGCCTTTGAGGAAGATTCGTTTATTTTTTTTATTTTAGAGAAAGTCCCACGTCACATGTAACACAGGTTGGTTTCCCTCCGGGAACAGGCTCTGAGGTTAGTAAGCAGAACGTTCTTAGGGAATCTCTCAGGGTCCACCCTTGTGGCGCAGGATGGGAGGCAGGGCTGGGCAGGAGAAGGTGGGCTGCCTTGTCGCCCTAGAACCCCCTCATCCTACCCAGTGGCTGCCCTGGAAGGGGGGCGCCTTGGTCTCCTCCGGTCACAGGATACAGCAGGCCAGGAAGAAACATGAGCGAGGGCAGTGCAGGGGAGGGTGACAGGCGAGGGCTCTGAACCGGCAGCAGTCCCGGGAGCCGGGGGGTGAGATCTTCAGCCAGTGGTTCCCAGCTGTTGCTGCCCATTGCAATCACCTAGGCATCCTCACAAACGCCCTGCCCCTGGTTGAAATGCTGAAGGGGTGGGAAGTGGGCGGCAGGAGTTTCAAACGCTCCCCTGGTGATTCTAAGGAGCACCCGGTTTTGGAGCGCCTGCCTTCGGTCCTGAAGAGGCGTCGGCCTAGCGTGTGCATCCCCGGGGGTGTCAGGAAACCTTGAACGTGGGTCAGTCATTTTTGGAAGTTAGTTCTTTCAACTAATGCTGTGAGTTCCTATTTATGTTCTGCTGATAAGACGTTGCTACCGGGCTTTTGAAAGTATGAACAGATGTGCGTTCGGGTGGGAGGGCACTTACAAATCAATGCAGACACAGTGAACGCTTCCATGGAAATTTGACCAAAAAAACCCAAGAATGCATGATTAATAAAGAAAAAGTTTAAATAGTCTTTGAACATTTGAAAACACATTGTCTTAATATATTAATTGTCTTCATTGTCTTTCATGTCTGAAGAGATGAAAACTAAGACTATTTGCTTCGAGTAGTCAGTAATAAAGGTGGCAGCTGGGTCACTTTTCCTATTCTTGTTGTCAGTGTATGTTGTTATAACATGTATGATGAACATACAGGAATGTGCATAAGATTCTTTTTTTTTTTTAAAGGGAGAGAAGAGGAGAGGAGATAGACTCCCACATGTGCCCTGACTGGGATCTACCCGGCAACCCCCTTCTGGGGCCAATGCTCAAATCAGCTGAGCTATCCTCAGAGCCTGAGGCTGATGCTCCAACTAGTTAAACTATGGCTGCGGGAGGGGAAGAGAGAAGGAGAAAGAGGAAAAGGTGAGGGAGAGAAGCAGATGGTTGCTTCTCATGTGTGTCCTGACTGGGGATGGAACCTGGGACTCCTGCACACCAGGCTGATGCTCTATCCACTGAGCCAACTGGCCAGGGATACATAAAATTTTTACAAAGTGAATGTCTTTTAGCCTGACCAGGCAGTGATGCAGTGGATAGAGTGCTGGACTAGAATGTAGATGATCCAGGTTCAAACCCTAAGGTTGCCGGCTTGAGTGCAGCTCACCAGCTTGAGTGTGAGGTTGCTGGCTTGAGTGTGGGATCAAAGACATGACCCCACGGTCACCGGCTTGAGCTCAAAGGTTGCTGGCTTGAAGCCCAAGGTCACTGGCTTAAGCAAGGGGTCACTCACTCTGCTGTAGCCCCCCGGTCAAGGCACATATGAGAAAGCAATCAACGAACAACTAATTTGCTGCAACAAAGACTTGATGCTTCTCATTTCTCTCCTTCCTGTCTCTCTTTCCCTATCTGTCCCTCTCCCTGTATCTCTCTACCTGTCTCTGTCACACACACACACACAAATTGAATGTCTTTTGACATAAAAAATCTGATTCTAGAAGTTTATCCTGAGGAAATAACAGATAAGCATATAAAGATGTTTACATCTGCCCTGGCCAGATAGCTCAGTTGGTTAGAGCACCGTCCTGAAGCACAGGGGTTGCCCGTTCGATCCCTGGTCAGGGCACACGCAGGAACAGATCTATGCTCTCCCCTCTCTCTCTCTCTCTCTCTCTCTCTCTCTCCTTCTCTCTCTCATCTCCCTCTTCCTCTCCTTCTTCTCTTTCTCCGTTCCTCTCTCTCTAAAATCAATCAATAAAATAAAAAGATGTTTGCATAGAAGTGTAATTGCTAAGCATTGTTGGAAACTGTGGAAAATTGGGAGTGGCAGGAACTCTCAGTAGTGGGGCCTTGGTTAAATAAGATAAGGTACGTACCTATTCTGGAATATGTCGTCATTAAAAATAATAATGTAGCTGTGCCTGTATCAACAGAGGAAGAGAGCCACACCATGACGTGTTCAAGAAGAGAAGCAGTTAACGAAACATCTGAGCCTATTTTTGCATTAAAACCAAATCTGCATTGAAAAATGTCTGTAAGAAAAATACCAAACGTTAACAGTAAACTGCTTTTTCCCCTGAATAAAAGAATTACAAGTGAATTTCTTTCCACCTCATATCTCTCCATAATATTTAGACTCTAAAAACATTACCCATATATGAATTTAACTTTTATGTGTTAATTTTATATTCATGAAAAACATAAAGCTGTTTCCAAAAATTATATATTTCCAAAATGATGTGTGTGTGTGTGTGTGTGTGTGTGTGTGTGAGGGACAGTATATGTAATCCAATTAGTGGTTATTCCAAGAATTTGGAGCCATAGGTGATTTTTATTTATTTTTCTTATATTCATTACAGGTTTTTATGATGAGATTGTATCACTCTTATAATGAGAAAAAAAGAGTAGCTTTTAATATTTCAGTGTGCTTGCCTGACCTAGTTTTCCATCCACTTCTGCATCCGTTTCATGTGAAGGGTCCTTTGGTTCCCGTTTCTTTCCCATGTCTTTCTTCTTGTCTTCTCATTGGAATAATCACTCTTCTGTGTTGAACTGTTCGGCACTTTATCAGATTATGGACGTTTATTCCGACTCCCACGTTTGTTATCAAGCTGTGCGTTTTCACTTTATTCATCATCCCCCCCCCCCCCAAGTAACGTGTGACCTTTAGAGAAGTGTTTCCAGGCATAGCATCCGTCATCTACCATCATGCCTTTGATGCATCTTAATGGGAATGTGTCCTCGAAAAACACTGATATTAAATTAAGTCATTCCACGTTTGCTTGTAGGGAGAGTTTGAGGTTGTCAGACTTACCAGCAGGGAGGATATGCCACGGAGAAATGCATGGACAGCTTTTAGCCATGGGGGGCCCTCTCTGTGTCTGACAAACCTCATTCACCCCCTTCGGCCCCAAACCAACCGTTGTCTCCTCTGTCATGTCATCTCGACTCCGCTAGGATACGCTGCTGCTGACTTGCCCTATGTTTCTTTATGGCCTTTACTACATTTAGTTGTAAGTAGTTGCTGATGTCTCTTATCTCATTAGACTTCCAAATAGAAATTGTGGTAGCCATTCCCCAAGAGGGTCCCCCAGTGGTCACTGCCTCCTGGTATCCATGCCCTTGACCAATAAATTATAACAGACGTGATGATAAGTCATCTCCAAGATCAGGTTACGAAAGACTGAGCTCTTTCTCTTGGATCACTCACTCCATGGGAAGCCAGCTGCCATGTTATGAAGACAGTCAGGCAACATGGGGACAGAGGCCCATGTGGCAACTGCTAGTACACAGCAGAGGCTGGCCAGCAACCAGGTGAGCCAGCTTTGAGGCAGATCCTCCCCTTGCTGAGCCTTTAGATGTTACAGGCTCTGCCCTCAGCTTGACTGCAGTCTCCTGGGAGACCCTGAGCCAAAACCGCCCATTGAAATGCTGCCCAATTTCTGACCCTCAGAAACCAGGTGAGACGAAAAATGCTGGCTGTTTTAAGTGTTCCATTCTAGGGTCACTTATTGTGCATCAGTAGAGAACTAAGAAGATTTTCATTCTTAGAAGTGGGGTGCTGATGTCACAGAAACCCAAAATGTGGTCAAAGCTTTGAATGTAGGCAGTGTGCAGTGGTATAGCTGGATGGATTTTGAGGGACGTGTTACTAAAAGCTTGAAGGGCCTTGGTAACATTGCCTATAGACATTTGCACGTTGAGGAGGCTGCCCATGAGGACTTAAAGGAACTGAGGAAAATCATGTTGGAAACTGGAGAAGGGAGAGTCTTTGTTATATAGCAGCAAAAATCTAGCAATGCTGTTGCCTGCAGTAATGTGGAAAGTAGGAAATGTAGCGAATGAAACTGGGTGATATAGTTAAGGAGATTTCTAACCAGAGTGTTGAAAACACCTTCTATTTTTTTTTTCTTGTGGCTTATAGTAGAGTTTCAAGACAAGAGAAACTGAAGGCAGAAGTGGACAAAAAGGAGCCAGGACTTGCTGTTTTTTATTTCCATCCTCTCCACATGGCTCATGATGCTAAGATTAAGAAATGGCTTCTGGCCCTGGCTGGTTGGCTCAGCGGCAGAGCGTCGGCCTGGCTTGTGGAAGTAATGGGTTCGATTCCCGGTCAGGGCACACAGGAGAAGCACCCATCTGCTTCTCCACCCTTTTCCCTTCTCCTTCCTCTCTGTCTCTCTCTTCTCCTCCTGCAGCCAAGGCTCCATTGGAGCAAAGTTGGCCCGGGTGCTGAGGATGGCTCCATGACCTCTGCTTCAGGTGCTGGAATGACTCTGGCCACAACAGCGCAAAGTCCCAGATGGGCCAAGCATCGCCCCCTGGTGGACATGCTGGGTGAATCTGGTTGGGCGCATGCGGAAGTCTGTCTCTCTGCCTCCCTGCTTCTAACTTTGAAAAAAAAAAAGAAAAGAAAAGAAAAAGAAATGGCTTCTGAGCAAAGATCAAATTTGGGGCACTTTTATGAAAATTAGTTCTATTTTATTTTTAATTGACTTTATTGGGGTGACATTGGTTGATAAAATTTTATAGGTTGCAGGTGTACTACGCTATAATGCATCTACATTGTACTGTGTTGTAGTTCACCACCCCAAGTCAAGTCTCTTCTGTCACCATTTATTCCCCCTGTACCTTCTACGGCCTCCCCCCACTCCTTCCCCTCTAAAATCTTAAGATCGTCAACATCAAAGATGGTATCTCAGAGTACCATGGAGTCAGCCAAAAGGCTTTCTTAAGAGATTAAGGATTGTCTTATACATTCTCTTAATCAAACAACAAGTCTTCTTAAAAGCTCAAGGACATTGTCTCTCAGCAAAAACTCAAAGTGAGGAAACACCATCACAAAGAGATTTACGGGTGTGGCTTTTGTCTAATGGAGTGAACCCTGAAAGGATTCACTGAAGACACTCAAAGTTTTTAAGAGAGTTATACTGGAAGAGACACTGTCAGCTTGAAATGAAAGGGGTGTGGAGAGGACAAAATGAAAAGAGGCATTTGGACCCCCAAGTATCAACAAATAGGAAACAGGCTGAGAAGACTAGTCAGCTGCAAGCAATTATGACCTTTAATGAAAATAGAAGGATGGCCAAGAGGCCAAAACCAGAGGGGGAGGTTAAGGGTCATAGAGAATTCTTCTCAGACCTCAACTCAACACCTAAGCAAGGAACTTGAAACATGTGCTTGGTGCAGTTTCAGAACCGCTACCCTCTGCAATCTTCGCATCCCCCCTCCGTGAGCAGGAGTGTGTATGGCAGTTATCCTCTGCTTGTCCCACCATTGCAGGTTGAGTATGCGGGGACAGATAACTTGTTGCTTTAGTTGCACATGATTAAAGATTGAGAGAAGTCGTGTTCAAGGATCCATAGTTTAGGGACTACACTCAAGGAGCCTCATCTGCACCTAGGCTTGATTTATTTTATTTTATTTATTTATTTTTTTAATTTTTGTTTATTTATTTTTTTAATTTTTATTTTATTTATTCATTTTAGAGAGGAGAGAGAGAGGGAGAGAGAGACAGAGACAGAGAGAGAGAGAGAGAGAGAGAGAGAGAGAGAGAGAGAGAGAGACAGGGGGGAGGAGCTGGAAGCATCAACTCCGATATGTGCCTTGACCAGGCAAGCTCAGGGTTTCGAACTGGCGACCTCAGCATTTCCAGGTCGATGCTTTATCCACTGCGCCACCACAGGTCAGGCCCTAGGCTTGATTTATATGTTGAGGGTCTAGACTTGGAGCTGACGCCGTAGTGGGATGAGACTTTTAGGGACCAGGGGAGAGGTTGATGTATATTGCATGTGAAAGGTGTGCATGGTTGGGAACCAGAAGGTGGGGCTGTGGTAGGCAGCCAGCCGCCAGGACAGCCAGCCCCTAGTGATCCCTAAACTGTTGGCATTCAGAGTCGTTAATCCCTCCCCTTCCCACATGGTAGTAGGGTTGGTCTTTGTGACCAACAGCAGAAGTAATGGTGTGTCACTTTGAGATGACTTATTAAAGACTGCAGCTTCCATCTGGGCATGCTCCCACATGGTGAAGACCTTCCAGCCTCTAGTCATGCGAGCAAACCCTCTTGTAAGTGTACCCTCCAGCGCTGGTCAAGGCTCTAGGTGGTGGAGCCCCATCTGACAGCCTGGCTGCAGCCTCATGAGCCACCGCGCAGGAAAGAATAAACATAGCAGGCCTGAGACGACTATCCTTAGAAGGGCCCGCTTACGAGATAGGCTCTTGGCTCGCACATGGGAACTTGGATTTAGGAAGGGTTCCCTTCATTCTCTAACTGATGACGAATGGTTCATTGTGCCCAAACTGTGCAAACAGTATCATTTATGATGAATACCTGCTTCTATCTTGGAGTCTGGAACTTCGGTATGTGAGAGGCAGAGGGGTGTGTGCATGAGCAGCCCCCAGCCAAAACCCTGGGCACTGAATCTCTAATGAGCTTCCCTTGTAAATGACAATTCACCGTGCATTGCCACAATCTGATGCTGGAGGAATTAAGCCTGTCTTGTGTGACTCTATGGGGAGGGGACTCTTGGAAACCTGTGCCTGGTTTCCTGTAGATTTTACTCCATGTCCCTTGTCCCTTTGCTGATTTGGCCTTATATCCTTTTGCTGTAATAAATCATAGCCATGAGTAATAGTATACGTAAGTCCTGTGAATCCTCCTCATGATCCCTGAACCTGGGAGTGTTCTTGGGGACCCCCCATCACAGAGACCCTGAGCCAGAACCGCCTACTCAGAAACTGTGAGATAACAAGTGTTTGTTACTTTAAGCCACCGAGTTTTGAAGTAGTGTCTTCCCCCACAACCCCAGCAATAGGTAACAATATAAGAAGCTAGTCTTCTTTTTCCCTCTCTCCCCAGCTTTGAGCTTAGTGTCTGGAACATAGGTGTTAAAGAAATATTTGTTGAGTGAATTGATAGTTCTGCCTTTGGAGAATTTTATAGTCCATCTGGTTGCTTTGCAGGAGACATCTAAATCCTGGCGTGGTGCCATGAAGCAGGCTTTGCCTCCTTTTGTCTGGAAGACCCGGTCCTGGTGGCAGCAGCCCACCTTGTGTTTGTCCGGTTCCACCGTCTCCCTTTTGGATGAGCTCCATGTGTATAGGAGTCTGTGTGTGACCATGCTTCTTCTCTGATTCTCTCACGTTCTTGGTTTCCTTGATCCCCCAAGCCCATGCCTTGGTGATGATAGCTATTCTTCCCATCGGAATAAAACCTTCTTCCTGCTGAAATATTAATTACCAAGTGTTCCAGGGCCTTATAAGATATTAATACTTACTAAGACTTGCCTCTTTATCATATAATTGTCTTGATAGGCATTCAGACAAATGAATTTTATTTTGTTTTACATTGCCCCTCCTCTGTACACTATCTTGAAATAGACTTATGTACAAAGATAGCAGCCATTCACGCTAAGATGACTTTAACGTGGGAGGAAAACCTAAAATGCATACTAGATGTAGACTTCCTTGCATTATTTACAGTTTCTTGGGTTTTATTCTTATGTGTATTTTGACTACCTTCTGGACTTCCTCATCTGTTCCACTGCCTTGACTGTATATCCTTACACTATAGACACGGCCAAGAGATACTTGCTTTATAGTATATTGTTTTGTCTTTTGCTTATAAATATGTCTTGTATTTTATTTTTTATTGAATTTCTGGGGGTGACATTGGTTAATAAAATTATATAGGTTTCTGGTATATATTCTATAACACATCATCTGAATATTGTGTTGTGTGTTCGCCACCCCAAGTCAAGACTCCTTCCATCACCATTTATCCCCCCTTTGTACCTTCTTCCACCCCCAACCATTCTCTTCCCCACTGAGCAGTAGTTTCTTCCAAAGCATTTTATTTTTATTTATTTATTTATTTATTTATTTATTTATTTATTTATTTATGTTATATATTTTTCTGAAGCTGGAAACAGGGAGAAACAGTCAGACAGACTCCCACATGCTCCCGACCGGGATCCACCCGGCACGTCCACCAGGGGGCGACGCTCTGCCCACCAGGGGGCGATGCTCTGCCCCTCCAGGGGGTCGCTCTGCCGCAACCAGAGCCACTCCAGCCAGTGCCTGGGGCAGAGACCAAGGAGCCATCCCCAGCGCCCGGGCCATCTTTGCTCCAATGGAGCCTTGGCTGCGGGAGGGGAAGAGAGAGACAGAGAGGAAGGAGAGGGGGAGGGGTGGAGAAGCAGATGGGCGCCTCTCCTGTGTGCCCTGGCCGAGAATCGAACCCGGGACTTCTGCATGCCAGGCCGACGCTCTACCACTGAGCCAACCGGCCAGGGCCCCAAAGCATTTTAATCAAAGCATATATGTGTGCTTGTGTACATGTGCGTGCACGCACTCCGTATTGATTTCTGTGACTCATCTTTTGGTAGTTGTTAGAACCTTTTCCCTCCCTTCAAGTCTCCTTGAGCCGTTTCTCTTTCAATTTCAATTTTAATTTTTCAATTACAGTTGACCTTCAATATTATATTAGTTTCAGGTATACAGCACAGTGGTCAGACATTCATACAAACTTATGAAATGATCCCCTGAGAAGTCTGGCACCCACATGGCACCATCCATAGTTATTACAATATTATCTTGTGATTCATTTATTCATTTTATTTTCAATTTTATTTTTTTGATTCCAGTTTTTATTCAATATTATTCTTTATTAGTTTCAGGTGTACAACATAGTGGTTAGACAATCATATACTTTACAAAGCGGTCCTCTGATATTTCAAGTACCCACCTGGGACCGGGCATAGTCATTACAATATTATTGACTATATTCCCTATGCTGTACTTTCCATCCTGAGACCTTGATTCTCATTTTCCTGATAGTCTCAGGGAACTCTAACAGGAACTTTCTCCTTTGATTTCCTTTCCATTTAATTTTTAAGAAAAAATTTTTCCTCTTATATCAAAAACTTGCCTATTCTGTCAAAGGATTTCCCTCTCTGCCCTTTCCTTCCTCTTCCTGAACGTTGTTCATCTATTATTTTTCTTTTCTTCTTGCATTTTCTTTCTTCCTCTTGCTACCGATTTGTGTAAGGATGCTTGGGTTTCTCTAACACTAAGTAGAACACCACCCTTTTTTAGCCTCGCTTTCTCTTGGAGCTTTAATTCTATGCATTTCCTTTATTTTGTTGCCAAGCTTCTCAAACTTAGTCCCTTCTGCTGACTGCCTCAACCTCCTCATCCCCTATTGATGACTTCACACTTAAAACTACATGTTACCCTTCCCACTCTGCAAGCCCCCTCCAAAGAGTTTTAATGACTGAGTATCTTAACCCCCCAACCCCTACTCACACACAGATTATTAACTTTACTGAAGCATTCATTATTATTGTTGCTGCCTTCTTTGAAACTTCTTTTTCTTCTTCAGTTGATTTCTGACACTTCTTCCTTGGTTCTCTTATCTTTCATAACTACAGATCTGATTACTGACTAATGGCCAATCAACTCAGACTTATCCAAACTGACTGAAGTTGGTTTCAGAACTAAGCGGTCCATTTCCAAATGTCTGACCCCTCCCCAGAATTTTTCACTCCTCGGAGCGCAGTCTCTCACACAGAGTTTGAGAAATGACATCTGAACATGCTCTCTGGATGCTGCGTAGGTTATGTTGATGAACAGTCATGTTTCCTCTGTTTGGATATGACTTAAAAATTCTACATTTCAAGTCCCGTATTTCAACCAAAAGGTGAATGTCCCTTGAGCTCATCAAATTCTATCTAACCAGAACAAAAGTTTTTATTTTCCTTCCCCTGAACAGTTCCCTCTTGTGACCTCTCTTTACTAGAATCAGGATCCACTTTTGTCCTCTTCTCCCTCAATTCCAAACAATCCTCAAGTCCTGCCCCAGCAGTACACCTACACTGCATTCCCCTGTTTGCTATCTTTCTCTTCCCAGTCCCACTGTGGCGCTCTCCTAATTACTGTCCCCCGTGCTGCTTTCAACCCTATATACAGTACTCAGGTTCTTTCAGAAGTGACATTCTCAGCCCGTTATATAATCATTCAAAAACTGTCACTGATTGTTTCCCAACACAGGGCGAGTCTCTCTCCCACTCCTCCCCTGTGCACACGGCCCTCTTACCTGCCCAGCTTCCTGCCTCCCTGCTGCCCAGGACACTCCCTCAAATTAGCTAACAGGAGGAGAGTCCAGCTTTGAAGGCAATTCTAGGGAGGAAACAGAAAACCAGGAGTTTGGAGGAAATTAATGTTTACTGAAGAAACACGTATATGCCTACCATTTTTGCCTATTGACGTCATCCTCACGTTAAGAGTTTGTGGATTTTTTTTTTTTCCTATGAAGGCTTTCATGCTCCCCCAGTGGTGATAGTCACTTTCTTCTGTATAATGTCATGATCAGTGCCTAGGACTCTGAGGACACAGTGTGTTCATGCTCTGTTGGTACTCAGGATTCATGTATGATAATGCATTAGGACGTGAGGATAAGACATTAGGATTGTTGTTTATTTTAAAAAATTTTTATGCTTATGAAATTTTAAAATGTCTTTAAGGTCAGAGAGTATAAGTAATTTCAAAATAATGAAATATTCATGTTTTGGAAGTACATACCCAGATTTTTTAAGTGGTTGGGGAAAACCAGCAAAAAGATTTGGAGGCCAACAAAATTTATGTAACACAAGGTATTTTATAAGCAGTTTTTAAGATTAATTTTGCAGACAAGTGATTTCACTGACATCTGTCATTTAACTGACTATTTTAAAAGTTTCTGCTTTGTAGAGAAAAAATTTAAAATTTAGACAACCAAAAGTTAATAAATTAAAAATCACTTGTAATTTGACAACTCACAGAACTATTGTTAAAATTTTACTGTATATTTTAGTTTTCTATACCTATGAATATTATTTTTTAATGATGTTATTTATAATTTTTAAAAATTCTGTACACTGCTCTTTGAACTTTAAAGAATGTTATGACCATTTCCTTTGACAACAAATATTCTTTTAAACGTATTTTAATGGCATTAATTTATAAAGATACAAAAATAATTTATTTAGTTAATTTAATTCCTGTCTTATTGGATTTTTGGGCTCCTTCAGTATTTTTTTTTCTTTTTTTGCTGCTTAAACAATTCTGTAAAACATACTGTTAACCATGTTTTATGTATCTGGGATGTTTCCTTAGGAGAAACTCCTAAAACTTGCAATTTGCTTTAGGAGTTAAGGTTTTACATCCGTCTTTTCTTTGTGGGGGAGGTGTCTGTTTCTGAGGCTGTTTTGTGTGGTGGTGCAGAGCTTGGGCCAGAATTTGAATTGTACTTCAACCACGTATTAGTTGTGACTTCTGGCAAGTTGCGAAGACTTGTGTGCCTCTTTTTCCCTCATCTGTAAATTGGGGGTAAAAATAATACCCCCATGGTTGAGTTGCTGTGAGGATTAAATGAGTTAAGTGGAAAGTACTCACTAGTGCTTGACATAACATCAGCAACAATAAATTGTAGCAATTATTTCCAGTGTCTGTCGCTTGTCAAGTAAACCAAGCTAATCACCAAGAAGCTCTGTAAAATAAAGCATGGTTATATTCTTCAATAAGATGAATTACACATTAATGGCCCCATTTTATCAGTTGTAATATTCAGGAGTCATTGACACAGAGATCTCAATGTGTGGTGGTTTATAGGGATAGTGTGTCATCTGGCAGATTTTGAAGGTCAGTAGGAGCCCTTTTGTGGGCAGATTCAGATAGTGGCAAAGGAGGAGGACATTAAAGTCATGTTAGAAGAAATCTGTCGTTTGTTTTGTGAACAATGTAGTTCATTTGTCACTAGAGGAGGGCAGGTATGTGGCTGTTTCAGTTCACCATTTGTCTACCAGCCCAGCGTTTGGCCATAGAGGCACTCAGTACATATTCATGAAATAAGTCTATACTCATGAACAAACAAGTCTGTGCTTTGTTGAATATCTTGCAATGCATGTTGTTAAACATAACGAAGGCTTTGTCTGATCAACTGACAACAATGGAATTCTTGTCTGCAGAGTGGGAGGGGGCTTTTGGGCTTTTCTCCTGATTGTTATTGGATCTGAAGGTGAACAGATTCAGAAATAACACAGGCAGCTGCTAGTGATGCCTCACTCTATGCTGGTCAGGTCCTCTGACTCCATCGCTGTTCCCTCTAGTGTGCCCCGGACTTGCTGCAGATGCTGGGGCTGATTTTGCTGTGAAAATAGTGTTTCCTTTCTGCTGACCCATGGGGTTCAGTGTTTGATTAAGAATTGCCATTTTCTGAGCAAAATACCCAGGCAAAATACCACCTTGGTTGATGCAAAAATCTGCAATAATTTGCAACCACAATGTGAGCCTTGTGTTGAATGACATGCTCTTTGTAAGGATGTGGTGTGTCATCTATAATGCGGGCACCATGTCCACTCCTTGCACATTCTCAGTGTAGTGCGTTGACTTCCATATTGGATAATGTTGACAGTCAGGAAAGGAATGACGTTAGTTGCTGCTGCTGAATTAAAAAAAAAATCAGACTTTCAGTATAAACGAATTTTACTCTGTTCTAAGGTAGTGACCCTGGGAGAGATGGAATCCTTTGATACTTCCATTGATGTTGCTATTGCCTCAAACGTTTCTGGAATCCTTTTTAAGTTGCCTTCAGAGCCTATAGCACATTCTCTTGAATATTTTCAAGTCTGACAAATATCCATACTTTGTAGGAGGCTGTGATTTTGGAAAAAGGAAAAAGTCATTGGCATTGGCATCGAGTCTAGCAGCTGAGGTGGGGGAGGAGACCAGGGAGAGATGGTTCCACCCAAGACAATGTAGGGTTTTGGACATCTTGTAATTATGTAACGAGACTTGAATGTGTGTTTCGGTCATGATTTCTTTTTGAAATAAAGTTTCATATTATAAAATATGTCAAGCCCATAGAATACTACAGAACAGTAGATGACACACATGTTCCCAGCACAGATGTAAATAGACGTTAATATTTTACTGTGTTTGTAGGCATGTATTCTTTGATCTTCCCCTCCTCCTCATTCTTTCAAAAAAAAAAAAAGTTTTATATTATACCCTGCCACCTGCCCCTCTCCTCTCCCTCCCTCTCTCCTTCCCCTTCCCCTTCCCCCATCCTAGAGTCAGACCTCTGCTAAAACTGCTATGCTGATTCCCAGGTGTTTTAAAATTTACACAAATTGTATTATCCTGTGTATATTCTTATGATGTTTCTGAGATTTATCCGTGTTGATTGGTTTTAATTGCCCTCTAGAATTCCAGTGTTTGAATACATCAGTTGATTTATCCAGTCACCTAAGAGAAGGTTAAGCTGGTTTCACCTCTTTGCTCTTACAAATAGCGCTGTGGTAAATGCTGTCTAAAGCAAACACCTAGAGGAGATGTTGCTAGCTTCCAGAATACACATGTCTTCCATTCAGTGGGTGTTGGCAAGCTGTTCTCCAAAGCAGTTGTCATAATGCTCCCGTTAGCAGTTACTGTTTCCCCATGTCTTCTTGGCTTATCATACTTTTGATTTTTGCCAATCTGACTGGCAGGGAATGGCGTGCCGTCATTTCAGTTTGCATTTCTCTGCTCACTAGTGCAATCCACGCCTCTCTTTCTCTGTTCACTGGCCATCTGAGTTTCCTCTTTTGTGAATCGCCCATTCGTATCCTTTGCCAATTTTTCTACTGCTGTTGGCCTTTTTATTAATGATTTGTAAGAATCGTTTATATTCTAGATATTAATTCTTTGTCAGCTGCAAATCTCTCCTCCTGCTCGGTGGCTCATGTTTTCGTTTTCTTATGATGCCATTTATTCAACAGAAGTACCAAGTTTTAATAGTCATATCAATTTCTCTTTTCTGGTGCGTGATTTGTGTGTGTGTCTTGTGTATCAAGTCCTGCTCTCCATCCCAATGTTGTAGAAATAGTTTCCATGCATTCCTTTGAAGTTTTGAAATATGTCATGTTTTACAGTGACCCAGAATTGATTTTTGTGTACAGTATGACTCTAGAGTCTACTTTTATCTTGTTCCATATGGATGTCCAGTTGTCTCAGTTCCATATACTGAATTCTCACCACCATCAAACACTACGTTGCTTTACTTATGTGGATGTGTTCTGTGGCTTTGTGTTCTTTGTCAGTGTGTTTGTCTTCCGTGTTCCTGCTCCTCTATGTTAATGACTTTAGGCTTACACGCCTAGGTTAGGTTTCACCTTTACAATGTTTTGGCTGTACTAGGCTCTTGATACTTCCAAATATGTTTCAGGAATGTGGAAGCCTTGTTTCACTTTTATGGGAATTATTCAGCCAGTTTTTAGATGTATTGTGAGAATTTGCCCTCTTATGATACTGAGTCTTCTCATCTGCAGGCATGAGATAGCTCTGTATATTTAGCTTTTCTTACTGTCTTTCACTAGACTTTTATATGCCATACTTTTTACCTACATATCTGTGTTGTATATTCCTAAGTCTCCCAAAATTTTTATTACTATGTTAATAGCATCTTTTTTTTTTTTTAATCTTTTCCAGGTGTTGCTGGTGGATAGGAACATATTTGTTTTTGTATATCTTGCTGAAAGCTCATTAATTTTCATGATTTATCTGCAGATGCTCTTGCGTTTCCTATGCCGACAGATATATAGTCTTGATTATGATAGATCTTTTTCTTTCCTCCAAGTTGTGACTAAAGGAAAACTGTTTCCCTACTCAAAACACTTCTGACACCAAATGTATGGGCTTTCCTCACATTTCACCCAGTTCTCTATGGACACAAACTGGGTACCCTATGGTTTAGTTCAATGCTGGCATTAACCATCTGGGATTAGCGCAAACCCCACAGGATAAAGGGCTCAGTTCCGCAAGACTGCTCCCTCTTGAGCTGTCGGCGACAAGTCCCGGTTTCCTATATTTCTGACCAGATGGGCTATAATTGCGGGTAGCCATGTGCCTTCCTCAGGTTTGATAATTTGTTCAAATGGCTCACAGAACTCAGGAAAAGACTTTACTTACTATTACTGGTTTATGATAAAGTATACAACTCAGGAAATGCCAGATGGCAGTGGTACCCAGGACAGGGTATAGGGGCATAGGTAAATGGAGCTCTGTGCCCCCTTGGTACATACCAGCCTCCTGGTGTCTCCATGTGTCCACCACTCTGCACCCACCATTTAGGGTTTAATGGAAGTCGCATTACATAGGAATGATTAATTACTGTATTTTTTGCTCCATAAGATGCACCTGACCATAAGACACACCTAGGGTTTTTTTTTGTTTTGTTTTGTTTTGTTTTAGATTTTATTTATTCATTTTTAGAAAGAGAGGAGAGAGAGCAAGAGAGAGAAACAGAGAGAAGGGGGGAGGAGCAAGAAGCATCAGCTCCCATATGTGCCTTGACCCGGCAAGCCCTGTGTTTTGAACTGGCAACCTCAGTGTTCTAGGTCGACGCTTTATCCACTGCGCCATCACAGGTCAGGCACACCTTTCTTTTTGCCTTAAAATAGGGTTTTAAGGAGGAAAATAAGAAAAAAATATTCTGGACCAAATAGTGTGTTAAAATATTTAATAAAATAGCATATTTTTCACTCCATAAGATGCGCGGACATTTTTCCCTCCACTTTGGGGGGGAAAAAGTGCGTCTTATGGAGCGAAAAATACAGTAAGTCATTGGCCATTGGCAGTGGTGGGATTTAGCTGATTTGCACCAGCTTGGCAGAACTGATACCTAAACTTTGTTGAGTTTGGAGACCCGGTTGTTAAAATGGCACTTGTAACCAGGGGTCTCTCTAATGTGGATGTCTGGGCAGCCGCCCAATGTGGAAATCATGAATTTACATACCTTACTCTTTCAATGTTCATCTGTGCAACAGAGTATTCTAAGCGCCCATAGTAATGTTCATTCCATCCATAGGTGAAAGAAATTGCAAGTGAGGCTGCCAATCAAGAAGAAATATGGAAATATCTTAAATAACAGTTTTATTGTTTTTTGTCAGGTATTATTTAATATTTTTTCATTGATATTTTAAAACTTTCTTATAACATAATCTAGTTTTTTGTACCTCTTTTATTTTTTATTTAAGTATTAAATGCATGAAATAATAAACTACCTTTCAGTATATTGTTTTTTTATACTTAAAACTGTCATTAGGCCAGAGAACCAGTTGTTAAATTATTTGAATCCCACCACTGTCCATTAGTGATTGAAAATCTCCAGCCCCTTTCCCTCTCCCTCTGATAACCAGCACTATCCTTCAAAAGTCATCTCATTAGCATAAATTCAAGATGGCCACAAGGGGCTTATTATGAATAACAAAAGCTGCTCCTCTCACCTCTATCACTCAGGAAATCCAAGAGTTTTAGGAGGTCTGTGCCAGTCACCAGGGACAAAGACCCTCATATGAATTATATCACAATATCATCTTGATTTGTACTTATTTTTCTTGCATTAATGTACTGGCTTGGACTTTCACTGTGCCACCAGTTTTTATAAATAAAGTTTTTTTTTCTTTTTGTTTTTTTTTTCTGAAGTTGGAAACGGGGAGGCAGTCAGACAGACTCCCGCATGCACCCTACAGGGATCCACCTGGCATGCCACCAGGGGGCGATGCTCTGCCCATCCAGGGCGGGGCGTCGCTCTGTTGCAACCAGAGCCACTCTAGCGCCTGAGGCAGAGGCCACAGAGCCATCCCCAGCGCGCCCGGGCCAACTTTGCTCTAATGGAGCCCTGGCTGCGGAAGGGGAAGAGAGAGACAGAGAGGAAGGAGAGGGGGAGAGGTGGAGAAGCAGATGGGCGCTTCTCCTGTGTGCCCTGGCCAGGAATTGAACCCAGGACTCCTGAACGCCAGGCCAATGCTCTACCACTGAGCCAACCGGCCAGGACCTAAATAAAGTTTTATTGAAATGCAGCCACATCCACATTGTCTGTGGCTCATTTTGCATTACGATGGCAGGCTGGTCTAGTTTGGACAGTGACTTTCTAGTTTGCAGCGCCTGAAGTATTTGCACTTAGGCCCTTTACAGAAAGTTGCCCAACCCTCTCAACATGGTGTTGAACAAAGGTAATTATAGTAACCTTCTTGTATCACTTCTGACTTTAACAAGGAGAGCTATAACGCCGGACCTGCAGGTTGGTTGGCGTGCACCTTAGAATGTCCTTCTATTCTTATATTTGTAAGAAGTGTTTACTTCTCTGTTTTGTTTTATCATTTTATCAAATGTGTGTTTGACATTTGAGAGGACTCATTTTTCTTTCCTTTTAAACAAAATTATATTCTCTTTCAGATTATTCTATTATTTCCAGTTCTTGAGGCTAGAATCCTTCTTTCTAATGTGTTTTTATAGCTAGTGAGCTCAGTGGGCCTGCTTTTTCTGTGGGAATTGTCTGCAGTATGGGTTGTGGAAGTTTTGCTCTAGCTTTTCCCATGCCATCATTGGCTCAGGACCGACTTTATGTTAATTTACCAGGATGGGCATTTCTGGGTCATGCAAGTAGCCTAAAGTTGTACCCCAAGTGATCCAGAGGCAAAGGTCTAGCATTTGAATTTTGCAAGGAACATTTTGCTCACCTCTCTTGAAGCCAGAGATAGACTAGTGACCAGAGCTGATGGGAGAATGCTTTTTAAGCCCATTTCCCCTGTGGTTGTATTAATGGCAAATGGCACCAGATGTTAGATCTCAGTCCGTGAATTCGACTACAAAAATAATTCAGAGTCAAGGAACTAAAATACAGGCAAAAGTTTATATAGAAAATCGCAGAGGTGGAATAAGTGAGCCAGCTAAGCTGCGAGCATTTAGGAAGCAAGTTACTGATGCAAAAGAGGAGCCCTGGGAGGTTAGGAGAAAGAAAGGCAAAACAAACAAACAACAACAACAAAACCCGATGCCTAGAGGAAGGAGAGGGGGAAAGGCACTGATGTGTCCAAGAGAGGGAGAGAAGAGAGGGAGAAGGAGGGGGGTGGGGAGGAGGGAGAGGAAGAACACCTGGGTCCTTGTCTTAAGGGTGTTTATCTGGGGGTCTCAGCATAGGATCCCTATAAAATATTTGTTAGCTTTCCAGGTATGCCCTTTCAGGGGTGCAGTCCCTAGCAGGGGTCGTCAAACTTTTTATAAAAACCACCCACTTTTGCAGTGCTGGTCAACCTGGTCCCTACCGTGCAACCAAACAGTGCTGCGATTGGCCCATCATGAAAGCTGGAACGCCCACTAGTGGGCAGTAGGGACCAGGTCTACCAGCACTGCAAAAGTGGGCGGTTTTTATAAAAAGTTTGACGACCCCTGCCAGGTTGGTCAACTCCAGGGCAGGGGTCATTAGTCATCACAGCTGGTCCCGAGGTCAACCACGATATCGCCCCGCCTGGCCTTGCGGCTTTTCTGGGCCTAGGACTAAAACGCACCTGAAGCCTAGATGTTACCTCTACTTTAACCAAAACTCTGTCTCTGTGATCAACCGGCCGGAGGCTTTGGTCCTCAGGTTCTTTGACGCAGGATCAACACTTGTCCTACTCCTACCTCCTCCCTGTCTCCCCTCACCCCCGGGGCAGCCACCCAATTGATTCCTCCACTTACTGCCTTGTTTCTGGCACCGGGTAACTCCCCCTCTTAATCGCAGGTTTAACTATGCATTTAAAAAATATATCTTATCTGACATTTCCAGATGCTTGTATTAGGAGTGGATGAATGTGTCATCTTAGCTCATTATCTTGCTGGAATGAGAAGCTGCTCTGTAAATGCAATTTCAGAATTCAACAAACAAACAAAAAAAATAAAAAAGCAAAACCCCCAAATTGGACTCCTCAGTGAATCAGGCAGCGTGCAAATTAGCTCGTGTAATTCTTTCCAAGCCCCTGTAACTCTATGGACACAGACAAGGTAAGTAACGGGCCCAGCAGTTTGTCAGAGGCAGAGCCGAGCGGGGACTCAGCCTGACCGTACTCCTCTTCAGTGGCAGGAGCAGCGGTAACACCAGGTATTAAGTGTGCTCCTTCTCAAGGTGACTCCTGTAAAGGTCAACATTATTTCCCATCGAACATTCCTACTGTAAGCACACATTTCTCTCACCTGGTAATTCTGGAGTCTAATCGTGATTGTGCTGGTCTGCGAGAATTTGCCATTTGAGGTGCATTTAAATTAGGAGTTTTCAGCACCTGAAAAAGGAACATGGATACATCACTAGGACTTCTTTCTGAGGAATACAGGGCTCCAGGTACCCGTTAATAGGGGCCTGCTGTTTTTCATGTTGCCGAGATTTTATTTTATTTATATTATTTTTATTTTATTTTTTCAGGTTGTCAGGACTTTAGATAACTGTACCTTACTCCCAGGTCGACTAAAGACATATTTAGGGATGTACTGGCACGTGGTTTCAGGAAGGCCTCGGAGAGGTGGATTTTTATATCCCCTCTTGGTTTATTAACTCGTACTCTGAAATTAAGACCCCCGTAGAGATGGAATCAGTAGTCATCTCATTTTGTGATGGCTGCAGGTGGCTGACACTTTAATCTCAGGAGTGGCTGAGGGTGGACACTAGGGTTACTTCGCCACAGCTCACCCTTGTTCACTGTCTGATGGACAGCATCTGGATCTGAGTGGAAAGGCTGCCTTGGGGGCTCTCGCCCGGTGCTTGTAAGAGCATGCTGGAACACTGCTGTGTCCTGACGCTACCTGGGAGGGAGGTGCGCTCAGCGGCCCCAGCTGCTCTGAGCCCTGGCCTGTGACCTGGGAGAGGCTGAGAAGTGGGAGGACTTCTATCCGACCAGCAGTGTAGGACTGTCTCCCTAGCCTACGAGGTTGTGTTAGCGACACTGCCAAGGGTTTTCTCAAGGCATGGTAGGCATATTTGCCAGACGAGCTGATCTTGAAATCCCTGTATATCTGGAGCAGTCAATTATGAATCTGCTAATTAGCTTGATATTTGGTCTCCCAGCTAAATGAGCTCTTGTGAACTCTGCCAGAATCTGTATTTCCAAATGATTTGATAAGAGGAAAGGGGAAGATTGGGCCAAAGAGATCATTGCAGGTCAATTTTCTAGAGTCAGAAGTTTGCTCAGTCCAAGCGCCTTCCTCTTCTGTTCCCAGAAAATACCCATTCTCCGCCTTTCAGAGCTGCTGACCTGTCCCAGGAAGAACTATTTAGTTTTGCTGCCCTTTTCTGCTTTCAGGATTCACTCTTGGAAAAGCCTCTGGCTACATGGTTGAGGTGTGGCCTCCCCAAGAGGCAGGGCTCACCTCTTTTCCCTGCCCTGAGACCCAGATTTTCTAACTGCGGTAACTCCAGGTGTTCTATTCATTCTTCCGCTGCCGCTGCCCACAAAGTGTGACTTCTCTAAGCTTCAGCCCTTCCCATCTGCCTTGCTCTTTTTGCAGGCTTTATTATCTTTTTTTTTTTTGAGATAATCACCAATAAATGCTGATGTTTATTGAAAGTTTAATGCACCAGGCACTTTTGAAAACTGTTTAATAACAACAACTCATATTTATTGAGCATCTACTGTGTGCCAGGCACTGCTTTGACCACTGGGAATGTGGAGCAAACAAAACAAAGGCTGTTCCTCTTGAAGCATATGTTTTATTGGGCCTGCAGCCAGACAGGAAAACCCATCAGCAAACAAACATGTACTGTGTCAGGTGGCTCTATGTGCTCCAGGAAGAAGTGGGGGGTCGAGTGACAGCGTGTGGAGGGGCTGGCCAGGGAAGGCCGCGCTGATGCCGCGGTGTCTGAGAAGAACAGAGTCTCCATGGAAATGAAAGCGCAAGCCCACTTTCCTTTTCCTGAGTCTCACAGGCTCAGACAGAGCCTGTGGGATGTGGAGTCCCGCTCCCCCTCCCCATCTGTGCTGATGGCACCACTTCTGCCCAGAGCCAGGCTCCACGCCTGCACCCTGACCCTTCCCTTACCTGAATGTCCTTTGAATCCCTTGTGGCAGTAACACCTGCCTTCCCACCACCTTACGGAAAGGAAGCCGCTGCCTGCTGAGTGCTTTGTCATTCCATTTCAGAACTAATTGCACAGCCACCTAAGCCATGTCTCTTGGTTTCCAGTCTCTGTCTTTTCACCAGCCTGTTCCCACCCAAATGCTGGGACACGTCAGCCATCATTTAAGTGCTTACTCTGTGCCAGACACAGGATCCTCACAAGATCCGTATGATGCCATTATTATTATTATTATTATTATTATTATTATTATTATTCCCATTTTACAGATGAGGAAGCAGACTCTCTTAGGGGCACTCACTGACTCAGGAAATGGTTAAGCCAGGGTTTTCACTCAGGTCAGACTGAGTCCACCCGCCTGAGCTGCCTCTACCCGGGGGCTCCATCTGATGAAGACCCTGCTTTGATTGCTTCCTCCTTTGCTCAGAATGTTTTTGTGTTTCCCATCATCTACAGGGCAAAGTCCAAGTGTTTCAGGATAGTACTCAAAGGCTTTCCTCACTCAGCCACGTTCTCCTGACTTCCAGTTTTACATCTGACAGTAGAAGGGGAGCAGAATAGGCCACCCCAAAATGCACTGTTTTGGCACGTGCAGCTGTTGGGCAGATAAAATATATTATGCTCACTTTGTTAAAGATGGCGCTGCCCACGTGGAAGCCTGTCTCCCAGGTGATAATATTACTTGCCCTTTTTGCTTGGGATGGGCGTGGTTATATACATATTAATGTGTGTTGGGGGAGGGCTTTCACACCAAAAGGTTGTAAAAGGAAGAGAGATCATGTTGTTCCGGGAGAAGAGTGATTATGTTCTAGGAGGAGGCTATGCTATAGGAGAGCAGAGAAAGGCCACGTGGAGGAGGCCAGGAAAAGCAGCCAAGATGGTGGAGTGCTGAAGGAGAAGCCAGTTTGTTCAGAATTTGTGCAGAGTGAAGGAGGTGGAGAACAGAGGTGAATAAGGCTGGTGAGCTAGAAACCTTAGATTCTAGGAAACTCGGATAAGTCCGTAGCTTTGTGAGCACTGAATGAGTGGGTTTTGGAGCCCAGTGTGTGTTTTTACTTGCCCACCGGGTGCAAGCTAGGATTAAAGCTAATGGCCCACCAATTCTTGGCTCCGTTGTTTCATTACCATCTGTCCAAATCAAATGCGAACCTGCATTGGCCAGGTGGCTGTGATGTGGCCGTGGCTACTGGCTTTATAGCAGTATTTTGAACTGAAGGCAACCAAGACCCAGCGAACTCAGAAAAAATTCTTTTACCTTTCCCTTAACTATCTAAAAAGGAGTTAGTTAGAGAGCCTGGCTCAAAATGAGAACTATTACCAGAGGGAACTTTTTATCTGAATGACCTATCTACCTGGAGGGGCAAATTTCTAATTACCAAACACCTGTTCTTCTTATTATCTTGTGAATTACCCAGCCCCATCCCATTCCCTAGCTCAGGGTGGCGTGTGAACCTCAACTCCCTGACTTGCCCTTGATTCAGATCTTTGGGGCTCCCTTATGTATGAAATTAAATTTCTCTCCTGTTAATCTGTCTTATATCAATTTAATTATTATACTAGCCAAAGAACCTAGAAGGGAAAAAGGGAAAAGTTTTGCTGCCTACAAAACCCGTGCATGCTGGGCACATACAGAAGTTTCATGTAGGTAAACACAATTATACCTGTGCTCACCATGTCAGTGCTTTTTCATTCTTTGTACGTAAACTTACTATTTCTTCATGTTCCAGCTCAGACTCTACCTCCTTTCTTGCCTTCACCTATGTCTACCTTTACCTCCAGCACACCTCCGCTCGTCTGGAAGGGTGACCCACCTACTTCTGACCAGTCCTGCCTCCCAAGGATACCAGGGCCACATCTGAGCACCTGTAGCCCTCCTTAGTCCTGATCACCAACTTGCCATTCCCATTGATTTCCTTAGTCCCTTTTCACGTGTGATCATCAACTACTGAGAAAACTTGTACACCCAAAGTGAGTTGAACTTTTCTAAGCAAAGGTCTTGGGATGTACCGTATTTCCCCATGTATAAGACACACCCTTTTTTGAAAATTTTGGGGTCTAAAAACTGGGTGCATCCTTTTTTGAAAATTTTGGGGTCTAAAAACTGGGTGCATCTTATACAGTGGTTATAGGGTTTTTTTTTTACTTGCATTTCCTTGTTTTTCGCCCTTGTTTTTGCGCTCATTGTTGAAGACAGTTGATTCGTCATCAGACACAGATGAGAACAAGCTAATGGGTGGGAGTTTTGACAGTGATGAGGAGTTGTATGAATTTTATGATGAATAAAACTTGAGTTCAATAACTTTATGTAATATATATTTTTTTCAAAATTCAGCCCCCCAAATTAGGGTGCGTCTTATACATGGGAAAGTGTGGCATACCCCTATTTCACGCAAGTTCCTCAGAGCTCCACCCACATTTGGAGGAGCTCCCTCTGCGCAGCTGCCTTCCAGCTACCCAGGAAAGTCCGATTCCTTCTTTACTAGCTGCAGCTCATTTCAGGGCTCTTGGTGACGTGAACCCAGTTCAGTCACCCCTGTGAGTCATCAGTAGGGACTCCATTTAAAATTTGACTGTTCCCCTAAATCCAATCCATCCTCAAGGGATCCTCGCCAGAACATGCCACAGGAAGTTCTGAGCTGAGAGTTCTGAAAAATGTTTGTTTAGAATGTCAGGGGATGAAACTGGGAGAAAAGCAGGACTGAAATGTTACTCTGATTTCTTAGCCCATTGTCCCTCACTTTTCTGCTGCTAAGCAGAAACAGAGGGAGAAATGAGAAGCATGGAGTGAAGGGGGAAGCACTCAGAGGCCGTCTTGAGTCGTGGGAAGCAATTAAAAGTTACAAAAAAGAAGATGAACAGCACTCCCTCCTAAACCCAAGCCTTCCTCAGGAGGCTTGAGCAGGAAATTTCATTTGGAAGATGGAATGAGACCTGGCCCTGGTCTGGTGTGGTTGAAAAGATGGATGAGAGGCAGGAGGAATAAGGTATAAAGACCTAGATACCCTCCCATAGCAGAATGACATTTATTTGCAAATAATTATCCAGAGACAAGGGAGAGACTATCACAGACAAGGAGACTGAGATGTAGAGGGCTTGGTCCAAGTTAGATCACTCAACAGATGTCTCGACAGTGAGCTCATTGAGAACTACCTCTAACTTTTACTCTCCTGTGCGCATTCAGCACTCGGCACTTGTCTGGCATGGGAGAAGGGCTCAATAAATATTTGTGTAGCGAATAAATAAGAAATAATTGGTTGCTGGAAGAGGTTGAGACTTAGTCTGCACTGTCATTTCTGGTAGCAGCCACCAGGTGGTGCCTTCATAAGAGGAGGAGCAAATGAAATCTTGGCTCCAGGGGAAGCTTTAGGTCTCACCCAGAACCCGCCGGGGCAGAGCACGCCCAGCAGCAATTAATTCATCACACTCCCTGTGGCTGATGTTGAACTTGTGTGAAGAATTCAGGTAAGTGGCTAGCACCTAGTGCCTTCACTTGGATCAGTTTCACAAGAGGCCGGCGAGAATCCTTCGGAAGATTTTCCTTTACAGCTAGCTACACTTCGGGATGTGAAATCAATTCTACCTCAGGCCTGACCACTGTCAAGTGGGTTCCAGTTGTTTCTTGTTCTCCGAGAGAAGTTATCTTCCCACTGATTCAGTGTTTCCTCTGAAATTGTTCCCTGAAGTCACTTTTTTTTTTTATTAGTATTATTCTGAAATTCTTTCCCAAAGTCATTTATACATGGTCTGGCAGCCTGTGGGGACCCCTGCGTATTTTAAGCTGCTACCTGATGGGGACCTGCTCTGTGCCTGTGGCTTATATGTTGGAAGTCTCAGGCTGGTTCCACAAGATGGGCATCGCTGAGGCTACCGGCTCAGCAGGCGTAGGCAGCCTTCCCAGACTGACACAGCTAATGAACGAGAGAGAGAGGATTCAAATCCAGGGCCATCTGCCCACAGCCCTTGCTGGGATCTTTATTACACTTTACATAGAGAGCAGTTTAATTTAAAGGTATTAATGAGATGCAGGTACAATAATGATATAACAAAATTCAGGTAGTGTGTGGCAGTGTCTTCTAGAGGGAGTATAGCTCACTGTCAATGTGAAGAGACACACTCAGTCTTGTCAGTTTTTAGAATCCAAAGGAATAAAGACTCAGCTTGAGATTCCTTGGTGTTGTCCATAAACCTAGTTAAAGGTACTAGGGATTCTGATTGGCAAGAGCTAGGGTGGAGAAGCTGAGTGTTATTGCATGTTCCTGTGTGTGTGTGTGTGTGTGTGAGAGAGAGAGAGAGAGAGAGAGAGAGAGAGAGAGAGAGAGAGAGAGAGATATGGAGGAGAGGGGAAAGGAAAGGAGGTGAGAGTATGACCCTTACATCCCTCTTCCCCAGCAGGGCCAATTTAGGGTCTGAGTGCCCCGTTCAAAACTCATCTGTCCTTTGTCTCACTGTCTCAAGTTTCTGGTATATGATAAGTAGCAGTGAATTGGACAAGGTAAATTAAATATATCAGCATAATGCACTTGCTAAATAGTGTTCCTTTTAGGAGAACATGATTTAACTCAGTTCATGTGTTTCCAGGCATGAGAGATGTTAATGCAGGGAATGTTAGGAGTGATTGTCCCGCGAGGGAGGAGAAGGAAGGTGAAAGCCCAGGTGCGGTGTGTGTAAGACAGGATGGCAGGGAAGGGGGTGGGAGGATTGGGGTCAGGAGCACCCCCTTGTAGTCTTTTCTCTCAGACCTTACTCTATGCCTTTCCATAGCGCTAAACCTAATTATCCTGGTTTTTATGGTCTGAAATGTCTTCTTTGAGCCTTTTAGAAATTTCCCAGGTAGTAAAATACACAATTCATGTTTTTGAACACTCATTGTGCTAGAAACCGGGCAGTAGTTCCATAATCCTCAGTGGAGCCTTGGGAGGTAGAGACTGTCATTCTCTCTTCCTACCCTTCTTATGATGTGGAGCTTCAGTGGGCCAGAAGCTAGTTCAGGGCAGAGCGAAAATTCAGAGTGGTGCCATGTAATTATAAAGCCATGCTCTTAACCACTATAATTACGCTGTGAGAATAGTGGCAAACCTTAAAACAAAAGCACTCATTTTCAGTAATCTGAAAAAACCATTTGTTTATTCACTTGATACTAGTAAATGTGCAGGGTCCATAGGAGGTATTAGCGATATAAGATAAATAAAAACAGACAAGCTGGATCGCCATGGAGTTTACCTTCAGAGAATACTAGAGTGAAAAATATCCACAAACTTACAAAAAGCCTGATCTGTAGCCATGGTGACAAGTAGCTATCAGAACCAGTTTTAAATGTGTTCATTTGGTCAACAATAACTTGTCTTAGTAAAAGCTAGTTTTCAAACCAGCTAGTGTCAGCCCCCGCACTTTTGAAAGTCAGCCAATCAGAGATGGACACTCTCCAGAAAAACCTGCCCCTAAGTTCCAGCCAATCCACAACAGCCCTACCTGAGCGTTCACCTTTGCCTCTGAATATCCACCAATCACAGAACTCTATGCTTTCTAACCTCCTCTCGGAGGTCAGCCATCTGCTCTGCTCAGGATGATCCTTCTGCCAGCATGGGCTTGTCCTTATTATGAGTGAGCGATAAATTCAGCCGTGTGGTTTGATTTCAGAGACTGAGTGGTGGTCTCATTGTCCTCTGACAAAACAAACAAGTACAGACATGCCAGGTGGTGCCTGGCTACCATGAAAATAATAGCACAGGTAAGAGGTTGGAGCAGGACAGGCAGGAGCTCTTTCAGGTGGGAAGCTCAGGTCAGCCTCTTTGGTGGCAGAATGTTTGCAGAGAGACCAGAGTGACTTGAGAAGGGTCCAGACACATACAGCGGGAAGAGGCCTCGAAGTCGGAGAGGATGCCTGTGTCTGTGGGGAAGGAGGCGAAGGTGAGGCTGGAAAGGAAACGGGTAGAGCCTGGGGATTTGGATTGTGCTCCAAATGTAATGAAAAAGCACGAAAGACCCAGGAATGGACCATGTCCTCCTCTGCTCTAAAAATGATGTCTGTGTTGTCTGTTTACTTGCATGAACTTGCGTGTCTGTTTACATACACACACATTCTGAGGTCAAGTTCAAGGATCCTTTAGATCTATTACAGTGTTTATGCCATTGAACACATGAGTTTGTGCATGCTATTTAGCCTGGGAGCCCCTTCCATTGGGAGTCCTCTAAATGAGGTGATTTTAACCCTATCGATGTAGTCTGGTGATGGGTTCTGAAAAGTTGTTCAGGTCGTGCTAAAGCTGCTGCATTTTCTCAGGTTCAGAGTATGAGGAGGCTGGGGTCAGTGTAGGGCTACTTGGGTAGCTTCACAATAGTTTGTGAAGGGGTCAGAGGAGGGGTCAATCTACTCTTAAAGATATTAGCCAATTGTTTTTCTCAGTCATTACATGCAAAGCTCAATGCCTGTGTTTCTCAATTATGAGTTTAGCCTGATCTTACAGATGGGGGTACATGCCAATCAGAAGAATAAAATATGCTCCATTGTATTCCTTTTGCACAGTTGTTTCCTCAGCCAGATCACCCAACTATCTTCTGTTGGGAGAATTTTTGTTAATTCTTGAAACATCATTAAATGACTTTAGGCTATAAATGCCATATATGCTCATTGTTTTGCTGCATGGGGTGACAGCAGGTTTGTGCTGCCGGCTCTTGCTGGCACTGACATTGGATTTACATTGTGCAGTAAGACCAGCCTCTCCGTTTTGTGCGAGTGGGCAGGCTACTCTTTAATTCCTGGCTGGTTTGCTCTTCCCAAAGCAGCCCTTCAATTTAAACTGAAAATCATTCTTTTTTTCATCATTCCCAACGATTGAATCCAGCCCTTCCGTCACAGCCTGAGACGGCCTTGGACACTTGGGGATGGGTTTTGCTTATTCACATTTGAGTTGCAGCCTGATTTGTGGATAATCTCTCCCTAGATTTAGGCAGCTGTTTGCAGCATTCCCACGTACCAGTTACTTTGAGTGGCGGGAAACAAAAAGACAAGGAACCAGGAGAGCTAAGAGGGCAGCGCTTTACCATTCTTCCTTGTCCGTTCATCATATGGTTACCTCTGAAAGGAGAATTTACTTGAATGTACAAAACACTGTGGACAGTGACTTTTATTTTTGTCAATGATGATAACATTGCTAATGTAACAGTTCCAAGTGCAGTGACTAAACCTTTAGAGAAATATTCTCATAATATGGTTTCAAAGGACATGCATCCTTCTGGAACATGGTGTTAATGTACATAGTTGTTACTTAAAAAAAAAAAAGAGCACAGAGAGACCTGTGCCTGTGCTCCACTAATGGGTGTGGAAATCGGATGTGATTTAGTGTGGGTAACTGCGGTAGCTGGAGACTGAGTGCTGGTTTGACTTTGTGGCTATGGTGAAATTCTCAGAAGATGTCATTGAAAATCAACGTGGGCTGACTTTCCCCTTTGTTGCTTTTGGTTGTCTAGTGAATCAAAAAAACCCAACATAGTCTCTTTGAAGTCTTTCTGACAGTTCCTCACAGCTCAAGTTGTAATTGAAATAGGACATAAACAGTTGGGAGTCATGAAACTGGCTATGACGCATTAGCCAGTTTCGATCATAATACTGACTTTTATTGTTTGGGTTCTATGGGTAAATCAGGTAGGATTATATTCTGTGAGGAATTTCTTACCATTGGGAATAGTCAGCAGTGGATGGATATCATGTATCGGATATGGACATTGCTTGTAAGTCACAGAGCATTTGTTAATACTGTTAAGTGTCATCTTTCGCAGGAACTAGTTTTTTCATGATCTCTCTTGCAGTGACTACTAGCTGGGTCTCTGCCTGGAAGTCTTCAGTATAGTTTCAAGTGCAGGGGCAACTGTATAACTCTTACTACCCACAGACTTTGGGTCTTATTTTATTTTATTTCTTTTTATTTAGTGAGAGGAATGGAGGCAGACATACAGACTCCTGCATGCGCCCTGACCAGGATTCACCTGGCAAGCCCACTACAGGGCGATGCTCTACCCAGCTGAGGCCCTTGCTCTGTTGCAACCGGAGCCATTTTTTTAACACCGGAGGAGAAGGCCATGGAGCCATTCTCAGTGCCCGGGACCAACTCACTCTAATCAAGCCATGGCTGCAGGAGGGGAGAAGAGAGAGAGAGAGAGAGAGAGAGAGGCGATAGGGGGAGGTGTGGAGAAGCAGATGGGCACTTCTCCTGTGTGCTCTGACTGGGAATCGAAGCCAGGACATCCGCACGCCAGGTTGACACTCTACCGCTGAACCAACTGTCCAGGGCCAGAGACTTCAGGTCTTCCCCAAAATTGTATAATAGTGGCCTTGCTGATTAATGACCTTCATTCACCTTGTCACTTGGACAAATAAGAAAATTTTAGCCAATACCATGCCCTCTGAATGTGATTCAACTCTTGACTTTTTGGTGATGGGGGTATCAAGACCAACCACCTGATGCTCAGCAATGTCACCTGCTAGGAAAGTTCCCAAGGCTTAGTCTGCTGGGCTTCTAAGGGTACATGCTTACAGAGAGGACCTTCTTTTCACACAGTCTGCATCCAGCACTCACCAGTGCTCTCCTTTGCTGCAGCAGCAGGAACGGACTTGAACTGCAGATGTGGTGAGAAATGTGTTGCCTGGTTCCTGCTAACTAGTGATATGATGTGATAAGTAAACTCCAATGCATTGCCTATGGAAGTGCCTTCCACATTTATGTGATGAAAAGCACTTCTTTCTGATAGAGGGAGAGGATTTGGAAGGAGAAGGAAAAGAATGATGCTGTTGGACTTCAAGATGGGGAAAGATCAAGTGTTTTATTCTTTCATAATGAGAACTGAAAGTGAATGCTGACTATCATATTTAACTAGGGACTGTGTCAAAGGATTAAGTAATGATGGAACTTGTGTTTTTTTCCCTGAGGAGGCCAGAAGTCTGCTCTTATAGGTAGAATAGGAAGCTGGGCTTCAGCTTTTTCTCTTTCTTTAATTCTTCATTATCTATTGCTCCCCTGTCATTCTAGAAGGAGTTAAAAGATAAGGTGATCTAAGGTCTTTGCGTTGTCTGGGAAGGAGAAGAAATATCAGTCAATGTCACTCCTTGATAAGTTAATAACAGATGTTTTAGTTGTTAAAATAATCCCCCAACAGGTAGTAAAACTTCCACATTAACATGCTAAAAATAAAATAATTAAAAATGAGTCAATGGCAATGAAAAAAGAGGAGAATTTGAACCTTGGGACAAAAGGACTTCATACAATGTTAGATAAAATAAACCGAAATATTTCAGCAATTGCATTACATGTAAATGGACTAAATGCTATAATTAAAAGACAAAGACTGTCATAGGTTTTTAAAAATGTCAGGAGACAGTTAAAAGATAAGGAAGTAAACGTTTGAAAAATAAAAAGGTGGAAAAATATGTTATGCAAATAGTAGCCAAAGAAAAGCAGATGTAGCTTGATTGATATCAATGTTGATCGTATCATGGACAGTTGATTACAGTATGGATTTATGCTTTTATGTTGTATGTTTTCATAATCAGAGTGTCTTATAGTTAGAAAAAAATAAAATGATCAAATTTTATGATTACTAGAAAACATTTCATAATTGTAGCTGATTTCTTTTTCTTTTTGAAAAAGATGTAGGCTTATTTTACTGCATCTGAAGAGGCTTTTCAATCATAATGTAAATGATGCACTATTATGTAAGTAAGATAAGTAGAACATAAATGCTTTATTTAAGCCATTGTAATTTAATTGGAAACATCTTGTGTTAACAGTGTTATTATTTAATGGTTAGAGGAGTGGTGAGCATGCAGTGGAAATCAAGTTCTCTGGGGAATAGGCTATAGAGCCAAAAGTAGAGTCATTTTTTCCTGACCAGTGACTTAGCTTATTTCCTAGTAAAACAGGTCAGTGATGTTCTCTAGCTAAAGCAAGATTAAATTGGATTCATTTGTAGCTGATAAGGATTCTGGGGCCTGAATATCACTCAGGTATTGAATCTAGAAAGAAGAATAAATAAGATCTATGGCAATAAAAAAAATTTCTACAGTTTGAGATTAATTGTAGTACTATTTTTCAGTGGAGCATAATTTTGTGAAGGAATAATTTCCTCTTTCTGGAAAATTCTAGTTTGTAAATATTAAATAATAAAATTTCCCTCTGAACTTTTTTATTGTGACTTTTGTGCTGTTAAGGAATATTATTTTACCCATTAGAGATCATCTATGAAGGCATGCTATTTAAAAAAGAGGTAGAAAATATTCCCCACACACCCATCAAAAGATAATCATTATTAACATTTGGGTGGGTGTATGACACCTAGTTTTCCTTATTATTGATATCTTATATTAGTATGGTACATTTGTCCCAATTAATGAACCAATATTGATACAGTATTATTAACTAAATCCCACACTTTATTCGAATTTCCTTAGTTTTTACCTAATGACCTTATTTAGTCCTAAAATATCATCTCACAATTAGTAAGTCATGTCTTCTTAGGCTCTTCTTGGCTATGACAGTTTCTCAGACTTCTTTTGTTTTTGATGATTTTCACAGTTTTGAGAAGTACTGCTCAGATATTTTGTGGAATGTCCCTCATTTGGACTTTCCCATGAGTCTACTGGAGTTATGTTTTTTTTGGAGGGAAGATGACAGAGGTAAAGTGCCATTCTTATCACATCAAATCACAAGTACATACTAGTAACATGAATTATCACTATGGCTGTTGACCTTGATCATCTGGCAGACGTAGTGCTTGCCATGTTTCCCTACTATCAAGTTACTCCTTTCCCCTTATCTTTGGAAGCAAGTCCTATGTGCAGTCCACACTTAAGGTTTGCACAGTTGTCTTCTTCTTAATGGCAGAGCATGTACCTAAATTAATTGGGGATCTTATAAAAGATTTGTCCTGCTCCCCATTTATTTATTTAATCATTTATGTATATGAGTATGAATTCATGAATATTTATTTTATACTTTGGGTTGTAATCCAATACCACTTTTTTTGTTTTGTTTTGTTCCAATTCTTCCAGCTTTGGCCGTTGGAAGTGCTTTCAGCTGTCTATGTGCCTTTGGCAAACCCCTCTCATTTTGTATGTGTGTATTTGTTGAACACTTTCTACATCTCTTTGTTAAAAGTTGCTTATGCCCTGGCCGGTTGGCTCAGCGGTAGAGCGTCGGCCTAGCGTGCGGAGGACCCGGGTTCGATTCCCGGCCAGGGCACACAGGAGAAGCGCCCATTTGCTTCTCCACCCCTCCGCTGCGCCTTCCTCTCTGTCTCTCTCTTCCCCTCCCGCAGCCAAGGCTCCATTGGAGCAAAGATGGCCCGGGCGCTGGGGTTGGCTCTGTGGCCTCTGCCTCAGGTGCTAGAGTGGCTCTGGTTGCAACATGGCGACACCCAGGATGGGCAGAGCATCGCCCCCTGGTGGGCAGAGCGTCGCCCCTGGTGGGCGTGCCGGGTGGATCCCGGTCGGGGCGCATGCGGGAGTCTGTCTGACTGTCTCTCCCTGTTTCCAGCTTCAGAAAAATGCAAAAAAAAAAAAAAAAAAAAAAAAAAAGTTGCTTACTACAGGGTTACTGATCAATGTTACTCCAACACGTCAAATTCTTTCCTTTGCCTTTGTCATTCCTTCTGCTGGGAATTTTCTAACTAAGATTTAAAAAAGAAGTTGCTACAAGCCCATCTTATATATTTTCTGCCCAACTGTAGAATCTACAATTTTGTTGGAGAGTGGTATTAGGAGCTAAAATCTGGGTGCTGGGTATTCTATTACCTTTTCAAATCTAAATTTAATACAAATTTGAATTTTTGGAGAAATTTTATTTACAGAATGAGTTATTGCAAATTCTATATATTTATCTAACTTCTCAAGAGGCATAAAAGTCGAACAGTTGTGTATCTATTCTATGTAGACTTTATGCCATCCACTGGGGAGGAAGCAGGAAGTGAGACAATTTATTGGGTTTCTGGGAGCATGTATTCTAGTTTGTGTCTGGTTGGGATTGAGGGTGGGAGAAATAAGCCAATAAATGATTTATTTTTTATTTTTGTATTTTTCTGAAGTGAGAAGCAGGGAGGCAGAGAGACAGACTCCCACATGTGCCCAACTGGGATCCACCTGGCATGCCCACCAGGGGACGATGCTCTGCCCATCTGGGCCGTTGCTCCATTGCAACTGGAGCCATTCTAGTGCCTGAGGCAGAGGACATGGAGCCGTCCTCAGTGCCCAGGCCAACTTTGCTCCAATGGAGCCTTGGCTGTGGGAGGGGAAGAAAGAGATAGAGAGGAAGGAGAGGGGGAGGGGTGGAGAAGCAGATGGGCACTTCTCCTGTGTGCCCTGGCCGGGAATCGAATCCAGGACTTCCACATGCTGGGTCAACGTTTTACCACTGAGGCCCTGGCTGGTTGGCTCAGTGGTAGAGCGTCGGCCTGGCGTGCAGAAGTCCCGGGTTCGATTCCCGGTCGGGGCACACAGGAGAAGCGCCCATCTGCTTCTCCACCCCCCTCCCCTCCTTCCTCTCTGTCTCTCTCTTCCCCTCCCGCAGCCAAGGCTCCATTGGAGCAAAGATGGCCCGGGCGCTGGCGATGGCTCCTTGGCCTCTGTCCCAGGCACTAGAGTGGCTCTGGTCACGGCAGAGCGACGCCCTGGAGGGGCAGAGCATCGCCCCCTGGTGGGCAGAGCGTCGCCCCCTGGTGGGCGTGCCGGGTGGATCCCGGTCGGGCGCATGGGGGAGTCTGTCTGACTTTCTATCCCCGTTTCCAGCTTTGGAAAAATACAAACAAACAAACAAACAAACAAAAAAAATGTTTTACCACTGAGCCAACTGGCCAGGACCTCCAATAAATGATTATGATGAAAGATAAGCAAAGGATAAAGAAAAGGGTAATGCAGAGAATGACTTGAGATTGTTGCTCCTTCAACAGCAGTCACTGGGAAAGGTTGCCCATAACGGCTGCTCCGAGTCACTTGGGTAATGCAGAGGAGGCAACTCTCAAGATCAAGAGGAAGACTGTTCCCAGGAGAAGGAATGACAAAGGCAAAGGAAAGAATTTGACATGTTGGAGTGACAGAGAGAGGAGCAGTGGAGGACCAGCTGGAGAATAGTGATTGAATGAGAAGATGGAGGGAGAAGTCAGAGATATAGGTGGGGCAGGGTGCTGGTAGGGGTGGTCCTTGAGGTAGAAGCTAGGTGGAGTGCTGTATCATGGGATTCCATACCTGGGGTCTGGACCACTTTAACTTTCCCTCCAGTCTTTGTCCCTCTCCCTCAAGCCTGGATTGTCTTTACCTCCTGGTTCCTGGGAGGTATTTTGGCCCTTTCTGCTATCTCAGTCCTGGACCAGAATATTTGCTTTGGGAAGTGGCTCAAGGTTGAAGAAAGCTCATGTCTTTGGATTTGGAAAAGTTCTGGATTTGAATATTGTGTGATCTTGGAAATTTTACTAACTTCTCAGAGCTCCATTTTTTTTAGGACCTTGCAGAAATGTTACATGGATTGGAAGTGATATACGTAAAGCACTTTGGAGGTACATAATGTATTTGGCTTATTATTTGTAGTCAAAATTTAACTCCACACCCTGAGAAGAAGTTTCTGGTACAAACTGTATGCAGTTGAATCATAACTCGTTAAGAGCAACTCCTGGTTACATACTCACAATCTGTTAAGCAGCTACAATGACTTAGTTTAAATTTAGGAATCTCTTTAAAGGAGCTGCTGGGCAGTGCTGACTTGCCCTTGACACCCCCCGCCCCAGCTTCCACTGCTACTCTCTGGGCTTCCACTCAGTCCCTGGACCTGTTTTGGGATTGTCTGGGTCTCACCTGCCTGCGTTCTATAACCTCCTGTCCACCTGCCCATGCTGAGACTCAGCCAAGGTCTGCCTCACAGTGGGGCTCTTATAGCCACATGTGCCGTTTGCGATTCTCCTGTGCCCACCGAGCATTGCGTGGGTTCAGAGACTTCTGAACGCTGGGGGCAAAGCCACAGAGAGGACCATATTCCCTACTGCTGGGCCTCCCACCTTTCCCCTTGTCTCTCTTCTTCCCACTGTGCCTCCGGAGCAGACCAGCTCCTCTCCATCATTCTGAGTCAGCCCTGTGGAGGTCCCATCTGCTACTCCCAACTGGCTTACCAAGACATTTCTTCCAGACAAATAGATTAAATCTCCCTAAGAAGAAATTCTATAATATTTTTCTCCACATATTTTCCTGCTGAACTTGGCTTCCATCTTGCCTGAATGACTGTTCAAATTTCATTTCCTGAGAGAGGCCTTTTCTGACCATCCTATCCAAAAGCTTCCTTCTTCCCCACTGACAGCGCTTTTCTTCATGGTGTTTATCACTGCCAGATGCTATTTTATAGGTGTGTTTTTTGCCCCACGAGCAAGAACTTCGTCTGAGTCACACTGCCTTGCCTGAGGCTAGAACAGTGCCAGAACACTGTAAGTCTCATTAAATAGATTGTCAAATACCTATAATTTGACAGTCCATTTTCCTGGGCCCCTGAAACATAAAGATGAATTAGACCATCAGCAAGTTCAAGAATTAGGGTAGAAAAAGAGAGAGAGATGTGCACAGTAGATGCCTTGGTGGGAGTGTGGCCCACAGGGACCCAGAGAGTGGTGTGGTTGGGTTGTTATGTGAGAGGGGAGAAGGAGAAAGCGTATGGACCGAATTGATGGAGGTCTAGGACCTCAGTGGAGGAAATGCATTCTGGGCGGAGAGTGCTGCCTGCCCAGAGGCACGGGCGTGTGGCAGTGCTTGCACACCGGGGGATTTTCAGGTGGAGAGAGCAAGGCAGCGTGCAGCACAGCCAAAGATACAACTTTTCAGGATGGCACTTGGTGCACATGCCAAGATGGTATGTCCCCAGCTCTGACTCCAGAAAATGTGGTCTCCTCGCCAAGTCTTATCTGCCTAGACTTCTGTATCTTAGATTCTAGATTTTCTCTGAAAACACTGAGATTCCGTTCTTTCACTCTTACAGATTCCAATCAAGGCTGCCACGTCACACAACTCCAAGGGCATTACTCAACTGATGGGCTGTAATTCACTCCTCTGGATATTCAAACTCTTCCCAAAGACTTTGGTAGTTTTGGAGTTCTGGGAGGTCTCGAGTCTCTCTTTGTGCTCCAGGGTCACACTGACATCACTGACATCATCCATTCTTGGTGATGGAGGGCAAACTGTAAACGTCAGCATTTCCCCCGGGAGTAGGTTTTTTTGTTTTTGTTTTGTTTTTAATTGCCAGGCAAGTGTTAAAGACAAATTTGCCCCTTGAATTTTGTTTTTTCTTACCTGATTGTGGCTGTAATGTTGAATTTTCAGTTTTGGACTTTTCGACATGGCACATACACATGCCTCTCATTTTGTTATATTTTAATTGGTTTTTACATTTCCATGTCCAGTGTCTATTTTTAATCTTATGTTTGGCAACCTGAAACATTTTTAAAAATATATTACTTATTCATTTTAGAGAGGCACAGGGAGAGAGAGGGTGAGAGAGAATGAGAGAAAGTGAGTGAGAGAGAGAGAGAGAGAGAGAGAGAGAGAAGGGGGACAGAGCAGGAAGCATCAACTCCCATATGTGCCTTGACCAGGCAAGCCCAAGCCCAGGGATTTGAACTGGCAACCTCAGCACAACCTGAAACATTTTATTTCTAAAATTAATTTTCTAATGATGTAGAATTTACATGGTCTGTGATGAAGACATCAATTGGGGAGAGTTTAGGGCCCAATGCTTAGTGCTGTGTTTTGTTTCTTAAGAGTGAGTAAGTAATTTTGGTTGATGCAGGAAGAGGAAGTTGAAAGGCTACAGGGTGTGGTGCAGTGTGTGTGTGTGTGCACGGAGTGAACAGCTGCCCCACCTCCCCCCTTCTTCTTTCTCCTCTTCCCACGGCCCCTTCTCCTTGTCTCTCCCCCACCTCACTCAAGGCAGTCACGCTATCATTAGAAATCTCTTTTAATGACTACACATTTCAGATATTATTATCATTTCAGAGTTTGCCAACTGATTACAGGGGATTCGAGGACAAATGTTACATAGCATAAGCCTCTTTGTGTCGGGACATAGCAAGAAATTCATCTCCCTCTATTGAAGTCATAGTCATTTTCATCCATTCTGAGCAACTCATGGCCTTCCAATATTAAAAAATGGACTGTAGATAAATAACACCTTTATTCCCCTAGTCTTATGGCCGGCCCTCCAATTAGATCTGATGGCTGAAAAATGCTCAAAGAGTAAATCCTTATTTTCATTATAGTAGAGGCTTCCTGCAAACTACCAGCTTTAGTCATAATTTGAGTAGGGAGCTGTTCACATGACATTATAATATAATGTTAACCAAGAACTACGGCTGTTCCGGGGACTATTCTACTTTGCCAAATGCTGATATCTGGAATTTCTTCCTAGCCACTTTGGATTATGAAGCCATGGAAGTCCATGTTCTGGAAAGAGTAATGAAGTCATCAACAATGGCTTTTATGTAGTGTGTACTTACTGGGTGCCAGGTCCAGAGCTGAGGGATATACATGCCTATTTTGTTTAGTCCTCAACACACTGGGGAGGCATTATCCCCCTTTTGCACATGAAGACACTGAGGGTCAAACAACTAATAAGTAGAGCTGCAAATAAGTCCTTCTCTAGCCACCAACATGTGTTAACTCATCATATAAACACACTTTATCAGATTAGTCAGTCAAGTGACTGCTGTGGTAATGGGGGAAAAGAGAGGTAAGTAATGTGTGAGAATACAGAGTGAAGAAAGTCTCATTTTTTTTTGACAGAGACAGAGAGAGGGATAGGTAGGGACAGACAGACAGAAAGGGAGAGAGATGAGAAGCATCAATTCTTTGTAGTGGCACCTTAGTTCATTGATTGCTTTCTCATCTGTGCCTTGACTGGGGGGCTACAGCAGCGCGAGTGACCCCTTGCTCAAGCCAGTGACCTTTGAACTCAAGCCAGCAACCATGGGGTCATGTCTATGATCCCATGCTCAAGCCAACGACCCTGCGTTCAAGCTGGATGAGACCGTGCTCAAGCCAGCAACCTCGGGGTTTCAAATCTTGGTCCTCCATGTCCCAGTCTGATGCTCTAACCACTATGCCACCACCTGGTCAGGCAAAGAAAGTCTTATTTCTTATACAAGGGTGAGTCTGGCATTGAAATAATGTCTCGCAGATGTGGCAGCAACAATGACTAATTGGCTTATTCCAAATGTGATCTTTGACCTTTGTCTTTCCATCATAGTTTGAATTTGCAAACTCTAGATGGGGACATCACCTTGTGTGTATAAAACCCACTATTGAATTAAGCTGACAATAGCTACCCCCCACTCACACAGGCACACAGAGCACATTCTAGGATATGTCCTAGAACTGTAGTCGCCATAGATTAAGATGGTAGCACTTACTTTAGTTCCTTAGAGCAGTAAGACCTCTAAATGAGACCTCAAGTTCTGCTGAACCGGGAATTCTCCAGGCGGAATGGACTGAACTGAAGAGAGAATGTTGATTCAGATTTTTCTGTGTAGCCGTACTTCTGAACAGGTCATCGTTGCACGCCCTGGGATAAATGATTGCTTAATCACCACCCGTCTTTAAATGCTCTCGCGTTCACATGGTTACCAAATGGCACTTTGACTTTGATTTTCCATCAAAGAATTTCAGAACCACAAATTATTTCTTAGTCTGTTCTAGGTTCATTTGAATTAGTGAGCGGTTTATCCCACTTCTCCAGGTACTTTACCTCCCAAAGTCCTTTTTATTCCCAAGTTGAGTCTATACCACCTTCTTTTCATATACTTTTAGTGGAAAGTACTTATTTTTCTTTTCATTTTTCTGGATACCCTACTGCTTTCTGCCTTTCCTTGCATGTAAGAGAGAGAAAGAGAGAGAGAGAGAGAGAGAGAGAGAGAGAGATCATGTAGCAGTATGAAATGGGGAAGTTTCTGGGCTGATTTTCCTTTTGAATCAGAATGGAGCTTTAGGGTCATATTGCATTCCATCAAGTATTCACAAGTTTTTAGGCAATCAGCATTCTCTTATCAGTGGTTCTCACAGGTGACCTAGGTGAGCCTGCTCTCCGTGTAGACTGTCCTTTGTTACGGGGGCGTTTTTCCTTTAGGCAGACTTTTTTTTTTCCTAAACAGATGAAATAAAGATATAAAACTGTTTCCTCAATCTCTGTAATGACAGATCTAACTGGTATCATTACTATTTTGTTAACACTTTTAAAATTTCACCAAAAATTACAAGGCAATTGTGAATTTCTTTTAAAAAATAGAGACGAGCTAAAAATAAATAAATGCCTCTAGAATTTCACCACCCAGAGGTAAGGTCTGACCCCGTTTATCTCGCAAGTTCTGTGTAACTATTGCGTTCTGTGTTGCCTACACGCATTACATATATATTAAGAGACTAATAAGAATTTTATTATCAGTGTTTTTAAAATAATTGTCCAGAGGTGATTCACAGAAATTGGAAATGATGGCCATGATAGAAAGTCAGGATTTGATGTTTTCAATTGGAAAGTAGAGAGAGCATAAAAGGTGTAGTAGCTCTGGGAACATTTTTCCAAGTGTGTATTTGTCTTGGGTGGTTCTAATTTCAAGACAGAGAAAAACTTGTAAGTCCTTCCTTCTTGATTCATTCTTAGTAATAAGGAGAATTGTTTTTCCAACAGAACCTTAACAAAACCCAAGCAGAGAGGTACGGTGAGAGCAAGAGGAATATGGGAGTGGGAAGTGGCAAGTTGAAAGATTTTAATTTGGAAACTGCCATCTTTTGGGATACAGACGAGCTGGCCATGACATTGACCCTGGGCTTTCCTTGTCGTTAATAGGTTCAAAAATGAGGGAGGGGCTTCAAGCCACAGGTCAGGATATAGGGAAAGTTCAACAAAATGATGTTGAATCTATTATGATGTGTTAGGATGATAAGCTTACAGCTTATAGCTACCAGTAAAGTGAAAAACAGATGTAATATTTTGCAAATGCCTTAAGATTCCAGTAGTAGAAAGTGAAAGGGTGAGAGCCAGGAGCAGTCAGCCAGAAGCAAACAAATGTGTCACCCCAAGAGCCCACACAGAGTGGCTGGCTACAACATTTGCCCCTAGGATGGCCTTGGTGATCACAGCTAAATGTTGTTGGCACTTTGTCTCTGAGCTTTGCCCTCTTGAAGTCATCTGCCTCATTTGCTGTTGGGTTTGTGTTCTTGAAACTCTGGAAGGGAAATGTCTTTTGACTTATCCTTACTTTTCAGACAGGAAGCAACTAGCAATTTTAGCTACCATCCATAGTCTCTAAAAATTTGTTCTGAAGACTTTCTATATCACAAAAACAATTTAAGAAAGTGGAAAATATGGCAACCTAAAATAAAGAAGTGACACTAGAAAAAAGGACAGGCCCTGGCCGGTTGGCTCAGTGGTAGAGCGTCGGCCTAGCGTGCGGAGGACCCGGGTTCGATTTCCGGCCAGGGCACATAGGAGAAGCGCCCATTTGCTTCTCCACCCCTCCGCCGCGCTTTCCTCTCTGTCTCTCTCTTCCCCTCCCGCAGCCAAGGCTCCATTGGAGCAAAGATGGCCCGGGCGCTGGGCATGGCTCTGTGGCCTCTGCCTCAGGCGCTGGAGTGGCTCTGGTCGCAATATGGCGACGCCCAGGATGGGCAGAGCATCGCCCCCTGGGGGGCAGAGCACCGCCCCTGGTGGGCGTGCCGGGTGGATCCCGGTCGGGCGCATGCGGGAGTCTGTCTGACTGTCTCTCCCTGTTTCCAGCTTCAGAAAAATGAAAAAATAAAAAAGAAAAAAAGAAAAAAGAAAAAAGGACAGCTAAATAGCAGAGCTGTCCCAAACCGACCAGCTTGATGATCTTGATGATGGACTAAAAAATAAATTCTGTCAGTGAGAAAAAAAGAAAGGCAATTAGAAATTCTTGGAAAAACAAAAAGGCACAAAGGAAATCCCAATTCGAGGATGAAGCAAACTAAAAATGTGAAAGAATTCTGAGTAACTGTAGAAGTGTAAGAAAAAAGAACACCTTTGACTTGATGCTTGGAACTGGTATTGTGACAAAGGATTCTGTCTCCTTGAACTGATTTAGTCTTGCTATCTGGTTCTGTACAGAATAAAAATATTTACCTAATTGTAATATTAGAAACATTGTATTAGTTTTCAATTGTCAGTATTAACTCATCTGCAAAGCATAAAAGATAAATTACATTTATTGAACAAAATTGAAGTGCTGTAAGCTTGACATTGTGAAATAATGATAAAAGTAACAAGATGTAAGAAATCCAAGGGGTTGGAGTGATACATAAGGGCATACATTTTCTCCTACTTCATAATGGATATCAATGAAGACGACACAAAGGAAGGAGATACTAGATCCTAAAATCTCTTTCTCTCCTACTAGGCAATTAATATGATCCTTCAAAGTGTATTGAAGCACATATGGAAGCAAGGCAAGTTTGTACCTTTCACTCTGTGTCCTTGTTTAATTTTTTTTAAAGAGTCATGTGTATCTTCTGAAATAAAAACCCAAAGGTAAACACATGACCTATTAGAAACTGCGATAAGCAATTACATGTCAAAAGTTTCCCTATTAGAAGAAATAAGAGTTTCATATGCATTTAACAAGCACATTCTGCCTCTGTTGTTTACAAGAGAAGTACTTGAACAAAATGGCACCAGGTTTGACAGTAAATAGGTGCAGAGTCCAGGCAAGTGCAAGCAAAACAGAAGCAGGGCTGGCAGTGCCAGCCTGGGACAATTTCAAGGCAAAACGCAGTAAGTGGGTCAGAAGAGATACTGTATAATAGTAAAATTTACAGTCCATCCAAAAATCACTATCATTACGGACCTTTACACATGAAAAAACAGCACAGCATTTGGTAAAGCTCAAACTCTTGGGAGATAAAAGAATTAAAGAATGAGGTAAGAGAATGTTAGGACATAGATAATTGGAACTTCATTTACTATGCAGAAATAAAGAATATAGTTAAACAATAGCCTGCATCTATAAAGGAATCTTGAATGGCAGTGCACTTGGGAGTGGGGGAACGGAAGGTGGGGGTACAGGCAGTTTGTTCTAATCGTAGGTGCCAGCCACTTTCTAGTAGAAGGAAGGAAACATTTTATTTCTGTGACACTTTTTCATGGTAAAATTCCATAAAATTGAGAACTTTGAGATAAGGATCTTATCAGGCACTACTGTCATGATTTTTAGTGTGTGAGCTCTAAATTCTGTTCTTATCACCAAGTCACGGAGAAGTAAGGCTGCTGATTTTCCCAGCTCAGTAAAACAGAGTGACTCAACCAAAACACAATTGTATTGACCTTCGTTCTTCTCCAACTCCAGTGCCCTTCCTGCTTCTGTAGAGTCCAGCCAATATAAAAATGTTAGCGGCACGGCTCGCCTCCTCTAATGGAAGCTAAGTTTGCAAGCAAAAGGAGGTCTGTGAGATACCTGTGCAAATGTCAGTCAGGTGGAGCGGTGGGGAGGAGGCAGGCAGGGGGTGAAGGAAGCTGTGCTTTGAGCATCAGGAAAAGCTTTTCTGGCTCTAGATACTTGGAAGAAAAATCTACTTCTAAGCCAGAAGAGTGCATCTTATTGAAAAAGAAAGAAAGAAGGAAAGCTGCCTGGCAAATATCTTTTAATCAAATAGCATTGTGATCTTATTATGATTTTAGGACAATAGGTATTTTCAGTACATTGGCTATTTAGCATAGAACATGCTCATGTGTTGTTTTATCAGAAACTTTTACAGGAATTTATTAATGACATCCAGAATGAGCATACATGGTGGCAGTTCCTTGCTTTCAAACCCTCCTCTCCACCAGCCTTTCCTAATGTACTGATCTGAAACATTTGTGAAATGAATACGGACAAATGAACTTCTTGAGCGACTGTTCCCCAGAGTCTGGCTGCGGCGATGAGAAGGCTCGTTCCGGAGGGACTTGATGTCAGATGGAGTGCGAGACTCATTCTAACACACGGAAACAGGGCACATCAGTGATCTGAGTTGTGCCTATTCAGATGTCTTAATCCATTAAGATCTCAAGGACTCTCCCCGTTTCCAGCTTCAGGAAAAAAAAAAAAAAAAGATCTCAAGGAATTATGTTTTCCAGTGTGAAAAATTTTCTTACTGAATTTTTTTAATGCCAGTGTTCAGCAATAATTTATTTGAATCCAAACATCAGGGGAACTTACTTTTCCTCAAACTAAGGAAAGTAACGTTTTCAAGTGACTAAAACTGGCCCAACACTGTATTGTTGCTTTGTTTAGTTTCTTAAAAGTTATTTTTTTTTAGGTAAGAAAGCTGAGACCATTTTGCAAGTGTATTAACTCTTAAAAGCCACCAGAGTATCTTAAGCTAAAACTTATTGATGGAGTTGAGTGGATACAATTTCAGACCCCCAGAGGTTCTTTCAGTGTGTCAAATGTCCAGGACAGAGCACATGTTTCTGTTCGGGCTTTCATTGCAAGCTATAGGGCAGTTTTTTCTACAAAGTTGGTTGAGGGGTCCCTCGTGTAGAATGGCCCAGAAGGCTTGTCAAGAATGCAGTTTCCTGGTTCCGTCCTCTAAGTTCTATTCAGTATGTCTGGAGCGACACTTAGGAGTCTGTATTTTAGCACGGTTTGCAGGAAGTTTGTAGGCATCCCAGAGGCTGAGTGAGAACCGCTACTAAGGGCCATTATGTTTCTGCAGGCAAACCTGTTTTTCTGTTTTCATTTTATGTCATACAGAGTAGGAGTCTAAGGATTTATTTTTGGTGAAACTGGAACAGTGTCTTTCAATTAACAAGAGCCATGTTGTGTAAGGGAAATAGTCTCTTCAAAATTCCTCTATGAAATTGATCTTTAAAAGACCCGCTGACTCAACTGCTGAACAGATCTGTTGTCTCTCCAACGGCTGCGTCATACTTGCTGACCTTATGCTTATGTCTTCAGATGCTTCCTGAACATTAAAATGTATTTTCCACAGTTTCTGATGGAAGAGGACTGACCCTGTCACTTGGTTTTAAAAGGAAGAAATTGAGATAAAACAGATTGGTTCAGATACATTTTACATTACACAAGCAGAGAAAGAAGAGAATAAATATTTTCATAACTGCTATCAACTATCCTTTGGGGGAGGTTTTGTGAAATAAACACCTCCTCCCTCCCCAAACAACAGTAAGTATTAGATAGAATCATTATACTCAATGGTGCCTGCTCTGGCATTAATTTCTTATAGAAATATGGAGACTACAACCCTTTAAGAACAGGGAATGGTGACATTAGATATTGAATTGGGGGGAGTCGTTATTTTGGAGGTTTTTTCCCCCTTTCCTTCTTAACAATTCTCCATTAGCCACACCAGAGCCACCTTTGGCTGGCAGGGTGAAGGAGCCACTGTGCTCCAAGGTGACAGTTCAGTACCTTGGCCTGACAGCTGAGATTCTTGCTTCTAAAATAAGATGAACCCCAGAAGATGGAATGAGTCTAGCTTATTAGTATTTGACTTAGACTCATTGAAAGTCCCCTGGGAGCATGTGACATCTTGCTTCCAGGCATGTCATCAATTTGGTTCAAATAAACTTATAAAAATTAAAAAAGAATTCCCCTGAATATCCTTCTCACCAGTATTGGGTTCTATTGCCTTTTCTGATAGAATTTTCTTTTCCTTTATTCTTTGGAACTCCAGTGCACAGAATTAGAATAATCATCATGCTTGGTTCATGACATACCAACTGTCCATTCATGGTCTATTTCAATTTTGTTATTTTTTTAAATGTAGACCTGTGAACCCAATGTCTAATCCAAGAACCAGCACATTATTTGTGTTTTCCTTTTATCTCCGTATCTTCTTCCTTTGCTTCCCCACACTCTGCCACCAGAGGAAACCGCTATTCTGATCACTGTCATTCTCTTGTTCTATACCCTCTTTATCTGCAGCTATGCTTAAGTGACACGTTGCTTTATTTTGCCTGGCTTTGAACTTTATGAAGATGTATCATTCCTGCTTTATCCAGTCTCCTGTGACTTGCTTGTTCATGCAACGTTGCATTACTGAGATTCATCCACAGACCTGTCCCCGCTGTGTAATATTTTGTTCTGCAAGTATATTGCAATTCATCCATAAATTACCATATGATTTATGCTATGATTCATCCCTATTTCCGTCCCTGGGCATTTTGGGTGTTTCCAGCTTTTGCTTCTGTGACTGGGGCTGCTATGTGGTATGCCTGTGCCAAGGTTCCCCTGGTGAGTGTGTCTATAGGTAGACTAGCAACCACTGCCGTGTTGCAGGATGTGGGGTTGTCCAACTGCACAAGACAATGTGCAAGTGCTTTCTAAAGTGGGTGCATCGGTTTACACTCCCATCAACCGTGCAGAAGAGATTCAGTTAGTCTACATCTTCTCCAAACCTTGTACTTTCAGAATTATTTAATATTGCCACATTTGTGGGTATAAATATACCGATAGACTTTTAAAGAAAAAGGTAGGGGATGAGAATCAGTTCTGTTCCTGTTTAATCATGCTTGATTCATTTGATGGTGCCCAAAGTTTCCTCCCCATTATCTCTGTATGTAGTTGACATGCTTTTCTCATACTTGCTAAAAATATGAAAACTTTTCCTGTACAATGGAATCACTTGAGAAAGTTTAAAAAATACCAGTGCTTTGGCTTCACATCCAGAGACTCTGATTTATTTGTCCAGGGTACAGCTTTGAACATGGCGGGGTGGGGAGAGAAATGTTAAAACTTTCCCTGGTGAGTCTTTTGTTCAGTCAAAGTTGAGAATCTCTGCTTAAAATTATAGAAATCTTGATACACAAGTTTCGGCTCAGGGTAGCCTAATGCTTTTCATTCCCCCCCCCCCCCCCCCCCGTTCTAAAGTATAAATTTTGGGTTGTTTTGAAGCATTCTCTGGAACTTGAAAGTCTCTCAGGTTCAGCAGCCCTGGAGATTTGTGTTTGTGTGTTTGCTGTGAGTAGAAGTAAATAGTAGATGCTCAGTCAAAGCTATTATGGACTAGCAACTGTGCTTGGCACTTATATTTGCAACTGTGGGTCTCAAAGTTTAGTGTACGTAAGAATTACCTGGGAATTTTTTTATTTACAATGTTGAATGAAATAGCAAGTTGATGAAGAAGTTCTGTGTTTTAGCCCAGGAATCTGTATTCTACCAAGCATGTCACACGATTATGATGCTGGGGTTCTAGGAGCACCCTTGGAGAGACACTGCCCCGTAACAATCCTGCCGTGTAGGTGCTATTCCCATTTTCAGGTGAGGGAACTGGAGCTCGGAGAAGCTAAGAAACATGAACCAGGTCGCAAGTTGCCTCCTGATCAACAACAAGCTTTTCCTCTGCTTGTTCTTAGCCCTGTTCACACATGCTGCTGACAAGGCCCCCGGGTGGCAGGAAGTCTGCCCGGGTTTGGAACATGTGTAATTGTCGCCACATTTACGTTCTTTCCTAATCTGGGAATGGTTCTCTCTCCACCAAAAACATGACCTTTAATGTCCTATGGCAATCCACCTCATTCCTGTGAACCTTCAGGCGGGCTGCATTCTGGGTAGAGTTCTGGACTGTCCAGTGTGACTCATTTCATAGGTTTGTAACCAAGAGTAAACGTTTTCTTTTAGACTTGAAGGGAAAAGTTTCATTCACGTCTGGGTTCTGATTATTTGGGACACTTGGGTTGCCAGAGAGTGAATACCAAGCCAAACCAAACAAAAACGAACTTCCTGGTTTTTGTAACGAAGAGCAGAGCAGGGGGCACCGCTGAGGTTTGGGGACATCTCAGCACCCAGACGCCATGCCTCTGTCCCTCTCTGCATCCTTCTATGACTGGCTTCTCCTGCTGAGTGGCAGAGGTGGCTTTCAGTTAGAGGACGACCTTGTCCTCCTGGCTGCACTGAGGGGAGTGCATTGCCTGTCCCGGGTCCAGAGTATCACCCTGGCAAGGCTCTGCCTTGGTGTTGGCTGCACACCTGACTTGGGATCAGTTAACTGTGCGTGGAAAGCGGGGCATTACGACTGTCAACCCCTCGGTGGGAATGGAGAAAGGCGCCATCTTCCTGTAAGTGGGGGTAATGTTTCCTGAATAAGGGGGCTGTTGGGCTGTCAGAGCAACTGATGTCTAATTTGGTGTGTGTGAGGCTCATTTTGAAAGGGCATAGTGACTTGATGTATTTGGCCTTTTGTACAGTGAAATGTTGAGATTTCTATGCATGCCCATCTCCACAGATAACCAAAGATAGGGCTAAGAATATTTTTCTCGCCTGCCCTTGGCTCAGAGATCTCGATTTTGATTTAGAGGTGGATTCATTTTTCTGAGAACACTATATATAGAGAGAAATTTTTAAATTAAAAACTGAACTCGCAAAAAAATGAAATGTGCTGTATTTTTGCTTAGAGTTGGCCCTAAAACCATGGCTTCAGTTGACAATGACTTCCATGCAGCCTTAAGAATTCTTTCTAAACATGTGTACAGTGAATAGAAGTATTTCTGTGCATGTTTTGAAAGTTTATATTCAGTGCATGTTCTTCCCCCAGATTAGGACCTCGCCCTGGAGTCTGGGGCTCAGCCCGTGCCTCATACACTGTGTCCGCCTCTGCAGCCGCCGGAACTGGAGCTGCGTGTCTACATGGAGCACAGTTACGTTTCTCATGATGATGTTTGTGTCCCTATTTTGCCAGGAAAACCTCGTCATAATCACTCTCAGTGATTACACATCCTTCTCATGCTACCTGTGATAAATGCAGTGCCATCATCTGTGTTGGCATTGGGACATATAGCCTTTGTATGCAAAGGCTGTCCTCTTAGGAATGTTTGCTGCTGGAGGCGCATTTCTGTCTGCACTGTGTGACATGTGGAGGGTGTATTCTGGTTTGTATCTGCAGCTGCTTTGAGAAGGGTGGCATGGGGTCCATGGTTATGCTCTTGCTTAATTCCCATGCAGTTATTTCCTAGGTCAATGGCTTCGTAAGAGCCACTGTGTTTGTTGACTACATGCAAAGTCTACCTACCGGTCTGTCGATGCCATTTTCCATTACACTACTCACCCCTGAGCTACTTCATAGGGACTTTGGCTTCACAATCACCTTTCCCCCTTTAATTATTCTCATTTTAACTGGTTACCAAATTGACATTCTTCAACTGCAGTGAATTCTTGAATGACTTGCAAAGGTTTCATGTCAAGGACCTTTTAAGGGTCATTTTATGCTTTGACTTGATGCTCACAGATGGTACAAAGTCAGCTTCTCATAAAACAGCTGTCACCCATGATTTCTTCAAGTTATCAGTATGTTCAGAAAGTTAGAGTTTCGTTCTTTTCAGAATTTCCATCTGGCTTGGCAATTAGCTCCACACATGTTCTCTGAGTTTCCTGAAGGCTATGCTGACCTCTTTATTGGGCTCCACTTCAGGATCAGATCATCTCTGGGTACCATGAGGCAAGAATGACATACATATGAGTGACTTCCACTAAATCTGCTGCGATGAAAACATTTGCTGGTCTATGATGCTGCTTATCATATTGTCAGTTCATGATATTTTTTTCGCTTGTCATCTTCCATGTGAGTATTTCCAGAGCGCAGGCATTGACTTGCAACAGGCGTGGCTGTAATCAACCTAGTCTTCCAAGATATGCTGAGGCTTCAACAAGGGTCTTAAAAACTTGTGAGACACACATCTTCAGAAAATGTTCTTTGAAGTTGATGGAATGAAACAGCTGCTGGTTGAGCACACATCGTGAGGGGTTTTCTTTTACTGGGAGTGTGTGCTCATCCTCACTCTCTCTCCAGGGTTTCTGTGCTAAATATTTTAAGAGAGCTGGTTAGAGCGAGAGTTCCTTTTTTGGTCACAAACTGATGATAGCAACACTCTAACATCACGTGGTTCTTCACCATCAGAAGCATTTTTTGCATCCAGTAACTCATTTATTCTTTAAATCAGCCTCTGTAAGGTAGGTATAAAAAGTGTTTTTGTGTTTGTTTTTAGCCAAGTATTATTTAAAAGTAATCCTAAAACATGGGAAAGGAAAACCTAATTAGTGATTATCTGCTCTAATTCCTTCACTTTACAGATGAAGAAACTGAATTCCAGAGAAATTAAGACACTCGTTTCTGGTTCCCTAGCTAGTTTTGGTTCAACAAATTCTTTCCCAGTTCAAAGACAGTCTTATGGATAAAATCACAGTGTTTGAGACCTGATTTTCATGATTTTGACTGTGTAATATTGTTCCAATTATTTAACATTCCTGGGCCTTGGTTTCTTTTTCTGTAAGATGGGTTATTGTGAATATTACATTAGACTGTTTCTGAAAAAGCAGTTAACCCAGTGCCTTGCATTAAGTAAGCAGTTAATCTATGTCAGCAGTTCACAGCTGGATTTCTTTTCAGTACTCTTTTCTCAAGGATCTTGGGCAATAGCGGGATGGTAATTTTTTAGCTTTCACCATGCCTTTGTTTGGAAGGCCTATATCTACATGCCTGTTCCATCATTTGAAATCCTCCAAAGGCAGTTTAGAAGGGTCTACCCTGGAAAAGGAGCAGGGGCATTGTTGGGCGAGTCTGATGAGAGAGAACTTGTTGTGTGTTGGTTCACTCAAAAGCTGGATGAGGTCATTTTTCTTATTGTGCACTTTCATTGAACTGTTAAGTTCCAGAGTGCTTACAACAGGCACCATATTGTCTTACACCTGCCACTGTCTTTTGAACCCATGCTGCAGGGGAGAACCCATGTTTCATTATCACTTAGTCATGGCATATGTTACCTCTCGGTATGGACTAAGTCAGGGGTAGTCAACCTTTTAATACCTACCGCCCACTTTTGTATCTCTGTTAGTAGTAAAATTTTCTAACCGCCCACTGGTTCCACAGTAATGGCGATTTATAAAGTAAGGAAGTAACTTTACTTTATAAAATTTATAGAACAGAGTTACAGCAAGTTAAAGCATATCATAATAATTACTTACCAAGTACTTTATGTCAAATTTTTGTTGTTTGGAAGAATAAATCTTTATGAAAACTTACTATAGTTAAATCTATCTTTTTATTTATACTTTGGTTGCTCTGCTACCACCCACCATGAAAGCTGGAATACCCACTAGTGGGTGGTAGGGACCAGGTTGACTGCCACTGGACTAAATGTTTGTGTCCCCCTGCCAACTGATATACTGAAACTCCAACCTCCAAAGTGATGGTGTTTGGATATGGGGCTTTCAGGAGTTGATTAGAGTTAAATTAGTTGATGAGGATGGAACCCTCTTGATTGGATTAGTGGCCTTAGGAGAGAGAGAGAGAAAGAATGGTTGTGTCTGAGCACAAAGAAAAGGCCGTGTGAAGACTCCACAAGAAGTTGGACATCTACAAGCAGGAACTAAATCCTGCCAAACCTTGATCTGGAATTTCTATCCTCCGGAACTGTGAGAAAATAAATTTCTATTGTTTAAACACCTAGTCTGTGAGATTTTGTTGCGTAAGTCTGAGCAGAGTAAGATGCCTCTGTTGGAGTATGTGTTGTTCAGCTGTCTACTTCCTTGTTTGCCGAAATTGCACACTTTGAATAAGTCTCCATGATGGAAGAAGCATGACTATTTAGATGCATCAAGAATTTTCTCTTCTCTGTCTACCAGTGTCCTGTGCTGTGAGGAGATACTGGGCCAGGTACTCAAAGGAACATCAGTCATCAAACCTCTTTCCATCAGGTCTTTGGCAATTTAAAATCTCCTCTTATACAAATAAAGGAATTGGGAAAGTGTAGACGTTCACAGGTCTGCATAGAACATTTTAAAATAAAGTTATTTTGTATGGTATATAAATAATTTCTCTGTAAGTATTCATTCATTTACTCTTCATTTTCATAATTTTTAATAATTTTTTCTTTATATTTAGCATTCCTGTCCCCCCCCCTTATTTTTACTATGGTCTATACACTTTTATGTAACCTGAACTATAAAAATATGAAAGGCTGGAATATTGCAGATATTCCTCCACTTTCATTTTATCTGTCACATCTGTCCATTTTCTTATAAAGAGTACTTTGTCATATACAGATCTCTGCAGAGACTGATACACTTTAGCTATTCATTAACCTCATGTTTCTCCTTGACTTCGGGGTCATCTTCAGCTGCATTTGCAGTCACTAGGTCAGAGCTCGTTTTATCCATATAGGTGGGCACAGCTAAGATTACAAGTCAAGAGAGATCTTTTATCAAGTGCCTACAAAGACATTAGAAGCATCACCAAGGAAGCATGAGCAGAATTTTGTTTACAGGTGTTTTATTATAAAATAAACTTTATGTGGTAGTGATAGAATCTTTTGGTTGTTATTATGAGACTCCTAGAAAATGTAGCACTGTTTATAGTTTTGCTTTCTATTTTTGAAACATAAATTTTCCTTCCTTCCTTCCTTCCTTCCTTCCTTCCTTCCTTCCTTCCTTCCTTCCTTCCCTCCCTCCCTCCCATCCCTCCCTCCCTCCCTCCCTCCCTCCCTCCCTCCCTCCTTCCTTCCTTCCTTCCTTCCTTCCTTCCTTCCTTCCTTCCTTCCTTCCTTCCTTCCTTCCTTCCTTCCTTCCTTCTATCCTTCTCTTCCCTTCCTCCCTCCCTCCTTCCTTCCTTCTCTCCTGACTATCTATACTTATAGCTCATATTTGTTATATTGGTAATTTGATCAACAAACATTTTTTTGGGCTTCTGGTATAAACCAGGGCCTCACTCTAGATGCTGGGGGCACAGGGAGGAATGAGACAGAGTCTCCAAAGTCATGAGTCTTACATTTTAGTGAGGGAGTTGGGTAATAAACAAGTAAACATGTAAAAATACAGCATAGCATTAGTGAACAAACGCTATGGAGACAAACAAAGCAGGGGGTCAGAATAGAGAATGGCAAGGTGTATGATTGTAGGTATGGTGGGTGGTCAAGAAAACCCTCTTGAGAAGGTGATATCTGAGTAAGAAATTAAAGGAAGTGAAGGGGGAAAAGCCATGTCAATACCCTAGGGAAGAATACGTCAGTGGACAAAAATAGCAATTGTGAAGGCAAGGGACATTATAGGGTGTCTGGAAAATAGCAAGCAAGTCACTGTGGCTGGAGAGAGGAGAGCTAGGGAGAATCTGGGAGGAGATATAGCCACAGAGGTGGTCAGTAGCCAGATAACGAGGGTCTTCTGGACCTTTTTTTACATCTTACGGGAAGCCATCATGGTTTTAAATGTGAAAGAGCCATGATCTTTCTGTTTTAAATGGATGATCCTAGAGTAATCCATAAAAGGTAAGAGAAAAACATGAAGGCAGGTTAAGAGGCTTATATATGAGTCCAGGTGGGTTTGGGTGCACTTGGTAAGTGTTGGTTGTAAGAGGTGGTTGGGTTCAGGATATGTTTTGAAAGTATTGCTGTTATGATTTGCTGATTGGATGTGGACTTTGGCCTGAGCATCTGGCTGAATGATGATGCCATTTTCATGAGGAAAATGTTTGAGATGTTGTGACTTATTCTGGGGAAGGTGGCCATCACATATATGCGGCTGGAGTTCAGAAGAGAGGTTAGGGCTGAAGGAATATGGTTGGATTTTGGGGGATGCTCCCAATATTTAGGTGCTGAGGAAATAAGACGAACCAGTAGAGGAGACTGAGAAGGAATAACCATTGAGGACAAGGGAACAATCATGCAAGTGAAGTGAAGTGTCTCAAAGCTGCAAGAAGAGAGGGCCAAGAACAAGGGAGGAGTGAAGAACCGTGGGAATGCTACTGAGGGGCTGAAGACCTTGACACATGAACGTTGGGTATAGCAGCATGAGATCATGGTAATGTTAACAATATCAGTGTCAGTAGTTGGTTGAGGGCAAAACCTGATTGAAATTGGTTCGGGTGAGAATGAGAGATGAGAAACTGGAGACAGGATGTATAGTTCTTGAGAGATATTTTGCTATGGGGAAGCATGGGAGTGAGTAGTTATATAGGATATGAGGCCAGAAATATTTAGCATATTTTTTAAAGATGAGAGCCATTATAACACATTTGAACACTGATGGGAAGGATTCGGTAGAAATAAAAGAAGAATAAAAGGAACTCCTTCAGAATGCAAGAGGGGATGTGAATCTGGTGAATCAAGTCGGAATTTGGGCATTTTAGCTGAAACTAAGCACTGCATGTTCTAGATTTGTACAGATACGTACAGGTGAGTATGCATAGCTGTGGGAAGATACTGTGTTATCTTTTGCTTGCTCCCGTTTTCTAAGAAAAATAAACTGAGAAGAGTAGATGAGTGTAAAGAAAAGGTAGATATATAAAATAGTTTTTGCCTGACCTGTGGTGGCGCAGTGGATAAAGTGTTGACCTGGAAATGCTGAGGTCGCCGGTTTGAAACCCTGGGCTTGCCTGGTCAAGGCACATATGGGAGTTGATGCTTCCAGCTCCTCCCCCCTTCTCTCTCTCTGTCTCTCCTCTCTCTCTCTCCCTCTGTCTCTCCCTCTCCTCTCTAAAATGAATAAATAAAAAATAGTTTTCTAACAGTAGGATTGTCAGTTGGCCAAAGAAGTTGGTATGATTGTTAAGCAGAGCTGAAAGTCCTTTGAGATCAGTGTCCTATCTTTAAATAGGACCTGCTGGTATAGTTGATTATTTTCTCTAGATTGGGTCAGTTTCTCTGGTGTGGGAAAATAATCAAGGATAATTGTATTTAATCAGGGTTGTAGTTTTGCCAGCTGAATAATATGGAAGCAGAAAAAGGCAGAGATGGATTGGGGACACAGGCAAGAGAGTGATCATTGTGTAGCCACTGGGTCAGGCTGCATGACAAGGAAGGTAAATCCAGAGGGCAGGTAAATGACTGTGAAGAGGTGGTCAAGTCAATGGATTCAAAGGCCACTGATGTCAGATAGGTTGAAGTTGGGGCACTGTAGGGAATGACCTGGAAATGCTTTTGAAATAAAATGTTGGCAGCTTTCCTCAAGCTTAATCTCAAAAAGAGACCTTTAAAAAAATTACTTATTCTTGCTACATGGCTGAGAAACATGTGTTTTTCAAATATGAGTTCAACTCATTTTGTACCAGGAGAGTCACGCTGATGTTCTTGAGCAGGTCATGAAAATTAGGCAACTCTTTCTTTGTCTTCACCCATAAAAGGAGATGAGTAAGAAAGCAGAACCAAATGCTCAGTGATTGTTAGACTCCACTGAATCACACTGCTGTGTTGCAGTTTTACTGACAGTCTAGAATTGTGGGGATGTCATTTCATTGGGCCACCAAGCCTCACATAAGGGGATAAAATTGGAAGATAGGGTCTTGGTTGACACAACAAAAGATGCTTTGGTGTGTCACAAACGAGAGATCATTAGATAGATGTCATCTCTTTGGTTGTTAAATAATAGCACACAAAGAAATCTCTCTTCTGTAGATTTGTCACGTGTATTTATCTTGTGAAGCATCAGTGAATAATAAAAAAAAAACTTGCTTGAAAATATAAAAACATCCTCATCAAAGATATAGCAATTGTCAAGTATGTTGTATATGTGAATATATTTGCTGTCACAGATGATTCTTATTTTTTACAGACTCTAGGGCATTACTGGCTAGAACTATTACAATAGATTTATTTCCACTTATTGAAAAATCTACTGTAAACATTCTTACTTATATTGTGGTTTTAGCAGAAATTTTACCAATGATTAACATATGTTGTCTAGAAGGAGAGTCTCTGAATTGACACTAAAATATGATAACTACCACTTTTATTACATAGCCAGCTGACACACTTTGAAAATGTTATCTCAGAATCTAGCATTGGTTTTATTTTGGCTTCCAACTTGCCTATTTATTTTATTCTATTTTCTGTGTGTGTGTGGGGGGGTATTTTTTCTCTCCATTACTGGTTTTTATAAAATAGGACATAAGTCAAGATTTATGGATCTGTCAGGGATTTTATCCCATTGGCAACACCTTTATCCTTATGGGCAACAACTATTTCTTGAAGTAATTTTAGACTGATTCCTACAGAAACATAGGTTTAGGGGTGGACTGATAGTATACACTATCTTAAGTCTTAATACAAGTGTTGTTTAAGGTGGTAGAGTGAGGAGGAGATTCACTCCTTGTTTAGTCCATCCATACTTCCCAATGAAATCTCTCCCTTTAAAAATTATCTTTCTAGCCCACATATGAGTGAAATCAGATGGTTCTTGTCCTTTTTCAGCTGATTTATTTCATGTAGCATGGTGCTCTGAAGATCCATCTATATTGTTGCAAATGGCAATATTTTATTATTTGTTATGGCTGAGTAGTATTACATTGTATATGTGTTCCACCTGTTCTTTAGCCAATCATTCATCAAAGGATGCAGAATGCAACAAACAAGTAACACACACACACACACACACACAACAGTGTGGTGGTTACCACAGGGGAAGGTGAGGAATGGGGAGGATGAAGAGGGAAAAGGGGGTCAAATACATGATGGTGGAATGAGACTACTAGACTCTGGGCCATCAGCACACAATGCAATGCACAGATGTTGTATTGACATATAAAGTTGTACACCTGATACTATTAACCAATGTCACACTAATAAATTTAATTAAATAATTCAATAAAAATGATTTTAAAGTGATCTTTCTATTGCCATTCTCTTCTTGTTCTTAAAACAACAACAAAAACCCTCAAAAATCACTGGGATCATCAGAATGTTTATTTTTAAACCTTTGACAGAGCCTCCTTTTGACGCTGAGGGTTTTCAAATTGACCGTTTTAAAAGGAGAAGGGAGTGGAAGGCACTGTGCGCCACATGACTTTCGGAAGTGGCCCTCATTACTAAATCATGTCTCTGATGATTGATACGGTTGCTGTAGCTCACTTTGTGGACTGGGTTCAGAGTGTCTACCGTAAATGTTTGGAAGTATGTCTTCTTTCTGTGCAGGGGAGATTTTTAAATTCTCCATAATATGTGCAGGGATCTCAAAAGGAACAAATGTAGCAACTCCTGGTGTGACCACTTTAATGCTGCCTTTGAAGGACTTTTGATCTCTGATGTATGTGGTTTGACTGTGGGGAAGGGACAGGTCACGGGAGATTTTTACCTTTACTGTCTCTCTAGGTTTCATGCTTTGCGAATCAAAGGTAGATAACAGTTTGGAAAAACCCTGTATGGGACCAAAGATTTTTCTACAGGTTTTCATGTCTATATATAGCTGTACATGTTACTACTTCAAACTCAGCAACTGGCTATTTTGATATCATTGAGAGTGTGTTTTCTTTAAATATGCAAGATAATAGCACTGTCATATGACTTACGTTTTGCATTTAAAATAAAATAAAATGTTTCATTTAATTGTGTCAAAAGTTTTTTAAGCTAATGTAGAATCTCTCTCTTTTCAAAGAATGGCGTATCTAAGGAGAGAGCTCTCCTAGAAGATACTCACTGGCTATCCACTTAAAATCTGAAATTAAGTCGGTGTTATTTTGTCTTCAGGTAACAAAAATAAAACCCCAAGTGAGTAATGACTTGGAATTTTATTTAAGCACTTAATTTCCTGAGAAAACAGATTTTGAGACTGAATAATTAATATACTAATGAATAATTATATTTTCTTCCCTGATCCCAGTGTTCTTGTACGTTAGAGGCAAATGTTTTTTAAAAGACTGCAAAAGCTCTGATTAATCAAAGAATGACATAAATGCATTGCGGGTCCCCAGTCCTTTACCCAAACCTCTGGCGCACAGATGTGTTTTGGAATTCAAGACACTGGGGTTCTTTTTTCAGCAGGGCAGCACTTTTTAATGAAGCAAACTAGGATCTCCACAGTGAAACACATGAATATCTAGATCTACACTAAGATGTAGTATAGATAGATATTCATGTACTGAGATGGTGACGACCATAGAGGTAAGTTCTGCTTCCTATGCAGTCTTGCTGGCAATGCAGACTCTCAGGCCCCGCCCCAGAACTGCTGAGTCCGAATCTGCATTTGAATAAATCCCCAGGCGATTTTTGTGTGTTCAAGATCAAGTGCTACATTGGACTTAATTTAGAGTTGAAGTCTGGGCAAGGCAAAGGCTCACATGGGACTATTTTAGCTTTTGGAACCCTGGTAGAATTAAGTTTCCTGTTTCTCCCCTCCTCTCCCATAGTCCTACCTTCTCTCCTGATGACCCTAACATAACTGACTCATATCCAGTATTTCTTTTTTCTTTCTTTTTAGAAAAATTAGTCTGACAACACTTGACTTTTAACTGGATCATCTATTCCATTTATTCTTTATGAATTTGGATTTATTTCTTTGTGTACTTTCTACGTGTTCTGCTTTTCTTTTCTTTCTTGTATTTTTCTTTTTTGTATTTGTACTATTTTTCTCAGCATCTTCTTTCCTGTGCTAGTATGTTGCCTATTTGATTTCTGTATTTTAGCCACAATCCTGGAAGTTTTAGCATGTATATTCTACTATAAAAGTCTGAATTTAGCCAATCCCTTCTCTCTCTCCCAAATAATACCTTAGAACAGGGGTCCCCAAACTACGGCCCGCAGGCCGCATGCGGCCCCCTGAGGCCATTTATCCGGCCCCCACCGCACTTCCGGAAGGGGCACCTCTTTCATTGGTGGTCAGTGAGAGAAGCATAGTTCCCATTGAAATACTGGTCGGTTTGTTAATTTAAATTTACTTGTTCTTTATTTTAAATATTGTATTTGTTCCCGTTTTGTTTTTTTTACTTTAAAATAAGATATGTGCAGAGTGCATAGGGATTTGTTCATAGTTTTTTTTATAGTCCGGCCCTCCAACGGTCTGAGGGACAGTGAACTGGCCCCCTGTGTAAAAAGTTTGGGGACCCCTGCCTTAGAACATTTTAACTCATTACTTTCCCTTGCCACATGCTATTGTTATTGTGTATTTAGTCTATGTAAAGAAAATTATTAATCACATAAGATTTTGTTATTGTTTAAAGAGGATTTTTATTTACATTTATCCACATATTTGCCACATTTTGTGTTTAATAATTTTGGCATTTTTGACTGTCTATCTGAGGTAAGTTTTTTCCACCAGAAACTTGTAGACTTCCCTTAAGTGAGAAAAACTCTCAGTTTTTCTCTGAAAATGTCTTTATTTTGCCCTTATTTTAATTCGTTGTTAAATTTATCCGTTTTTGCTATTATTTCAATTTTAGTATTTTCTATTTCTAGAACCTAGTGGGGTTTTTTTATTTCTTAATATTTGGTTGGATATTTTTCATAACAGGATTTTTACTGACCATATTTGCAAATTTCTTATTGCTTTAGATGCATGGAATCTATTCTTTTATATTCTGAATTTGATAATTTCATTATCTGAAGTTTTTGTGAATCTGAATCTACTGGCTGTTAATCAGCCTGTGTGGTTTCTTAGCTTTTTGTGTGTGTGTGAATTAACTAAATTAGTTGATTCACTTAAAACTGTCAGCTTTTCTTTTCTTTTTTACAGAGACAGAGAGTCAGAGAGAGGGATAGACAGACAGGAACAGAGAGAGATGAGAAGCATCAATCATCAGTTTTTTTGTGTGACACCTTAGTAGTTTATTGATTGCTTTCTCATATGTGCCTTGATCATGGGCCCTCAGCAGACTGAGTAACCCCTTGCTTGAGCCAGCGACCTTGGGTCTAAGCTGGTGAGCTTTTGCTCAAACCAGATGAGCTCGCGCTCAAGCTGGTGACCTCGGGGTCTTGAACCTGGGTCCTTCCGCATCCTAGTCCAACACTCTATCCACTGCTCCACTGCCTGGTCAGGCTTAGCTTTTCATTTTTCTCCTAATTCTTTTTTTTTTTTTTTTTTTGTATTTTTCTGAAGTTGGAAATGGGGAGGCAGTCAGACAGACTTCCTCATATGCCTGACCGGGATCCACCCGGTATGCCCACCAGGGGGCGATGCTCTGCCCATCTGGAGCGTTGCTCTGTTGTGACCAGAGCCATTCTAGCACCTGAGGCAGAGGCCATGGAGCCATCCTCAGCGCCCAGGCCAACTTTGCTTCGATGGAGCCTTGGCTGTGGGTGGGGAAGAGAGAGACAGAGAGGAAGGAGAGGGGGAGGGGTGGAGAAGCAGATGGGCGCTTCTCCTGTGTGCCCTGGCTGGGAATCGAACCTGGGTCCCCAATGCTCTACCACTGAGCCAACCGGCCAGGGCATTTTTCTCTTAATTCTATTTGTGAAGATTCTTTCATGTTTAGGTTATAGATGAATTCTTTCAGAAAATAACTTGTTTGCTTCTGCTATATGCCTGAGGTATTACCAACTGTCACCCTTAACATTAAATCTTCTGCTGTAGGGTGTTGGGGACCCCTTTTTGTATAAATTTGTACTGTAAACTGAGTTTGGGTTTGTTGTGATGAAGTCTTAGGGTTGTTTTTTGTTTTTTTCTTTTTCCGTCCTTGGCCAGGATTGGAGACAGGCATGTTTCCTTGCACTCATCAGAGAGCACAGGCTGATGAGTTGCTCTTGGTGGTGACACGGTGGTGTTGGAAGGGTCTCCTGTTAGCCACCCTGTCTCTGGCAGGCCTGGGCTTTCTCTGAGAAGCCTGAACCATTTGAGTAGTGCTTCTGCTAGCCTATGTGGCTCCTCTGTGAGAAGTGAGGCTCTATTCTTGAGAAGTGTGGACATGTGGGCGTGGACCTTGTTAAAGGAAACACAGGCTAGATTTGAGCAACTTCCCCTTTTGCTGTGGTCCTGCCTGTGGAACCTTAAGCCAAAGCTCAGGGACTCTGGAGCTGGACAAGTGGCCTCAAGGCAAAAGCCAGTTTCAACACTTAGCTGTCTTCATAGGAATCACACGCTGATGTGTGTGTGTGTGTGTGTATGTGTGTGTGTGTGTGTGTACAGTAAGTACTCACTTAACATGGTTAATAGGTTCTTGGAAACTGTGGCTTTAGGTGAAATGACATCTAACAAAACCAATTTTACCATAGGCTAATTGATATAAACAAGAATTAAGTTCCTACTGACATTTTTCTGGTCACAAGAACATCACCAAGCTTCTAAATAAAAATCCAAAATACTTCTAATATTACACATTGAAGTAAATATGAGCTAGACCTACATTTAAGAAAGATGAATAACAAAATATTGAATATGGACTGTAATTGAAACATAAAATTTTAAAAATAAAATGAGTAAATGAAAATATAAGAAAGATGAATAAAAACAAGTAAGATAATTCCTTTCTAACCCACTTATTCCAGTTTGGAGTTTATGTGGCTGGCTCATGTCCCCCAGCTCAGCGCTGCTTATAGGAAGCAGCCCTGGACAGGACGTCCTAGTGTCACAGGGCGTGCTCACAGGCACACCCACACTCAGGCAGGGACAATGGAGCCACGCCCCTTGACCTCACGTGCACAGCTTTGGGGCATGGGAGGAAACCAGAATACCCAGAGAAAACCCATGCAGACAAAAGGACAACGTGCAAACTCCCAGACAGTGGCCCCGACTGGGGATTGATTTTTTTTCCTTATCAATGTTATAACGAAATTACGTTGAACAAAAGGACCTTGTTGGAGGACCTGCTGTGTATATAAATGTGTATGTGTACATAGGTGTATATATGATACTATATATTTATATATCTATGTAAATATAATATATATATAAAGAGTAGGTAAATGTAAGAAACATTTAAAGAGATAATAATGACAGGGTGATTGGTCAATATAATTAGCTCCTTTTAGTGCTGTTGGACCCTGTAAGGTATTTTTCCCCACCGAGAAGGAAAGAAGGGGGCCAGAGCCATGAAGTGTGGAGTAATAAAAGGCTTTATTGAGCACAGCGCGCATCCTGCCCGACGAGGTTCCTAGCCCCGGGGACAGAGGCTAGGCAAGTCTCAAGGAGTGACCCGCGTGAGAGATATTTAAAGGGTCTCTAGGGTGGTCAAGCTAATATGACATGGTGAAATCTCACTGGCTGACGGAGGTGTCACTCTTTTCCAAAGGGATCTTGGGAAGTTTCTTTTGGCACACTTGGTTGTGGGCGGTCCTAGCCAAAGTTCCCGGGCCTCTGAGTTCCCCAGGTGACCATCCCCCATTATCCACCGACCTTACATACCCCATGATCCCATATTCACATAACTACTGCTCTAATCTAGGTCTGGGAAGCTTGATGTATTTTAAATTAGGAGGCAGAAGCTGTGTTCTGGGAAATCAGTGGTTTACAGCCCTTTCAGGTAATCACCAGTCTTCCATTCAATTAGCAACTTAATGTATGTTTTATAAATTAAGTTAGTTTCAAATTGATGTTAATTTTCATGTCAAGATACATTAAGTGGATCACTTTAGAGTTGAGGTTGGTCTTGTAATCCGTGTAATCACTACAGCAACATTGCATCATGCTCTGGTTCTCAAATTTGGCTGTACATTAGACCTACCTGGGGAGCTTTATAAAGACTGCTGCTTGGGAATCACTGCCGGAAACCACGATGTATGTAGTGTGGGTGTGGCCTGGACCAACAGTTTTAAAAGTTCCCCAAGGGCTTCTAAAGTGTGGACAAGGTTGAGAATCACTTGATAATAGTTCATTATTTAGGTGCCATATTCAGACCCATGGGATTCTCATCCTGGCTCTGCCACTCATTAGATCTTGCCACCTTAGGCAAGATGTGGTTCAATTTCTTCATCTATAAAATGAGGATGATGATGATAGTAACATCTATATCTCAAAGCATTGTTGTGAGGATAAAATGGGTAAAAATAGATGTAAAATGCTTAGAGTAATGACTGGCACACAATAAATACTTATTATTACTATTTTAAATATTCAACTGATAAAATTTATTACTATTATTCTAAGTCTTTTCTTTCTTTCTTTTTTTTTTTTTATTTTTTTATTTTTCTGAAGCTGGAAACAGGGAGAGACAGTCAGACAGACTCCCGCATGCGCCCGACCGGGATCCACCCGGCACGTCCACCAGGGGCGACGCTCTGCCCACCAGGGGGCGATGCTCTGCCCATCCTGGGCGTTGCCATGTTGCGACCAGAGCCACTCTAGCGCCTGGGGCAGAGGCCACAGAGCCATCCCCAGCGCCCGGGCCATCCTTGCTCCAATGGAGCCTTGGCTGTGGGAGGGGAAGAGAGAGACAGAGAGGAAAGCGCGGCGGAGGGGTGGAGAAGCAAATGGGCGCTTCTCCTGTGTGCCCTGGCCGGGAATCGAACCTGGGTCCTCCGCACACTAGGCCGACGCTCTACCGCTGAGCCAACCGGCCAGGGCTCTAAGTCTTTTCTTTTTGGGAGGAAAATGTACCCCAAACTCCTACATAGACCTTCTCTCCAAGCGGTTCTGGCTGGAGCACTGTGAATTTACCTCTGTCTTTCAAGTTTGTATTTTGCTTCTTTTTTCTTTAATGCCATTACTAAGGGGCATGGAGGCCACCACCAGAGCACACTGGAGGTGACAGTTCAAGTGCACCCTTCAAAGGCACTTTAATCCTGCATGGCTAAATCCCTGTTTCAGCAAAAGAGGATAAAATATTGTGTAGCCATACCTTTTTATTGTTCATGTCTTGTCTTCCTCACTCTAACTTTATTAGTAATCTTGCTAGTTTTATGTTTTCCATATATTAATCTAAGTTCTTTTCATTTATCCTACTCAGTGTAGTTTTAATCTGAATTTCTCCTCTGATCATTCAACAGCAGTGGGTCATGTTATACTTGATGCTTTCGTTTGTTTATTTGTTTATTTTTTAACGGACACCTCTCTGTGTCATTGTAACTATATTAAAATAGTTTTTAATAGTTACATAACATTCCATTGTATGGATGTTCCATTACTTATATAATCTACTGGCATAACATTTAAGTTATTTTCAGTTTTTCCATATCCTAACACTGCAATGGATATCCTTTTACCTGGGACTTATTTCTGCATGGAAGACTGCTGGAATAAAAGAGGCATTCGCATAACATATATTATATGTGTTTGTGATATATTAATATAACATATCTCCAAATTATCCCACAGAAGAATTGTGCCAGTTTACATGCTTGCAAACAGGGCGTTACAATTTTCTTTTCCCAGAGCTGTGCCAACACTCATTACTTACAATCCTTTCATGCTTTGGAATTAAATAAAAATATATCCTTACATTGATTGATAGTTGTTTACCGGTGACGTGAAGAATCTTAACATATCTTTCTAAGACTTTGTATATTAACTCCCTCTTTGTAGTTTTGTTCACTCTTCCATTGAATTGTTCTCCTTATTGAGTTTTAATGTCTCTGTACACAGTAAGAACATTAATTTCTACCTATTTTGCATAGCGCAGATATTCTCCCCAGTGTTCCGTTAGTCTTTTAATCTTTGTTTAGTTGTTTCTTCCTTCCAAGTTCTAAAATTTATATCATCATCTCTTTCAGTCTTCTTCTTTATTGTTTCTGGCTTTGATGCTGTACATAGAAAGCCCTTTCCCACCCCAAAGTTATAAAACTATTAGAAAATAATGTTAAAATGCCATTTAAAAAATATTTAAGTGAGAGGAGGGGAGATAGAGAGACAGACTCCTACATGCACCCCGGCCGGAATCCACTTAGCAACCTCCGTCTGGGGTCAGTGCTCTCTACTGAGCCAATTTTAGCACCTGAGGCAGTGGCTTCACAGAACTATCCTCAGTGCCCTGGGCCAACGCCCTTGAATCAATTGAGACATGGCTTCAGGAGGGGAAGAGAGAGAGGAAAAGAAAGGGGAGGGGAGGAGAAGCAGATGGTCCCTTCTCCTGTGTGCCCTGACCAGGAATTGAACCCGAGACTTCCACACAGTGGGTCAACATTCCACCACTGAGCAAATCTGCCAGGACCAAAATGCCACTCTTAATATTTATTAAATGCTCTTGCATAATTTGGTTTACGTTGAAGCACTCTAATTCTTCCTTTAATCTGCCTGTCTTTTCCTATGTCTGTTCCCTACTGTTTTGTGACTACAGCAGGATATATATTTGTATCTACATTTAAAGGCACACAGGTATAGCAAACATACCCATTACTATTATTGAGATTTTGTTTTTACTCTATCCTTGTTTCTTTTAAATGAATGTTAATCTTTTTTTCTTTTCTTTTTTTGTGACAGAGACAGAGAAGGATAGAGAGGGATAGAGAGGGACAGATAGACAGGAAGAGAGAGATGAGAAGCATCAATTGTTCGTTGTGGCACCTTAGTTGTTCATTGATTGCTTTCTCATATGTGCCTTGACCACAGGCCTTCAGCAGACCGAGTGACCCCTTGCTTAAGCCAGCGACCTTGGGTCCAAGCTGGTGAGCCTTGCTCAAACCTCAAGCCAGCAACCTCAAGGTTTTGAACCTGGGTCCTCTACCTCCCAGTCTAATGCTCTATCCACTGCACCACTGCCTGGTCAGGCTAATCTTTTTCTTTTAAGTTCCAAGGACCATCTCATTGGTATCTGTATTTAAATATCATTAAAATTTTAGCCAATTATGGAAAATTAGCATCATCACAATATGAAGCTAGCATGTAGGCATTGTCAGTCTTTATCCCTTAAGTGTTTTCTGGTTCTCAGGAATGGTGTTAAAATCCTCAAGTCCCCTCCACCAGGACTCTGCAGTGTCCCAGCCTGTGGTTACACTTAGACTTCCCTTCACTGCTGTTCTGAGCTCGTATGTCCAAGTTCATCTGCCCATCGTGGTTGTAGCTTATATCTTTGATTTTATTTCTTCCAACAGTTATTATTTCAGTATTTTGTTTTCTATTTTCTTTTTATACTTTTACTGGATTTATTATCAGAATTTGTAAATCTCCTCTCCCCCTAGTAATTTGTTAATTCCATTAAATATATCTGTTTTGGGAATTTTCATCTGCCTGTTTTTAACAGCCAGATATCAAACGATATTTCTCCACTGATATGCCAAAATTTTAAAAAATCTTAGATATCCTCTCTCAACTAAAGTGTTTATTACCATGCTCCCAACCCACACACTATCCCAGAATTGAGGTGGGGCATTTTGAAGGCTTTTATGTCCTTATTCTCCCAACCCCCCATTTCTGTCTTGAAAATTCTGGGGCTAACTGAATTAATGTAGAATTTTAGTTTCAAGATATGCAAATGTTTTACTGTTTTTGTGGCATGCTTCCATTGTTTGGCGAATCAAAGCTTTTTAAATGTGTAACTGGTTACATTTATATTACCTATTTTGATTTAACTATATTATCATATACTTAACCTATTTTTATATAAAGTACTGCTAGGCACTAATTTTACACTCGTATCTTCCCCTTGAGGTTTTGCTTTTGTTTAATTTTTGATTGGGATGCTTTTTTAGAGCCCAGTGTTGCTACACTTTGAGTTTGTTCCCAAAAACATCTTTTTCCCCCCTCAAATACTGATTTCAGCTCTGTGCTCTTGAATTTCAGTTCTCCTTCGCATGTGTGTAAATCCTGTTTGGTTGTTGCCTGTCATGCAGTGTTATAGGAGAAAGGTCTGAAGTTAGATGAATTATATTTTCCTTTATAAGTTACTTGCTCTGTCTTTATGGAAGATGGCAGAATCTTCCCCCTTGTCCTTGAATAAATCTCTCCAGAGTATATCCTGATGACTTCTTTTTTATTAAGCCTTATAGGATTTCTGAGTTTCTTTGTTCTGAAAATACAAGTATGTCTTCAACTCAATAAATCTTTTGTCTGAAAACTGAAGTTTTAAAATAGTGATACTTTCTCTACTTTAAAAAGTTATTACCACACCTACTTTTTCTTCTTATATTTGTTTACCTTAAAAAAACAACAACAAGAAAGTAAAGGAAATAATTCAGTAAGTTCTCATTTAGCCTAAGCAAGAGTTAACTCATACCCTTTGGTCGTGTTTGTTTCAAATATTTCTTAAAAGTGTAGTATATTTTAAAATATCATCCTGAAGACTGGAGTTATAATTAGCCACTTAATCATCTTTTAATAGTACTCAGTTTTGAATTAGAGGGTAATGAAATATGAAGGCTGACAGAAGCAGCGGAAGGAAGTCTTGGTGGGAAATAAGCATATTTTAAAGTGTCATGGCTCTTGAATCCTGGATGTGAATATTGTTTTCTAAGTGTTTGCAATATGCAGTGCAGGAGGAATATTGTATCGGGATGCTTTGGCTGCAAGTTACAGAACACCCTGGCTCAAATTAGCTTCAGGCCAGGCCCCCTCATATGGTCACATTGTGGGTACAGCAATTCCAGGTGTACACACACCTGGGCACAGACCTCCAGACATAAGTGTCTTCAAGAATGAGAAGTGCCATTTGCCTTTCATGTTTCTTGTTTAAGAGTTAGAAGACGTTTTCCCAGAAACCCCCTCGAAAGCTTGTCTGTGGGGTCTCAATAGCCAGGATTCATTCACATGTTTAGATCAAGTAGTGGTAAGAAAGAACAGAATTTCCACAACTGCCATGGACCAGTGATTCCCAACCAGAGATTACTTTATCCCCAGGGAACACTTAGCCAAGTCTGGAAACAATGTTGATTGTCACATTTGGGGTACCATATTGGCACCTAGGGGATGCTGTTAAATATCCCCTTGGTCTGTCCCCCACAACAAAGAGTTGGCCAACCCCAGATGTTAATGTCCCGAGGTTGAGAAACCCTGACAGACAGAATTTTGCCCCTCGGAGTGGGAGAGAGGGCTGTTTTGCACGGAAGCACAGAGCTGAAGAGGCTGCGTGGGTGTTGCAGAGACCACTAAGAGCGCCCACTCCAGCCGTGCTCCCCTGATGAAGCCGTCTCTGGAGCTGTGGGTTTGAGTTGAAGACTAAAAACTAACTGACCACATTGAATTGCACGCTATTTTCTAATTCATTTCCAATCTTCTTGTTTGCATAACTTTCTGCTCAAGATCTTTTTAATGAGTTAAAGAGGTACTTATGAAAATCATCTGAGAGCCTGTGTGTTGTTTGACAAGACTGCCCTTCAGCCTTGTACTTGGGGACTGGCGCAGTCTGGAAGCTAGGTAGGGAAGTCATTCAGACTTCTAAACAGACATTTCCTGGTACGTGTACCTCTAAGCATCGGGGTGGAGAATTGCGAGAAATTCTCATCGTCAGAAATGGTAGTAGTCACGTGATGGAAGTTCCACATTACATAGGCCTTTGCATTTTTTCCTCCTGAAAACACTGTGGTTTTAGAATTAGGGGCATACTAGAGCATTTTGGATTAAGCCGTTCAGGGCCTTCTGCAAATCCCAGTTTGACCACTCCACTTTGAGAAGTTGACTGTTTTCAGCTTTGGGTACACCTTCTATAAAATACAGAAATTGAATTATAAAATAGCACAGGACCTGTAATTCCCCTCACTTCAGATAAAATATAGATCCCTTCCTCCACTCACGAGAATGCAGGATTATTGATGGCAGCTACAGTGAGCATATGCTCATGCTTTTATTGTTTTTAGCAATCAATAGGAAGTGCATCAGGTGAAATCTCTCAAGCCTGCATATATCTGATCAAAGCTCGCTTATTGATTTTTTTTTCTTCTAAAACTTACAGATATAGAGAAAAAGAAATAAAGAGACCAAAGTTAATTTTCAGCAGCTCAAGGTATAGTATTGTGAATAGTATAGTATTGTCTCCCTGAAGCCTAAGTTGTTCTCAAATAATAAAGTAAGCTGGAAAATCTTTAAAATTTTGGCCAGGTGGAAAGCCTTTCTGGAAGGATCATAGGTTTGTATATACAATGTTTAATCTCAAATCCCCTGGCCACACTCCTGATTTGTTTCAAGGGGAAGTCTACCACCTTGGGCAATGTCATCTTTACTGTCAGCATAGATATGTGCTAATTACCTTTAGCGTGCCTTATTTGGAATAACTTTCTTCCTCACAGAATAAGGGAGACTCCACATATGCAGAATGACTGAGAGTAATTATCTTTGCAACTGTAAGGCAAAAGGGCAGGCAATCAAGAATGCAAATGGCAAAGAAATGAACATTATTGGGTGCCTTCTGCAGGACTGCCCCTGAGAAATTTTATGTTAATCATATTAGGTCATTATTATCACCTTCATTTATATATGAGGGGAATTCTTGCCCAGAGAAGTGAAGTATCTTGCCTGCTGTCTCTAGGTATTAATCTGCAAAGCAGAGATTCCAGCCCAGAGATCTCTAGCTCCATCGGTTTGGTCTCAGTCTAAACGCGCCTGAGACCACCACATATGAGATGGGGTCCCTGTCCGGAGGTTCTCCTTGACCATCATTTCTTCCAGCAAGCACAGGTTATTTCCAAAAGTCCAGAGATTGGGGCTGTGCTTAAAAGGATGAGAACCAGCATTCAAGAGGCTTAAAAGGACCCTCATGAGGAAGAAATTTCCTGACTCACAGCATATCTTCACTTCCCCTCACAGTTAATGAGAAAAGTTTGCCTTCTTTGGGCTTGTTCCTATTTGTCTGATTCCCCTCCTCATCTTGCTTACAACACACCAAGGCTGTGGTATTCATTTCTCCTCTTTTTCCTTAGAGACATACTAAGGTCACTTTTAAAAAATCTAAGAAATGAAGCACACGGAATGATGACTGTCCTAGAAAAGGCCCAGATGAGGATGTGTGCACGTCCAGAAGAGCGGCTGGCTAACCCGATTCACCTCCAGCTCCCTCCCAGTGAGATGCTGGGAGATGAAGCCAGTCCCCAGTGCTCTGGCCCCCGGAGGCATTTGCCGAACGACGCCTGGGCCCTCCCTGGGTCTAAAGGCACCAGAGTTTTTCTCCCACCATGGTTGGCTTTGTTATTTTCAATAAATGACAGCCTGATTGCTGAGGGTTCTTCTCTCTGCATTCACATCTGACCTCTGACCTACAAAAGCGGGAGTATAGATATTTTGCTTGAAGGCTGGGCGTTTTTTACTCTTGAACAGTGACACTGTTCTCAGCGGTCTTTTGCTTTCGATAAAGGTTTTCTTCTTTTCTCCTACAGCTCTGTTTCCACCTAATACCCTCTATCAGACCATGTTTACTTCTCCTCCCCCTCAAAAATCTGCCCCCAAACGCTGACCAGGAGATGTAGGAGGTTTGTGTCAAGGCTGCCCCGACACTGCTGAGATTGACCAGTTCCTTTGCAATTAAGTGAGAGAAAAATATCTTGTGAACTGGTTCTTTAAAGCATGGGATGATACATATAAGATTTCTAACTGAAAGTTAAAAGTAAAAGTTTCCTCTTGATTTAGTTTCTAATCAGCTACATAGTATCTGAATGTTTATAGAGAATGAGTAAGGACTCTGAAACAGTTAATTGTCCTAACCACTAAATACCTAACCCCCATCTCCCCTGAAGTATGTATTCTTGTGTGTTCTTAGAACCATAATTATACAATACCGAATTAGGAAGACTTAAAATATTTTGCTCTGAATACTTTAGTCTCCTTCATCAGATAAGATGGAACACATTTAAAAGAAAATAGGGAACATAGTGAACTATTATGAAGTATTAAAACATGAATAAAGTGTAGATAGATATACTCAACATGGACAAATCTTAGTAACAATGAGTAAAAAAGGAAGTTCCAGAAAAACCCAGTGAGTATGATACATTTTAAATAAAATTTAGAAATGTGCCAACTTCACCCATGCCCTTCCTCCCCCTCTTTTTAATAAGGTAAACAAACACAAAATTCAGGGTGATAGGGCAGGGGTTGGGACGAGCACCTAAGTAAATATGGTAATGTTCTAGTTTCGGGTTTAAGTCATAGGTTCACGGCTCTTCATTATATTACTAAAACAGATTTTTTTTTAAAGGCCCACATTTAGACCAATGAACATAGTTTCTCCTGATTCTGATCAATCAATTCTGATCATCCAAGATCTTTTGACATAAGTCACGTGGATGAGCTCAGCCATTCCAAATTTGGGTTTTTTTTTAAATGTCTGCTGTTCCCTATTCTCTGTATCTATAACCATGATCCTCAGGGAACTACTAAAGAAAAAACTATTCAGGTACTTGTTATGGAAAAAGAGCAAAGATGACTTTACAACAAGGACAAGTAGGAATGTAGAGCCAGGGGTCTGGGGGAGGGTCAGCGAACAGAAAATTATTAAGGGGTGTTAAGGCTGGACAATTCTGGCAATTCAACAGAGTCCTTGCTGCAGGAAAGCCCCGGGCGCTAAGACATCGAAGGTGGGAGATGAATAATCTAATTTGATCAGATATCGAGGGTGGTCAGATACCGAGGGTGAAGGACTTTTGCTAAACCTTCATAGCAGGATTCTTACTGAAACTGGAGTAAGCAGGCCCAGGGGAAGGCCTGATCACAGAGAAGACTCAGAGGAGCCTGACTCTGCTTTGGTCAAGGAGAGAGTTTTTGTCAGAGCAAACAGGCCTCTGGCTACGAATGGCAGAAATAAAGGTCTGAGAAATCTTGGCACCGTGGGGCAAGCCGGGTGGGACTGGCGATCCAATATGTATGTATGCACCCGGGAAGAGGAGTGCGTGCTGTGGGCTGAGCAAAGAGAAGACTGGAGTCTTTTTGAACCATCTCTCTCTCTGCATTTAAAATGAAACTTAATTTTTAAAAATATAGGCCTGACCTGTGGTGGCGCAGTGGATCAAATATTGACCTGGAACCCTGAGGTTGCCATTCAAAACCCTGGGCTTGCCTGGTCAAGGTACATATGGGAGTTGATGCTTTCTGCTCCTTCCTCCCTTCTTTCTCTCTCTTTCTCTCTCTCTCTCTTACCCTCTCTCTTTAAAAATGAGTAAATAAAATCTAATACATATATATATGGTTGCCGCATCCCCCTGTGTTGCCAGCAGTCTGAAAGGCCTTTGGTGGTGGGGTTTTAATGAAATGGTATGCTTTGCTCATCAGTAATCTTTGGGGCACGTTGGGTTCATCAGAAATAAACATGGGTGCCGTTCATTTGGATTGAGAGTAAGCCTCCGGCTGTGATGCCTCTCCGTTCCCATTTTCACATAAATGCGCTGCTGAGTGTCCGGCTCCCTGACTCCACGGGCTGCTCCTTCTCCGGCTGAGTGGTTATCTTGGCTCAGCATTCACCAGGCATCCCTACATTTCTACACTTGGTGGAACAGAAGTGGGACTTCACTTGAAATGATTCATTGAAATGCTCCAAAGAGGAAGGAAACCATCTCACTCACAGTTATTGACATTAAGACACCGTCATCTCTTGTTTGGACAACTGTGAGGTTTCTCTGCCCCTCTCCTGCCCCCACCCCATGCTGTCCCAGCCCAGTTCTGTCTCCTCCGCCAGGGTGATCTTTTGAAGACTTCAATTAGACCAAGATCATTCTCTCGCTTAAAAACTCCCCAGTGGTTTTCCACTGCCCTCAGAATAAATACCATCCGCATTTTCATCATGACTAGGGGGCTCGCCTGTGTGCCCCATGATTAGTGGGCCTCTGCCTGTGTTCCCCAGCTCATCTGGTGCCCCTTTCTTCTTGCTCATTATGTTCTTGTCACCCTGGGCTCGTTCCCCCTCCAGGCCTTTGCACACGCTGTTCCTCCATCTAGAATGTCCCTTTTCTAGATCTTTGCAAAACTGTCATCTTCTCATTGTTCCCAGAAGGGTCTTCCCTGGCCATTGTGTCTAATGAAGCCCCAGCCCCACCTCGAGAGATACTATCTCATTGCACCCTAATGTTATCTCCACTGCATTTACCTCTTGTTTGAAATTATTCTGGTCACATGCGTGTTCATAGCTGCCCTGTCGAGATTAATTTCCACAAGGAAACTAGGAATCTTAATTGGTTCACCGTCGAATGCCTGGTGCCTAGACCAGTACCTGGCAAACAGGAAATGTTCAGGAGGTAAAAGCAGGACTGGGGACTGAAAGTCAGTCACTCAGGGAGCCGGATGGCATATTTATATGAAAATGGGAATGGGGAGGCTTCCCAGCTGGCAGTCCCATTCTCGATTCAAATGAATGACACACACATATTTTTCTTATAAGCCAAACATACACAATCAAACTAGATCATTTCCACTGAGCATGGGGGAAACCTTCCCATTTTTCTGCAATAATAGGCAAAGGATGGAAAATAAGGGTGCACAGCCGGAACGACACGATTAATGCCGTGACCCACTAGTGTACATTTCGATAAATATTGCCAAAAGAATTAGGCCAACAGAAGATGATCTGAGTTTTTATTTCTACACCTTGTGTATTCGTTTCCTGATGATCAAAACTGGGTTAATTAGTCTACGTTATGTCTTTCCTGTTAGGGAAATGAAGATTATCTGCTCTATCCAATTTTTTTTTCCTTAGTGGAGAAACCACTAATGAATTTTAAAAGAGACCTGCCTGGCCTTGTTTCCTGATCTTTTGATGGAAATGGTGTGGTGGGAATAAATATTTACCAAACCAGATAATTATATTGTTTTATATGTTTTTCATATGCTAATGCCTTTCCTTTTCATCGAGGGGTAATTCTGTGGCATAAAGCAGAATGAGCAGGACGATTCTCATCCCTTGTCCCAGCCTCCTTCCCTGGCCAGGGCTGGGGCTTCCTGTCTGTCCCCAGCCAACAGTTCAGCTTGGGAGGGAGCTCTTTGGGTTCCCAAGGGATAGTCCCCGTTTCACCAATCCACACAGGAGGACATCAGTTCCCAAGTGGGCTGAGTGGTAGGGAGGTTGGAAATAGCCTATAGTTAACTGGTGCTCTTATGGGGCATGTTGTAAGATGTTAAGCAGATACAACACATCAGATTTTATTGGCAATAAAAATTCTTTAAGGGACTTAATTTCTCTACAAAGTAATGCTCTTGGAGTCTCATTAAACCGAAGTTTACCCTGACTTGAAAATGAGTGAATGAGTAAATGACCCTAGTAGCCATCTAGTTGACCCACCAGGAGTCAGATGAGTTCCAGGTGGAGAGGAGAGGAAAAGGATTTGTGTGTGCCGAGTGTTTGTACATCTCGACTTGGTTCATCCTTGTGTCTGTCTAAGGCAGATGTTACACGTTTCACTTAACAACTGTACAAACAGAGGCTCGGTGCTTTGATGCGACTTGCTCCTAGGTGACAGTGGTAGAATGGGCACCGAATTGTTTGCAGGCAAGATCCATCCTTGGTCCGTTATATTGTGCATTCTTTAGCTCCATCACTTAAACCTTTCGCACGTCAGTTTCTTCGTGTTTAGAAGGGGGCTAGGAATGCTGCATTACCTACCTCTCAGGATATTTTAAGAATTCAAATGCAATGTGAAACAACTTTGGAAACTCTGCAGAGTTCTACAAACATATGAATTAACAGAATAAACAGCTAGGATTTATTAGCAGTAAAAGTCAGGACCCATATCCCACCGCAGTACCTTCTCCTTTTCCTCTATTACATCTGTTCTTATAACCTTCTCTGATTCATGACTTTCCTCCACAGCAAAAATCCTTCTTTCTGCCAGGTCAGAGTTGCCTACTAGGAGGCCTGAGCTCAGACCCTGGAATGTACCTTCTGACTCTCCTCTTATTTAGTCTTCTCCTCACTGTAATAGGGCTTTGCCCCCTCCACTCCACTGACACCTTTGGTTTCTTCACAAGCATATTGGGTACCACTGTCCCAGTTAGGAAAAATGCATCCCTTCCTCAGAGGGGATGATTTCTTTTTTCTTCTTTCTTCAAGTGAGAGGAGAGGAGATAGAGAGGTAGACTCCCACATGCACCCCTACCAGAATCCACCCAGCAACCCCAGTCTGGAGCCAATGCTCTGCCCATCTGGGCCCATACTTGCAACAGAGCTATTTTTAATGCCGGAGGCAGAAGCTCCATGGAGCTATCCTTAGTGCCTGGGGCCAGTGTGCTCAAACCAATCAAGCCATGGAGATAGAGAGAGTGAGAAGGGGGAGGGAGGGTAGAAAAAAAAGATGGTTGCTTCTCCTGTGTGCCTTGACTGGGAATCAAACCTGGGACATCCACACACCTGGTCGACGCTCTACCACTGAGCCAACCAGCCAGGGCCAGATGATTTCATGAACACAGTGCATGCCAGTGTTCATGTTCATCAACAACCTGTACACTGTATTTGGTCAATGAACACTGCTATGCATACAGAGACTCACTCTGCCCTTGCCATACAATCCCTTGTAAATATACTGGCATCCATGTTGTATACTCGCATTGTTGTGGAATCTTTCTTACTTTCTTTTACTTTAGAGAAGATATAAATCATTTGGCTGTACTTATACAGTTGGCCCAAGCAGGCGGGGCAGAGACGCTGCAAGGAGAGAAGTTTGGGAGCAGAAAGAAGCCACTCCAGTTGATTAGCGGTTTGCCGCCGGCCCACATTCTCAGATTTCCTCACTTCTTGGGAGCGAGATCACTTTGGACTGCTATCCAGCCCTTACAAAAGGCAAACTTGAGCCATCTGATATTTGAGGGAAATACTGTATCAACCACTGTTCTCTAAATTCTTTTCTATATGAGTCGAACCTGGCCTGCCATGGTGGTGCAGTGGATAAAGCGTTGGCCTGGAATGCTGAGGTCGCCTGTTGGGGCCTGGTCAAAACACATATGGGAAGCAATTACTATGAATTGATGCTTCCCACCCACCCCCCATATCTCTAAAATGAATAAGTAGAATCTTTAAAAATAACATAATCAGACCATATTATCTTAGCTTCCTATAAAAAGGCCTTTGCTAAGCTTAGTAGTAAATTGCGGCTTACGCCTTTTGGGAAGGATTGTGGTAAGAAAGACCCACTTGAAGAATGGTTTTGTGTTGTTTACTTTTTAAAACAGACCTATTAGAATGGTTTTGGATTTATAGAAAAATTGTGAAGAAGAATTTCCATATACCCTGCACCCAGTTTCTCTTATTAACATCTTATGTAAAAAAAATACATTTGTTACAATTATTGCACCAATACTGATACAGTATTATCAACTGAAGTCCATACTTTCCCCTTATTTCCCCATTTTTTTTACCTAGTGTCCTTTTTCTCTTCCAGTGTCCCACCCGGATGACCATATTACATATACTCAGTCATCACATGTCTCCTTAGGTTCTTGTAGTCTATGACATTTTCTCAGACTTTCCTTTTCGTTATCAAGTACTCCAGGCAGAGAAAAGCGTGTGTGTGTGACCAGTATGACCACCGCCTGTCTCAGAAGCAGGACATTGCAGGTACATCTGTGTACCTTTCTTGATCCCATTCCCCTTCCATCTCCAAAGACACCCAGCATCTTAAATGTGAAACAACTATAGATAGTGTTGTTTTGCATATTTTAAGATGATATGAATGTTCTCCTATAAGCCTTGTTCGATAATTTGCTTTTTTTCAGAGAATATTTTTGATCTGCTCTGCTCCAATTTACTTAACTTCTCCATCAGGTTCCACATGGTGAATCCAGTGTCTTAGCGATGGACATTTTGGCGTTTTCCCCCTTCCATTGTTGCCGAGGTCACTGCAGACGGTGCCGAGCCGTTATACCTGACGCACCGCCTCATGCACATACGCAAGCATTCTACCTTGGGGTTTGTGGTGGGGGATTTCTGGGTTTCAAATTTTATCTTTGACAAAACAGTTTATTCATTCATCTGTTATATATCAAGCACCTAAAACGGGTCAGAAACTGAGCCAGGCTCTGGAGATAAACAAAACAGAAACAGTCCCTCCCTTATCATGGGACTTACTATTTGGGAAGACAAACAGACAAAGTAATTAAAGATACATATGTACTACATATATGTATTATTAAAAATAGAACAATAGGCCCTGGCCGGTTGGCTCAGCGGTAGAGCGTCGGCCTGGCGTGCGGGAGACCCGGGTTCGATTTCCGGCCAGGGTACATAGGAGAAGCGCCCATTTGCTTCTCCACCCCCCCCCTTCCTTCCTCTCTGTCTCTCTCTTCCCCTCCTGCAGCCAAGGCTCCATTGGAGCAAAGATGGCCTGGGCGCTGGGGATGGCTCCTTGGCCTCTGCCCCAGGCGCTAGAGTGGCTCTGGTCGTGGCAGAGCGATGCCCCGGAGGAGCAGAGCATCGCCCCCTGGTGGGCAGAGCGTTGCCCCTGGTGGGCGTGCCGGGTGGATCCCGGTCGGGTGCATGCGGGAGTCTGTCTGACTGTCTCTCCCCGTTTCCAGCTTCAGAAAAATACCAAAAATAAAAATAAAAAAATAGAACAATAAATGTGTTGTGTGCCATGAGAAGAAAGATGGTGGTTATTGAGAGACAATGGGCCTTAATATTTCTTGAATCATAAATCACCAAAAGGATCCCTACCAGGAAAACAACTGCCCTCCTCTTGAATGCATGTGCTTCCTACCTTTCCTCCAGCAACAGAAGCAACGGGAAGGGTTTCTCTTTTCATCTCAGCTACCAGGAATCTCACACCTAAATGGACCTCCCAGCTGCAGGGCCCCACACATCCCAGTTACCTTTAATATTCTATTTATGTTTTGGCTTTTTAAATAAAGGGTTTTCTTTTCTTTGTATATGTCTTGTTTTGCATGCCATATCATTCTGATAGTTACTAAGGTAAAAACAAATCTTGGAGGGAAGACAAGATATCGAAAAGCTGTCGGTCAGCCTCACTTCAGTTTTTCAGAGACAGTCAGCCTTCCTTCTCTTGGGGTTTTCGATATCTGTGCAGGGGTCTTTCTGTCTTGGCGTGCTTGCTTGATTTCAATACGCAGTCTCCAAATTAATTTACTATCCACTTATCAAAGCAACTGATTCCTTAAATGTTTCATTTAGATGATTTTTTTTAATTACCACCACCAACACACACACACACACACACACACACACACACACACACACACACACAAACAGAACTCCTTAGCAATTCCTCTTGGCTCTACTGCTATCTTTAGGAACATTCTGTCTTGCCTTAACTACTCTCCTTTAAAAGATGTAGTTTTCCGTGGCACTGTTTACTTTCATTATGCCTTAATTAGGGGATTCTGATAACCATGGAGGAGTAGAGAGACAATAAATGGGGTTTTGGGGTGATTAAATGCAAAAGCAAAGCTGATATGTTTGATAACCACAACAGTTGTTTCTGCAAGTGTGCTCCAAAGGCAGGGATATTACGCTAGTACAGAACAAGCAGGGGGAAAATACCTCCCACAGATCACTCTGTTTCTCTTAACCACTGTGTTTTTAAAAGTCTAATGCTCTTTAATATGGCATGGTTTTGTTTTGTTTTGATTGTCTGTCTGAATAGTTGGCTCTCTGTGGCAAAATGCTATTTAAAGGCCAGGTTCTCAGTATGGCTGTGTCAGTTATCTAAATGAATGGTCGAAGTGGACAAAACATACCTCATCATCAACCAAGTGGACCTTAGAATATTTTTTTTTCTGAAGAAAAGTTATATTTGAGCAGCTATGATTAAACTCACTTTTACAAAAGCTTATTTGGATTTAATAAAACATTTAGCACTGTCCAGCAGGGATGCATTTGGCTGCAGGTAATAGAAAACTGAATCAATGGTGGTTGTGACAGGTAGGGTTTATTTTTCTCACGTGACAAAGCTAGACATAGGCAGTTGCTAGGCTTCACCAGCTGCATGGCAACGCCATCAGAGACCCAGTTCTTTTGGGCTTTCTGCACAGCTCTTCCTAATGTGTTAGCTTTTATCTTTATGCTTATTGCCTCATGGTTGCAAAATGGCTGCTGTTGTGACTGCAAGCATCATGTCCGTATTCCAGGAGCAAGATGTGAAGTGGTGGTGCTGACCATAGCTCTCTCTTCCCCTTTATCAGGATAGCAAAAGTCTCTTCAGAACTTCCCAGCAGATGTGCTCTTAATTCTAAATGGTTGGAACAGTGTCACATGGCTGTGCCGGTTTTAAGGAAAGCTCAGAAAGTTGGGTATTTAGCTGACACTTTAAAGTTTCAAATAAAGTGGAGGGCATTCACAAGGAACACATAGGAGATGGATGCTGGTGGGGCAACTAACTGCCAACGGTAGCCCATCATATATTGCACATGAGGGTTTTGCTATTAAATATCAAATATAAAAATGAATGCCATTCCCGTGAAAATGGAAAACTATTGCATTTCTAATGTCATGTCAGTTCCATTGCTAAAATTAAAAGAAAGGAGATGCTGGTGGCCTGCCCATATCAATGTGTTTGATTATTGACTATACCGTAGAAAGGATGTTGAGGGAGACAAGCTAATTTTGGTTTGTTTCAGAAGATTTGGCTTAAGTTTTTCCCAGCTAAAAATTGAACCTTGAAGATAGATAAGAAAAATAGACATGAAATAGAGCTTGTTAATTCTGTGTCTTTTCTCAGAAAATGAATCCTTTTATGCCTTAATGATTGTTAGGTGATCACCAGCAAAGGGGCCAGTGGTAATTCATAAATACACTCAATTAAAAAGACTGAAAACAAAATACCTCAATCAAGCCACACATTTCAATCTACTTTACCATGTTGCCACAGGTGGAAAAGGCTGTTCCTTAATTTCAGGTTTTTCTTTTTTTGGTGTTTGTCTTCTCATTGTGTCTCGCTGTGTGATAAGCTACAGTTCCTTGGGCAGACTGGACTCCCCTGGAAGGTTCTTGCTGGGATCTTTCATGGTTTTTGCCCTCAAGTGTAATTGAAAAGTTGGCTGAGCTAGACATCCAAGCTGCCTCATGTGGCTGGTAGTGGATCTCAGGTTGGCCTCCACATGGGGCACGGGCTCTTCACTGTCTGGAAGCTGGGCTCTGAAGCTGAGCAGTCCAAGAGAGCCACGTGGATGCTGCAAGGCTTCTTTTGATCTAGCCTTGAAAGTCATGCAGCATCCACCTCCCGTCGGTTACGCAGGGCAGCCTAGACAAAGGGCCGCAGGAGATGTGGTCCATTGGGGACCATCTTTGGAGACAAGCTACCACAATCTCCTTCTTTTCCTCCCCTTGGAGATTCAAAGTCCATCTGAAGTCAGTCATGAAGAGAAGAGAAAAGTGAGCATATTGCTGCATAGAGCAGGTAATGGATGCAGGATCCATTAGGGTGCCTAAGGGCTGCCACTCTATACCCTAGAGCAGGCACGGCCAACATACAGCCCGCGGGCCGTATCAGGCCCGCGTAGTGAGTTTATGTGGCCCATGATTACATTTTTAATATTCTCCACTACTTTAAAATCTCAGCTACTCAGAAGCGAAAGCATCTTTGATTATTGGAAATCAAAATATTTAAGAAGATAGTGATATTCAGAAAAGAATTCTGCATGTGACTAATCTAAGATTAACTTCCAATAATTGGTCAAATGGATTCGCGATACTTCTTTATTTTTTAAAAAAATTCCATTATAAAGATTTACAACTTTTGTACTCGTCTGTACTCAATATGAACTGTTTGATGTTTAGCGGCAATGTGAAACCCACATTCTTTTAGGCAGAGTTTGCCAGTGCGCACCCAGGTCAAACAATTTGTTATTTTTGTGTTCAGGTATGCTGAATCAAGTGGCATTGTAGCATAGATAATAGCTGCAGTTGATAACTGAAAACGTGTCCAGCTGTTTGTAAAACGAAATACAGTGGTACCTTGAGATACGAATTTAATTCGTTCTGTAACCAAGCTCGTAAGTCAGTCAACTCATATCAAACTGCCGATACTGGACCCATGCGCCAACGCGCCAACTAATGGCAGCTCCTGAATCACGACTCGTATCTCGGAATTTTGCTCAGATCTTGAACAAAAATATGGACCAAGTCGCAGCTCATATCTTAAAATATTTGTATGTTGGTCTGTTTGTATCTCACAGTACCACTGTAATTGTTTTATTTGCAATATAACCCCTTCAAGATCATTCTATTAATTAAATATTGTTTTGATTGATTGTGATATAGTTTAGGTATTTATACGGTATATAATTATATTTTTATTAAAATAATATTGTATATTAAAATTTTTTCACTCACATTTATTCATTAAAAAATTACATAATAAAATTTTTTTTACTTAAACGAATCATTTTTGTATTTAACATTTTTTAATTTTAATATTTCGTCCGGCCCGTGAAAAAAGTTTTCTTTCTAATCTGGCCCAGGGGCAAAAACTGTTGGCCATGCCTGGCCTAGAGTATCTTTTTCATGCAGTTTTGAAACACGACAATGGTAGTTGTGAGTAGAGTTGAAATCTTTAGCTTGGACCTTTAATTTTTTCCATTTCAGAACAAAAAGAAGTAAACACTAAATTCTTTAAAATGTTTATTTTAATACTAATAGTTGAAAACAAAACTACAAAGCGTATGACAACTCTAAGCTCAAATCAAAACTAACTCTGAGCTTTGATGTGCAATTTCTATTCTTTATATATGACTATCTCCTCTTGTGTTGGAAGCCAAACAGAGAACACACTATTCCAAAATAAATGAGATCAAAATTGATATTATTAACAGCATTGCCTTTCCTTGTGCCAAGACTATAGGGACCAGTTTTAGTTATATAAATATATATATATATATATATATATATATATATGAATATAACATAGGCTCTTTACATTAGTCTTGGTTTTTCAACGTTGTTGCCATTTCATGTGAATGGATGACAACCAAAGAGCAAGTTTTACGATACTTTAGGGTTCTTCAGAGATTCCCATCTTGCTGAGATGCAGGAAAGTGGTAATTAGCAAACCCAGAATGAAGAGGTGGAAAGGAGGGTGGGCTTTTTGCTGCTACAAAGTACTAGCTTTCACCATTCTAAAGCCTTGGCCTGTGTTGTTGCTGCTACCTGCAACACCCTTCCTCCCCCTTCTCTGCCTGTCAGACTCCCACTCACCCCTAGATGCAGCCCAGCTGGTGGCTGGGTGGACAGGCTGCTCCACAGGGTGATGCCCGTTTCTGTCACCTTGTATCTGTGTTGTTGACTCCCTCATTGGATTGTGGCTTCTTCTGAGCAGGGACCACCTCTTAGTCTGGTGCCATTAGCCAAGAAATGAGAGTATACAGAGGCTCAGGAAAGTTTGAAAGAACACACGGTCAACTTCACCAACATTTGGGTCATATTTATGATGATTGGTGGCAATTGTGTTAGGTAGCTTATACCTTGTCTTGACCCAAATGAAAAAAACAAATACCAAAAAAAACCCAAACTGGACTATACAATTTTTTTCATTGTCAAGGATGGGAGAGACGTTATAATAACCTGAGACAGCCGTGCTGTTGCTCCTTCACCTCTGTTACCTAAAGCGTACCCCTCCATATTCTCCAAAGGCTCCTCCATCCTTGTGGTCCAGCTCAGGACCCTCGTCCTCCTTGAGGTCCTCTTGGAGTCTCTCTTCCCCCAAATCCTGGTGGTGTGCCCAGTGGGCACCATACAATTGAGCAGGCATGGATAACTTCACGTTTGTTGTCATTTCACTTGCTTCTTTGCTCATTCATATGGAAGTGCCTGTCCTTACTTTTTTGCTGTCCCCCAAAGGGCGAAGTGATGTGCAGATGTGGCAGGCACTCCTGGGCCTGCCCTTGACTCCCTGGAGCCTGTGCAGTGTGTGGACATTTGCTGCGCACCGACATTCTCTATACTTTCCCGTGGTGGGAATTGGTTCTTTGGAAGGTGCGGGATGTGGGAGACATTGGCTTAGGGACATTGTTTTTCTTCAAGCTTAAAGAGTACACACTGTCAGAGTTCAGCTAAATTTGTCTCACAGACATATTTTGCTTGACCTACACAGGCTCTTTTGAGAAACAATTGAAAGAGTTGTCAACATTTAATGATCAGGAGACTGTACAAAAGAATCCAGAGTTCCAGTGTCTCTTGAAAACTTAGAGACTCAGCAAAATTGGACCTTGATTCCCAACTAGCCGTAATTGATTCTAACTAAGTGGTAACTGTTCCCTTTCAACAGAATGAGCCCCCTATCCTTATATTCTCTATGAAATTGTACCCTATACCCTCATTTTTCATCTGTGTTACCTTTCTAGTTGTGAGATCAATTATTCCAGAAAACATCTGTTAAATATGCCGTAATACTGCTAAATGCATAGAGCCCCAGTACACATGGGGCTGCCCAAGGAAACTTGGTATGCGAACAGCTTAAGTGTGGACTTCTTTTCATTGTACACATTGTAAGAGGTTTTCGGACTTCTCTGTATCCCTTAGAATTGCATGGGTGTTTTCTTTATTAGTTGGTTTATTTAACAATAACCATTTTACCTTCCTTTTTATTGAGCACTTCCTATGTACTCATTACTGCTCAAAGCGTATTCTAACTCATTAATCTCACAACAGCCCTGTGAGATAGAAGCTTTCATTTTCCTCACTCCACAGATGAGACACTGAGAGCTTAAGTACCAGGTCCCATGGCCAGGAAGAGGCCCCGCCAGGTTTGAACTCCGGCACAGGTGGAGGGAGCTTACACATCTTTAAAGTTTATTTCTCGGACAATATAACTTTCTTTAAGTGGCTGTTTTGTGGGCTTTTTTTTTTTCTTTAGCAAGAGAGATAGAGAGAGAGAGGGACAGACAGAAAGGAAGGGAGAGAGATGAGAAGCATCAATTCTTTGTTGCGGCACCTTAGTTGTTCATTGATTGCTTTCTCATATGTGCTTAAATAGGATGCTACAGCAGAGTGAGTGACCCCTGGCTCAAACCAGTGAGGTTGGACTCAACTTGGGCTTCAAGCCAGCAACCTTTGGGCTCAAACCAGTTCTTTATGGGCTTTTAAATGAGCTTTCAGAGACAGACATCTAGCTCTTGGGAGTTTTGTTCCTGTTGCTTGTCCACAGTGCTAACTTGTGACATGAATAGAACACATCGACGACCACGCTGAAGTCAAATCTATCTTGTTGGTAGGTAGTCTGCTCTGAAGAAAGTTAAACTTGGCGGGGTGGGGGCAGGGGGTCCTAATGTTTAAAGTATAGAATTGACGGCCCTTCAGAAGCCATAACCTTATTTGCTTGACTATAAAAGAGAAATTAGTAGTGACAATGATTTAGTTATATCTTGAATCCTAATCCTATTTTTGAATCTTTTCTCTGAAGCCACACACTTGTATGCAAAGTCCCTGAATGACGGGTTGTTTTCCCTTTCCTCTCCTCCAGCTTCCCTGTTTCCTTTGCTTGTCTTTCTCTTCTCCTCTTCCCTTTGTCTTCTCCTTCCTCCCTTTTCACTTCTGCCAAAGCTTTGTTGAGTGCCAGTGCTACAGGGGAAAGTATGATTGTTTTTACTCTGGAAAGATTTAGTTACTAGAGACAGGTAGACATATAAAAGAATTGCTTTTTAAAAATTGCACATGGTAGTGTATCATTTTTTATCTGTTATATGCTCAAGAAGATAAACAGAAAAAATGATTCCTAACACTGGCAAAGCTATAATGATGTGGGTCCTCTTATATATTAGTGGTATTAGAAAATATTTTATAATTAAAAAGGGTATAATTTTCATATAATCCAAAGTAAAATTCAAACTATCATGAACTTCAAAATATATTTTCACTGAAAACGCATTAGTCCATTGAGTTGTAGGCATGGTTTAGTATTCCATCCATAAGAAAGTTCCCTGTAGAGAAAGGGAGACCCCAAGGTACACCTAAGGGACAAATTTGCAGGGAATCCTGGACCAAGGTAAGATCTCTTGAGTGTCTATGAACAATTTGTGTTGGTACAGAATGGGTTCTTTAGAGGCAATACCCTAGACAGCAGTAGGTAGATAGCGTGAGTGAAGAGCTACTTTGCTAGAATGACTTGCTTGGAAAATGACTAAGATAAAAATAGATATTTATAACAAGAAACATCTACATTCTTGTCAAAAATGGTCTGATGATATATATATCCAAAGCCATCACAATGCCCATCCCCTTTGATCCAGTAATGCAACTTCTGGAAATAGAATTTTAGAAAATATTCAAAGTATGGAAAAATCCATATGCACAGGAATTATTCATTTTAGTTCTTTTTCATAATAGCCCCAAATAGGGGGGACATGCTTAAATAAATTAAAAGCATTTCTTTGCCTGACCAGGCAGTGATGCAGTGGTGCAAGTGGATAGAACGTCTGACTGGGACGCAGAGGACACAGGTTCAAATACCTGAGGTCGCTGGCTTGAGCGAGGGCTCATTCGGCTTCAGTGTGGGATCATAAACATGACTCTATGGTGCTGGCATGAAGCCCAAGGTCGCTGGCTTGAGCCCAAGGTCACTGACCCTGCTATAGTTCCCCGTTCAAGGCACATATGAGAAAGCAGTCAATGAACAACTGAGGAGATACAATGAAGAACTGGTGCTTCTCATCTCTCTTCTTTCCTGTCTGTCTGTCCCTATCTGTCCCTCTCTTTGTCTCTCTCTCCCTGTCTCTGTCACAAAACAAACAAACAAACAAAAATTATGGTGGAATGTTATGTGGCAATGAAATGATGATCTTGAAGACAGTGAAGTAATTTGAAAAACGCTCCATTAATTGAAAAGTATGAAAACAACTGTACACTCTGACCAAAACTATGTACGAATGCATAGAAAAAAAAAAAAAAGAAGATGGACAGGAAATATAGCTAAATGTTTACAATTATTATGTTAGGTGTGCGATTATGGATGTAAAATGATTATTTAATTATTATGTTGAGCCTGGTTGTATGATAAATTTGTGATTGCATTATCTATGCAAATAGCTTAGATTTGAATATTTAATAATAGCACCATGGCAAGGGTCTGATAGAGGCAGACACAGAGCCTCTGTGTGATAAGTGAGCAGAGTCAAAGGATGCTTTACCTGGAACATAATGCTACAGTGGAGTTAGACAAACGGTCTGACTTGAATCAGGATCCAGGAGGTGGGCACAAAAAGTGCTGCAGAGGCCTGACCTGTGGTGGCGCAGTGGATAAAGTGTCAAACTGGAAATGCTGAGGTCGCCGGTTTGAAACCCTGGGCTTGCCTGGTCAAGGCACATATGGGAGTTGATTTTCCAGCTCCTCCCCCCCTTCTCTTTCTCTATCTCTCCCTCTCCTCTCTAAAATAAATAAATAAAAAAATAAAAATAAATAAAAAATTTTTTTTAAAAAAAGTGCTGTAGAGGCGTGCAAGGTCCTGACGATGGCGGTCCTACTGATTTGAGAATGAGATTTGACACAGTGTCTGCAGCCCACACATCCAGATCCTGTCCCCGTCACAACTGGTTTCCCAAAGGAAAGACTGCTTTTTCTCTTTCTTCTTTGGAGACCCTTTCATCCACTTGATTGGTTTAGTAGGTCTGGGGTTGCTCTCTTTGGGAGCTGCTGCTGATCTAGAAAAAATGTTGAGTCAGATGTGTATTAAAACGCCTCTGCATGGGTCTCGTGAGGAACTGGCCTCCTCTCTTCCCTGTGGGTGTGGCTTGGGTTGTTTGTTTTGGGGCTCATTCCCTTTTATGAAAGTGATAATAGTAGTCGTCACTGTAGTAATCATGGCCAACTTTATTGAGCATTTATAGTGTATGATGTTAGAGTGAGCACTCTCAAACTTAAGGAATAGATATTTATTATTCTTCTATTTATAGGTACATGCATAGAGGCTTAGATGGGTTAAGTAATTCACTCAAGATTATACAATGAGTCAGTGACAGAAATACAATTCACTTTAAAAAACTTATTTATTATTTAAAAAATATTTTTATTGGCTTTAAAAGATGGCAATCTAGTGAGATTTTTTTTTTTTCTCCTAAAAGTCTACTTGATGAAATCACAAGGCCTGGGAAACCCTGGATTATTTTCTGAACCTAAAAGTTGGGGTTTGTGACTAAGGGCCTATATAATATGACAGTAGAATGGAATATTTAAAATTGAAAATGTTCCAAGCCTGACTGGTGGTGGCACAGTGGACAAGCGTTGGCCCAGAACACTGAAGTCCCTGGTTTGAAACCCCAAGGTCGCTGGCTTGAGTATAGGGTTGCCAGCTTGAATGCAGGGTCACTGGTTTGAGTACAGGTAATTGAAATGATCCCAAGGTCATTGGCTTGAGCAAGGGGTCACTGGCTCAGCCTGAGGTCCTCTTACCTCCCTGTCAAGGCATGTATGAGAAGCCATCAATGAACAACTAAAGTGAAGCAACCACGTGTTGATGGTTCTCATCTCTCTCCTCCTTCTCTCTCTCTCTTTCTGTCTCTCTCTATTTCTATGAAAATAAAAAAGTAAAAAATAAAATAGAAAATATCCCAGAAAATCCAGAGTAGAAGATTGCCACAATTTCAGAAGAAGAACCAAAGATTTGGCTGGCTTCTCAGCGTTGAACACTGGTACAAAATATCTTAGGAGGAATCTGAAAACTCAATTATTTAAAAGCCCTTTCCTGGCTCTTGTACAATCTTACCTGTCTCGTAGCCAACCAGGCCCTTTCACCGCTGCCTTACAGCCATTCCAGGGCCATCCTTTCCCACAGGAATCCAAGCTCGAATCACCTTTTAAAATATCACCAACCTGCAACATGTGTATGTCTGAGTGTCAGCTGTGGCATACACGATATGTAGTTACCACTTAGGAACAGTTTAAAAAAAAACAAAACCTCAGTACTTTGAAACGATTTTTAGATGAGTATTTTGGTGGAAAATTTCTGTCCTATCTATGTCGATAAATACCTTTTGTGCAATTTTAACCAAGTTCTTTAAAACACGAGGAAAGAAAAACAATAACTTTGCATTGTGTCTCTTTTCCTCCCAACAGCAGCAATTGGCCACTGAACGTCTACCCCTTCCTGTTCTCTTTATCTTTTCTAAATCGTCTCATATATTTTGCACATACAAAAACTTAGGGGAAAACATAAGAGTAGAAGAAAGCTTTTCTCCTAAATAAAAAGAATTACAGAAAACCATAATTATATTGTACCCACTGAATAAAGAAAATCAAATTGTGGAAGTTTGTTATTTTTTTCAGATTGAGTTGAATGTGCTTGGGCTTGTTCCCAGGGTACAGATAGTATTCTGGGAAGTATGCTAGAAGCACGTGAGGCCACTTGAAGCCAAGACTCAGAAATGGCACACCAACACTTCCTCCATATTCCATTGTTCAAAGCAAGCTGTGAGGACCAAGCAGATTTAAATAATGGAGAGACAGATTCCACCTGTGAGTGAAGGAATGTGGCCATTTTTACAGTCTACCAAAGGAGTGGCTTCGTCCTACATTATTAATTAATTAAATGATCTCCGGCTTGAATGCGGGCTCACCAGCTTGAGCGTGGGATCATAGACATGACCCCATGGACGCTGGCATGAGCTCAAAGGTTGCTGGCTTGAAGCCCAAGGTCACTGGCTTGAGCCCAAGGTTGCTGGCTTGAGCAAGGGGTTACTCAGTCTGCTGTTGCCCCACGGTCAAGGCACATATGAGAAAGTAATCGGCCTGACCTGTGGTGGCGCAGTGGATAAAGCGTCGACCTGGAAATGCTGAGGTGGCCAGTTCAAAACCCTGGGCTTGCCTGGTCAAGGCACATATGGGAGTTGATGCTTCCAGCTCCTCCCTCCCTTCTCTCTTTCTGTCTCTCCTCTCTCTCTCTCTGTCTCTCCCTCTCCTCTCTAAAATGAATAAATAATAATAAAAAAGAAAGTAATCAATGAACAACTAAGGTGCTGCTACAAAGAATTGATGCTTCTCATCTCTCTCCCTTCCTGTCTGTCTGTCCCTGTCTGTCTCTCTCTCTGACTCTCTCTCTCTCTGTCTCACTCACTAAAAATAAATAAACAAATAAATAAAGTTAAAAGAGCTAATGTAAGTGAAGTGCTTCGAAGAATGCCTGGCATATCATAATTGCTATTTTGCTATTATTATTAATTATTATTTCTAGACATTTTCTTATGGCTTATTGAGTAGCCTTTAATCTTAATTTTCTTTTGTGTTATAAAATGATGTGGGAGGAACAACAGTGACTTTTAACGCCCTGACAATGTTATTTATGGGCTGATGTTTTCTGCCACCCCAAAGGTACAAGGTAGGAGAGGTGTTTCTTTCTCCTCCCACAGACCAGTTCCCTATTTTGCTTTCTCCACCTCTAGGTGGTGCTGTTGGGGATTCCCAGCTAGCCTCTATTTTCGTACTTTTTCCTTTCTTCTCCGTCAAAACAAATTCCCTTCCTTTATTTTTACCATTGTAGTGTTCACCATGTATGAGTGATATTTTCCTTTTAAAGGAAAGCAGTCTTGCAAATATAGGCATGGATTTCTGTTTTTATTCTAATGTTATTTAAATGTGTACAAACACCAAGCTACATATAAACTAGTTATGCTGGCCTATAGCTTTTATGCATCTATAAAATGTTTAAAAACTGAAAATAAAATTTTAACAGAACACATTTAAAAATGAAAGGCAAGGAAAACTTCAAACTCTTAAAATAACAGCATTAACCTGACATGAAAACATGATGTTATTTTTGCTAAAATGACATCCTGACTCAAAATGACCATGGCCTATGGTGCCTTAGATGTGCCACAGTTTTCTCTGTTAAGATGACTGTCAATCAGTGGAGGGATTCAGCCATTTTGCACTGGTTTGGGAGAACCGATACCTAAATTGTTGTTAATCTCAATGAACTGGTTGTTAAAATGATCCCGTGAGGACAGACAAGACAATACCGAACCTTATCAATAACCCGTTACAAGATGTCTTCAACATGGGTGCCAAGTATGTTTCAACTTCCTCTCCTCTCCTCTCCTCTCCTCTCCTCTCCTCTCCTCTCCTCTCCTCTCCTCTCCTCTCCTCTCCTCTCCTCTCCTCTCCTCTCCTCTCCTCTCCTCCCCTCCCCTTCCCTCCCCTCCCCTCCCCTCCCCTCTCCTCTCCTCCCCTCCCCTCCCTTCCCCTCCCCTCCCCTCCCCTCCCCTCCCCTCTCTCTCCTCTTTGCTTTTTTGAATTGAGAACTCTCAGGTAATGATTGGGAGAAGAAGATCCAGAGGTCAGAGTGGGATACCCAGCAAACATATGAGCAAGTCATGGGGCACTCACTGAAGAAAGCTGGCTGTTAACTGGTTGTTAAAATTACAAGAACTCTTGTAATCAGGGTTCTCTCTAAGTTGGGCAGCTCAGCAGCTGCCCAATGTGGAAATTGCAAATTTACATTCTTTACCTTTTTTAATGTTCATCTGTGCAGCAGTGTACTCTAATCGCCTGTAGTAATGTTTATTCCATCCATAGGTACAAGCAATTTGACGGAACTATGCTTGTAATATTTTTTTTATTCACTTCATAAAACTTATTATACCTTTGATGAAATACTACATTTAATTCCCTCGTGTTTGTTACATCAGTAAACAAAGATATAAAGTAAAGAGAAAAATTGCCAAACAACCAGGGGTTGACAAGCTGTCTTTGGAAATATCTTAACTAACAGTTTTATTGTTTTCTGTCAAGTATTATTTAATATTTTTCCATTAATATTTTTAAACTGTATCTTATAATCTATTTCTGCATACCTCTTTTATTGTTCTTATTTAAGTACCAAATGCATGAAATAATAGGGCACCTCTCAGTATATCATTTTTTTTATACTTAAAATGGTTGTTAGGGCAGAGAATCAGTTGTTAAATTATTTGAATGCCCCCACTGCTGTCCACCCTTCCATTTCACAGTGGTCTGTGACATTATCCAGCCTTCGTTTGGCATGACAGTATCTGTTCACTTCTCGTAAGCCTACATTAATCAGCATGGCACTTCTTGATGTTGAATTGGTTATAAGCACAAATGTGAACACGGAAGTCACCTAGCAGTGCTCGGTTATAAGACCTAAGTTAGAGCCTTTCAAGCTTGAGTGTGCAGGTGAATGAGCTGGGAGCTTGGTGAAATGCACCCTGGTTCAGGAGGGGTGGGTGGGGCCCAGGGTTCTGCTTTTCAAACAGGCTCTTAGGTGAAGCTCCTGCTGTTGGCCCAGGACTACTTTGAGTACAAGAACCTGATTATGCCTGTGTAAATATTCTTAGATTATTATTTTAGCAAAATCACACACACATTTGTCAGTAGAAAATTCACATGTCTAGCAATATGTCCACAGTCCCCAGTCGAAGAATCACTGAACTAAAACACAAAAGGCCGCCAGGTTATTAGAGTGTTATATGGGCCCCTTGGAATCAAATCCTGGCACTGCATATGAGGCCACATGTATTGAATGTCAGACATCAGCCAGTAAGTTATATAGGAGGAAGTGAGAACTATACGAATCCATCTCAGGACATCCCAGACATACCGTATTTCCCCATGTATAAGATGCACCTTTTTTGGGGGGAAAATTTGGGGTCTAAAAACTGGGTGGATCTTATACAGTGGTTGTAGATTTTTATACTTGCATTTCTTGCATTTTTGCCCTTGTTTTTGTGCTCATTGTTAAAGATAGTGACTTGTCATCAGACACAGATGAAGACAAACTAATGGATGGGAGTTTTGACAGTGCTGAGGAGTTGTATGAATTTTATGATGAATAAAACTTGAGTTCAATAATTTTATGTAATGCTTTTTTTTTTTTCAAAATTCAGGCCCCAAAATTAAGGTGTGTCTTAAACATGGGGAAATACGGTAATGCGTAGCTGACTCTCCTACCAGTGGCACAGGCCAGCTGTGTTCTTGCTTCTAATAAATTGAATCTCTGTCTTTTTACCCGAGCCAAAATTTGTGGCACCTTTCTTAAGTCACCACTCACATTTTGCCTGGTCTTTGAGTTTAAAACGTGGCGGTGCTTTCCTATTCAATTTTAATGTCCTGAGGGCAAGGATTATGCTCTTATTCATTTTTGTCCTTTCACACAGCAGGCGTATAAACAGTTGGAGAATTGAATTTAATAGCTAGATAAATCTTGTGAGTGCTTTTTGCTATTTGCATAACCAAGGTTTGATTTTTCTTTAAATTCTGTTTCTCACTCTCTTTTATATTCCAGAATACTTGTTCCTTTATTTACCACTTCTGCATTTTGTTTTCTAGGAAATGTTTCTAAAACTTAAATGACTAAAGCTCAGTCGCTGATGTTTGAACACCACATTTTTACTCTCGGCTCTCAGGCACGCTTTGCTTTTCATTTTGGTCTGAGGATAAATGTTGAGAAGATAAGAAATGCTTGTAGATATTTAGTTGATAATTTGTGTGATCAGGATTTGTCTTTTCTAAATATATAGTTTCATAGCAGTGTCTGGAGAGAAGTCTTGTCAAAAGATGCAATACAGTAAATTTGTCTTTAATTTAAAAGTACAGTGTTGTAGAAACATGAAGTGTCTTTCCTGTGAGGACAATCAAGGCAGTGCCCAACCTTATCAGTAACCTGTTACAAGATGTCTTCAACATGGGTGCCAAGTACATTTCAACTTTTTCTCTGCCCTCCCTTCCCCTCCCCTCCCCTCCCCTCCCCTTCCCTCCCCTCTCTTTTCTCTCCTCTTCTCTTTTTTGGATTGAGAAATTCTCAGGTAATGATTGGGAGAAAAATATCCAGAGGTCAGAGTGGGATACCCAGCAAACATATGAGTAAGTTGTGAGACACTCACTGAACAAAGAAAGACCAAGTTTATAATATTATATATGAGTGGCGAGGCGATCTTCTCATGTACTGATATGATTTTTATCCTAGTTCTGTCTGTCAGTCTGCCTGCCTATCTTTTCACCTACCAAATCCACCTATTCCATTCAATCCATTCAATCCATCCACCCCATTAACTCCATCTACCCACTCACCCAACACATCCCTCTATCCATCATCCATCCATCCATCCATCCATCCATCCATCCATCCATCCATCCATCCATCCATCCAACATTTTATTGAAAAATAAGACAAAAAGAAAACCCCATACAAAACAAGTATAGCTCAGTGAAAAGATTCTTAAGTATGGTGAAACACCACAGTGTCCTAGAACTTGCTATAAATTATGTTTGTGCTTCTATGGAGACTAATTCAACCATGAACTATGGAGGTGGAGCCTCTATTTTAACACCGTCCTGAAAAACCCCATCAGTGCTTTTATTTGAGAACCCCTGGCTTAGTGAGCTATGACAGAGTAGACATTTTTGACACTACCACCTAGGAAATGGAACATTGCCAGTCACTTCAGAAGCCACTCCCTGTTCCCCTGACCAGCCACAGCTCCTCCCTCCTTCTAAAAACACACTCTTGAGTTTTACAGTGATTGCTTTCTTGTTTATATAGAGTTTTATAACTGAGTTCCATATACCCAGATACTATGGTTTAATCTTTTCCATTGATAATAACTTCTTGTCTGTCAATCTACAGGTTCCCATTACTGTTGCTTTCCTTTTCATACATTATATCTATTGAAGAACCTAGATCTACCTAAATGGAACTTCCCGGAGTATAGATTTTGCTGGTTGCATATTCATGGTGCAGTTCAGTGTGTTCCTCTGCACTTCCTGCATATTGGCAGCTGGATACAGAGGTTTTTATTAAACCCAAGCTGGCTCCTTTTACCAAGACAAGGGATAGATGGCATTAAGTTCTTTCATCAGAAGGCACATGATGTCTAGTTTCATTGCTTTTGCATATTAGCAACCATACAATACCTAGATCTATTGGGAGGTACATATTGGCAATGCTATGTCATTTTATTTTTATTTATTAGCTGGAATAATTTATGTAGAATAAATGTATATTACTATATAGCTACCCAGTGATAGATTCCTGCATGAAAAGCAGATCTAATGCTCACCTTTCTTATTATTTATCTAGTTTTCAAGATGGTAAATTGCTTCCCTGTGATGTTTAGAAGATTACTGATTTTAAAAATATATATCATTATGAACTACTAGGTTTAAACATATTGGAAGTGTATCAAACAATGCCAAATCTTATCTTTTTAAGGCTCAAATTATCCCCTTTTTCTGGTCAGTGGGAGCCTCTTCAGCTTGGTTCCTGATTCCTTTTCATATGACTCCACTATTCTGGTTCCTTTGTTCTTTGTTCCAGGCTCACCTTGTACCTTTTCTTTTTCCCCTGACCAGGAATCAGCCATTTCTTCAAGAAACCTCTGTGTCTTTTAATGAGAACTAAAACCACAGAGGAGGCACTTAAGGTTACTGACTTTCTCTTTTTTTCTGCATCTTTTCCATGATGAAGCTAGGAAATGTTTATATCTACGTATCTTTTTTAATACCTATATATGGATATAATTAATTTATACATATTATAATTAAATATGTAAAAATACTTTGTAAGTTCATCCTGATATTTACAGTTCAGGAGTGCAGGGTTTTTACTTAACCTCCTAATACGACATCTGTAGCTCCTTTCTTCTGTTTTAATAACCTTAGTTCTCAAAGACACAGAGGATGCTAGATTAGAATATTTTGTAATTACTCCTATTCCACATTATACAGGCAATAGTATTACCACCATCACCAATTATACTTACTAAAAAGTTCAACATTTTCGTGCATGTTATTTTTCTTTTCCCCCAATACTTTAGTTATTCTAATCTTTGCCATCAGATAATAGTTATTACATGCTGTGTTAAATATTCTTCCTGCTTTAACCCTCATTTAATGCTAACTCTTAATTTTATACATATAATGCTTACAGCCATCTCTGTGTCAACGATTCTGTAGTCATTTGGTTGTCTGAATCTCATTCTCTAGTGGATTCCTTAGGAAGGGGTTATGATTCAATTTTGCTGGAAATAAAATCCTTAGTTTGCCCAGGTCAGATAGCTGAGTTGGTTAGAGCATCATTCTGAAGCACAGAAGTTGCCGGTTTGATCCCGGGTCATGGGAACATACAGGAACAGATCGATGTTCCTATCTCTCCCTCTCTCTCCCTTCCTGTCTCTAAAGTCAATAAAATAAACATTTAAAAAAAATCCTTGGCTTATATTTTCTTTCCTTGAGTACCCTAAATATGTTTCTGAATTTTCTTCTGGCATAAGTAATTGCTGTAAAAGTCTGACAATAATCCAGTTGTCTTTCTCTTTTAAGTCACATTCTCTTTTTGCCTAGAAGCCCAAAGAAGTTTTTGTTTTTCTTTAAAGTTTTGATATTTTACTCATGTATATCTTGGTGTTGGCAGTTCTGGGTCATTATTCTCACATTTGTAATTTCTTTTTAAACTACATGTTAATATGTAGTTTCTAAATGTTTTCGTAATTCAGGAAAGTTTTTTTTCATTGAAGTTTTCTTTTTTATATTTGTTATGTTCCCTGGTTCTGGTTTTTTTCTTTCCCTTTTCAGAGTCTCCTATTATTCTTCTATTGTATTTTTCTTGTTTATCTTCAAAATTTGTCACTTTTATTTGTAACATTTTTATCTTCATTTCTTTTAATTTTTAAAACATTCCATTTCCCCTATTTATAATTATATTTTAAGGGATTATATTTTAAAGTGCACTCTTAAATTCCTTCTGGTTAAGTCTTTTTTTATTTTTTTTTTGTATTTTTCTGAAATACAAGCTGGAAACGGGGAGAGACAGTCAGACAGACTCCCGCATGCGCCTGACCGGGATCCACCCGGCACGCCCACCAGGGGCGACGCTCTGCCCACCAGGGGGCATGCTCTGCCCATCCGGGGCATCACTCTGCCGCGACCAGAGCCACTCTAGCGCCTGGGGCAGAGGCCAAGGAGCCATCCCCAGCGCCCGGGCCATCTTTGCTCCAATGGAGCCTTGGCTGGAGCCTTGGCTGCGGGAGGAGAAGAGAGAGACAGAGAGGAAGGGGAGGGGGTGGAGAAGCAAATGGGCGCTTCTCCTATGTGCCCTGGCCGGGAATCGAACCCGGGTCCCCCCCCGCACACCAGGCCGACGCTCTACCACTGAGCCAACCGGCCAGGGCCCTGGTTAAGTCTTTATTTCTAAAATTCCCAGTTCGAGTTTTCTCACCTTATATTGAATTGTTCTAGTTTTTATTTATTCTTGCTCCTTTATATATTGTATATTTTCTGAAGGCCTTTGGCAAATTTGTAAATTTGCATGTTACAGTGGAGATATGATTTTTGAAATTCTTTTCCTTGGTCTTTTATTGCCTGTGGAAATGTTATATTATTCTGTTGTCTCTTTTTGTTTTATTATAGTAACATTGTGTGGAATTTAATCTCAAATCTTTGCTCATTGTCCAGAAGTTTTAGAAACTTGACAACTTTTCCTACCTTCACAGAGCTTCCCTCTATACATGTAGTATATTTTAAAACAAACAAACAAACATGCTATCTGAAATTTCTTGTTCATTTTTCCTCCTTCCCCACTCTTATTTATATTTTCTGTTTTTTCCGTCTTTTTTTTTTTCTTTTGCTCAATTTTGATTTTTCTCCCAGTAGTTTCTGTCTACTGTGAGAGTCTGTCTGGGTATAGGTGTTGGCTAGTCATGGAGCTGTTAGGGGTTTATTCTTACCAGCTTGTATTTTGGTACTTGTGGGGGTACCTTGTCACCTAGTTTTGTTTAAAATGTTGTCCATGATTTTTTTTACTTTTCTGTTTATTTTCTCTGTTTAAATGTGGGGACTCCAGGGGATCAAAACCTCCGTTGCTGCCACCTACCATTGCCATCACAGAACTCCCTAGGCTTTAAAATGATGATTATAGGACTTTGGACTCTAAAACTTGAGAGATAAAGCATTTTTGGAGCCAGGACAAAAAAAAAATTATAAATGCAATTATGAGAAGTAATAAAGAAGAATTGTCTTCTAAAATGTAATGGATTTTAATGCAGAAATGGGTAGATTTACTCTGTCTTGCCCAATTGCAGAGCAAAAGGATAATGATGACAATACAGAAAAAGTAAATGGGATCTAAAGCAGAAGTAGGTTACTCAGTGCAGATTAGTGACCCTTTCAGGAATGCACATTATTTGTTTTCTCATAAAGTAAAGAAATGTATATAGTTCCTGACAATGAACTGATACTGTCTTAAGTGCTTTAGAAATAGGTTGACCCTTGCCCACCTGACCAACCTCACAATGCTACCTTGTTTCAAAATCACCTCCAGAGGACCTGAGACATGTGGGGAAGTGAAATAAGAGGGAAATGACTTGCCCAACATGACACATGACACAGGCGCTCTGAGAATCCAACCTCAAGTCGGCATTTCCTTGACTCTCTCAACATTCTTTTTACTATAACCTTCTGTCTCATCACAAAGTGTCAAGAAAATGGGTTAGCAAGACAAAAATAAAACTTCCTGAGATGGACTGTGTGCCATCTTTTGAAGAATACTGTGAATCTCCCTTTCTTAAAAGTCAGTGTTGCTGCTATGACTAGAGTTCTTTTGTTCAGCCCTACCTGGCTGTCACCATTCAACAAGTGACTTGCTGTCTTTCAATCCTCATTGGCTGCTTTGCTTACACGTTCTTATTTAATCCTCGCCAGGTGACAAAGTATTAACATCATCCCTGGTTTATATATGAGGAGACTTAACACAATACGGAGTATGTTGCCCAGAATTATCCCACTAATACACTGTGGACCTGTGGGAATAGACATCCTTTTATCTTTAAGCGTTCTGGGCAGCGAAGAACAGCCTCTGTTCCTCCACTGTAGACACCATGGTCTGCGTGCTGCATTGCCCTTTCCTCCACCTCACTGCGTGCTCATGCTTGTACACACATACACATATACACATATACACACATGGAGAGGAGGGGGAAAGAGAGAAGTATCCTGAATGGTTGGCATGGGAGGAAGTCTGTCCTGTCTAATGGGTCTTATAAGAAAGAGGCAGCCACTTTTGTTCCCCTGCCTTTTCTCTCTCCTGTTCCCTCTGTACTTAGCCATTAGCTCCTTGAGAATCAGAGTGTAGCCTATGGCCATACCATCCTGAACGCATCCGATCTCATCTGATCTTGGAAGCTAAGCAGGGTCGGGCCTGGTTAGTACTCAGATGGGAGAATCAGAGTGTAGGTCCCATGTACCTTCTTCATTCTATTTGTATAGTCTTGTGCCATTTTCAGGGAAGAATTTCTACTTGCAGTCTTCAAAACCTGTTGCTTTGGTGTGTAGGGATGTAGAATCAGCAGTCACCAAAAACAGAAAATGTTTCGGGCAAAAGAACTTTTTGTCTATCCTTTACATCCATTGGCCCAAATAATTGTCGTAAGGACCACGTGCAGCTGAGGGGGCAGGAGGCATGGCCCACACATTGCCAGGCCTTCATCTTTTGAAGGGCTAGTCGCGTCCACTAACTACCTCCCTGATCTCCTTGTCTTAACCTTGTTCTTTCTCAAACCCATGAAATACACTAACCAGCTCAGGCCCTAAATCTCTTCTCTGGCAAGGTCACTTCCCTCCCTAGACCCACTGATACTTTCTTATTATTCCCCACATCAAATCCAACTCTCTGCCTGACTCTCAAGACCTTCTAACCTTGCCTGCCTGGTCGGAGGGCCTAAGGTCATGGTCTATAATCCTTTTCCCCCTTCCACCCTGTCTCCCTCTGCCCCCTCCCCCCCCCCCCCCTTGCTTTTAATGAGTAACATTTTCTTTTCCACGGTTACTTTAAAAAGATTGATTCTATTTAGCTAAAAGAAATTACATCCAACTCTCCTTACATGGAGAACGGCGCTCAAGTGCTGGCAGATGCCATCTTGGGCCTGGGAGATGCTCTTGCTGTTCTTCCTCCAGGCGGATCAGAGACAAGTTTACTGGCGAGCGGCCACTCCCCGTGGAAGGGAAGTGTGAAGTCACGCCAGAGAGCTGCACCTCCCAGCAGAGTTTACAGCGTTTCTATATAATTTGCCATTTACAAATGGAAAATCTAGTGGAATCTCAAATGGAAAGACAGGATGGGTCATACATTCCTTGTCCCCTTTTAAAAATATAATTTGAATAACAGAGCCATTAACATTTTTAAAGGCCTCTTAATTTTTAAAATAAAAATAAAAAGGTATATTAAAAGGAGACTAGGCTTTGGGTGGGGAGCACACCATAGAGTAGACAGATGTCATAATGTTGTACACCTGAAATTTACATAATGCTTTCAACCAATCTTATCCCAATAAATTTGGTATAAAAATATGTAGAACATAGTAGGACCTCAAAAATTCCAGTTGCCATTCTATATTATTATTCAGAACACTCTCAATGGGGTTTTGATAGGATACTTTTTCCTAATAGAGGTTGTCACCTCCACAGGCTAAGAGATATGGGAAGGACCATATTTGTATGTGTGTGGCCAATAGCATTGGGGCATTGGGAGGGCACAAGGTCTGAGGAAGCTTCAAATAGCCATTCATTCAGGGTGGACTCAAAAAGGGAGCCTCCAAGGAGCATTTAGATCATTTGTTCACATCACTGTACGCCCATGAAGACCGGAAGCCGTGGTAGCTTCAACCAGCAGTCCAGTACTTAATCTAGGTCCAGGGTATTTCTAACTAAAGACATAAAGGAGCTGGATTGGCCTCGTGTTACTGCCAGTTTCTCAGCTTTGCCCTCCTCCTTGGCTACCATGCCAATTGTCTCTTTGATCTAATCCCTCTGAGAGGCCAGAATCCACTGGCAGGGCTCTGGGTCTTAGGGAAATATGGCTGTAAAATGCAGGAGGTTTATGCCGATGGAACTTGTCACACTGGGCAGATGGTGCCATTTACCATGTTGATGGGCAAGGAGTGTCTGCGATCACAGCCCCAGCTGGACGGGCGGCCCTCCTGGCAGCATCCCATTCATCCCCTCCAACATCCTCTGTGGTGGTTTGTTAGCTGCTCTCTTTGTTTGTTCCCAGAGCACGTGTGCTTGTATATCATGCCATCCATTGATGGTGGTTATGACAACCTGTCTTGATGCATGTGCCCTGTGAGGCTGTCAAGTCTTCAAGGGCAGGGACCTGACTTCTACTCCAGGGGTGAAGAGGTTCTGCACCAGGCTCAAGGTCACCAAGCAGCTGAGTGCCAGTGTTGCCAGGTTCTAAAGCCTATTCATCAATCTCGAAAGCCCAGGCTTTTAATTAGAAGGCCTGTCATGTCATAGGAATCATTATGGTCCTCTGAGGGCAGAATAATGGGCGTGAAATAGTCCATCGTCCAATGATAATTACAATAGTAATTGTTTATTGGCTTCTTGGAAATTGCACTAGTCATTTTATGGATACTATTTCAGTTAATCCTTCCAAAAGTCCTACGCATGGACAGTATAACCATCATTTTCCGATGAGGAAACTGAGGTTCACAGAAATTAAAAGACTTGCCAACCAGGTTGCACAGCTAGTAAGTGGCTCCAACTCTAACCCAGATTGGTCTAATACCAGAACCCTGGTCTGTCTGCTAAGTTTTAGCACCTGTTGGCACCAATGGGCTTGGACAGGTGAGAGCAGCCCAGGCTGGGAGCCCTTACCTGCATGCATCTGTCTTGCTTCATGGACGCCCAAACTCTGTGGGTCATTTATTGCTGCTTTAAGTGTAAGAAACACATAAAGAGATAAGCAGACTTTTAAAATATATATATATAATTTGTCATATCTCTACATCAAACTGTAGAAAATAGTTCTGTGTTGTCCCACTTTTCATTTGAAGTCAGTGGCGAGCTTGGGAGGGATGGTGAAGACTACCAGCCAAAGCCTTGGTCAAGCCCCCAAACTCCCCCACTTCTTACTTAGAATAGAGAGAAGGGAGTGGCAAGTCTACCCGATCCATGCGGTAGTTCTGGTGGGAGTGGTGGCAATGATGGTGGCAATGGTACCTTATATCCAGATACCCTGAATTTTTACACACTTTTAAATCTGATTAATCTTAGGGATAACCACACATTTGCATTATTACTCCCTTGTTCCTCTTCTATGCAGGAACTGGATCTCTAGGGTGGTTGAGTGGCGTAGGGTAGATTCAAACCAAAGATTTCTGTTTTCTGATTTAGTGCACTTTCTGCTAGAGTGCTAGTTTCAAATTGTGTTGTGTGGAGTTGCCTCAGAAACTATCATAATGAGTGGGGACAAGGGGCTTGAGGACATACGTCTTGCTTCCATCTGATTGATGGGAGGGGTCTGCCTGAGGTTTTGGTGTATGAAAAGGTCCTGGCCTTCTAACAGTCAGCTATTGCTGTGTAACAAACCACTACCCAAATGTAGTCAGTTGTTACTGTGCGTGTACGTGTTGGTTGGCAGGGGGCTGGGTGGGCTCAGCCCGCTGTGCATGGGCAGCTCTGCCTCCCGCTGCAGGTGCTGCCTCAGCAGGATGGCTGTGCTGCAGAGGCCTCTCATCCTCCTTGGACCAGCGGGCTGGCTGAGCCTTAGGCTTGGAACTGGCATACTGTCAGTCCCAGAGCAAGTCATATGCCAGGCAAGTCACTGCTTATGATGAGGCTGTGACAAGGGCATGGGTGCAGAGAGGGATGAAGAGTTGGGGGCAGCTGCCTTGTCTGGATAGCTCAGTTGATTAGAGCATTGTCCCAATATACAAAAGTTGTGGGTTTGATACCCGGTCAGGCCACATACACGAACAGATTGATGTTTCTCTCTTTCTCTCCCTCTCGCTTCCTCTCTCTAAAATCCATAAATGAAAGTTTTAAAAATATTAAAAAAGAGTTGGGAGCCAATAATGCAGTCTATCACAGCTACTTTCAAAAATGGTAATATTCCTGTACTGCCTAACTTTGAGAGTGATTCAAGTTCATCAAGCTGCCTATCCTGGAGGACCCCCAGGAGGTGGCCGCTGTCTGGCAAAGGACAGGAGACGTGTACCCAGAAACAGTCGAGCTCCAGGAATGCTGCTGTGACTGACCGCCAGTCTGGCTCGTGGTTGGTGTCCTCATGCTTTTATCGCTTGCTCAGGTCGGGTGATGTTTACCTGTGTATGTGTGTCTAACAGTGGGTCTAGGGAGGGAAGTGACCTTGCCAGAGAAGAGATTTAGGGCCTGGCTCTGGCCGATTGGCTCAGCGGTAGAGCGTCGGCCTGGTGTGCAGAGGACCCGGGTTCGATTCCCGGCCAGGGCACATAGGAGAAGCGCCCATTTGCTTCTCCACCCCCCTCCCCTCTTTCCTCTCTGTCTCTCTCTTCCCCTCCCGCAGCCAAGGCTCCATTGGAGCAAAGATGGCCTGGGCGCTGGGGATGGCTCCTTGGCCTCTGCCCCAGGCGCTAGAATGGCTCTGGTCGCGGCAGAGCGACGCCCCGGAGGGGCAGAGCATTGCCCCCTGGTGGGCAGAGCGTCGCCCCTGGTGGGCGTGCCGGGTGGATCCCGGTCGGGCGCATGCGGGAGTCTGTCTGACTGTCTCTCCCTGTTTCCAGCTTCAGAAAAATACAAAAAAAAAAAAAAAAAAAAAAAAAAGGGATTTAGGGCCTGAGCTGGTTAGTGTATTTCATGGAGAGGCTCAAAATACAAAGGTGCCTATCAACCTTGCCAGCTTCCATCCTTGTTTTAGCCAAAAGCTTGATTCCTGCCCTTACCCTTCCCCCTCCTGTCTCTGCCTTCCTCAGCATTCATATTAGGTTGGTCTAGAGATTCAGTATCTCCTCTGCCACCGTCTCCTGTGTGGCTGGTGTCAGCCGCACCCGGTGAGATCTAAGTCTTTACCTGCTAAAAGCCATTCCTGGGTGGTTTGTACCTTCTGACCCTGGACTAGCAAATTTGCCTTCATAAGCTGTCCGATTCTGCTAAGGTTGTTTACCTCTGTCTCCCTTATAATGTGGTTCAAGAAAAATGGGGAAGAGGCCAAACAATGAGAAATCTTCCTTGGAACATGACGTGCCAGGAGTGTTTTATTTTACCAGTGAAAAAAACAGTGCAGGAATTACCAAGTAAAATATTTATTAAAACGGATTCCTTGGGGAGTTTATAAAGACAAATGCAGAGTATTGAAATGCATAGAGTTACAGTCAGTATAAAGATTAATTCCAGAGAATTGGGGCCGTTGGCCTCCCCATTTTAGTTTATCGCAGTAAGTTTAATTACTTGGGTGACAGTCATTAAACACTGCAAGTCACGCATGCCAAGTGATCCAAGGGCTCTTCACCAGACATCTGAGTGGGACCTTATGGGACAAGTGATTATGATAAAGAGAAGCAAGAAAATCATCAGGTGACGCGTAAAGGCACGCATCCGTTCTGTTTAGTCAAAATCAGTGACATTTAAAAAAGAAGGAGAGAATCCTAACCACAGGCACTATGTAAGGATGACCACTTTATCTGATTTAGCAAATCATTTTCTAATTATCTGGAGTCCAAGCTGAGGGCAGCTACATGCTAAAGTCGATGTCCTTCTAAGAAGGTCCCATTCACCGGGATCTCAATTATGTGGCAATCTTGTCAATGTGCAGCATGTCTACGAATATGACAGGATGTGGGAAGGCCTCGGATTGTCAACCCTAGTGTCTCAGTCAGGGCTTGATCAGAGAAGCCGAGCTACCAGGGTTTAGTGTCTGGATTTTATTTACGCAGTTGCAGGATCTGGCTAAACTGTGAATGGAAGGTTACTGCATCTGTGTCTGATGCTGGTGCCTGAGGCTGGCAGGGCAGGCAAGGGGAAGGACAGATGACCATGACGTGGAAGGAGCAAAGACAAACTTGAACCCCAGAGGACAAGCCAGAATCCACAGGGATGGCCTGGAATCCACATTGGTCTGTTCCTGCCTTCAGGCAACTCCCACGCTGGTACGGCCTCCAGGGGAAGTACAGCAGCCTTCCTCAGAGAACTAAGCATGTCCCTGGCCAGGACTCAGAGAAAGTGAAAGAGGGGATCCGGAAAGGGCTGGACCAGCCCCTCTGCTGCCTCTTGACAACGAGGTGGCCAGCAGATACATGATGCACGAGAGCACCTGGCACGCTGCACTGACCTTCCGAATGCACAGACTGTGCCTGCTGCTTCCCTGCCTCCTTTCAGATCCCACCTAGAATGCCTGTGTGGTCCATGTTGACCCGGAGCTCTGCGGGAGAGGAAGCTGGGGAACACAGTGCCAGCTGAGATGGGTTAACATGACGTAAATCTAACTCATTTGTCAGTCTCACTAAGCCCATCTGTCACATGTGGCCCATCCTGCCCGGAATAATCCTTGTTGGTTCACCATTTTGTAAGGGCCACTCCTGACCTAGTGTGCCCAGTTAGGGCACTAGGTTCTCAGGTGCAAACATCAGTTCTGTATGCCTGTTAAAGCTCTACTTAGCTAATAGGGGTCTTTTAACTCTTGTGTTTGTAATGACACCAGAACTATTGTTTTAGAACAACTGTAATACAGTCTAGCACGCTGCACTTCTATCTGATGCAGCTCTCCATACACATAAGTGGATATGTATATTATACACACATCTGTGCTACAAATTAAATACAATATTAGTATAACATGGTCTAGTGATGATGGCAGACATCATCGGCAAAACCCAGAATCAAGAGTAGGCTAATCCATTGAGAAATGTTGACTGAGCCCCCGCTGGGTGTCAAGTAGCCTAAAGACACAGGGACACAGCAGTGATGGAACAGTGCTGGGCCTAAGGAGCTTATGTTCTATTCCAGGGCTTCTCAAACATGACGCTGTTGACATTTTTTGCTGGGTCATTCTGGGTTGTAAGAGTCGTTCTGTGCACTGCAGAATGTTTAACGGCATTGTTTGGCCTCTGTCTCTATCTACTAGATGGCAGTAGTTCCTCCTCATTCCTCTCCCATTCGAGGTGACTCAACATGCCTTTAGACATTGCCCAGTGTCCCTTGAGAGCCACTGTATCAAAGGGAAGACAGATAGTGAAAAAACAATGAGATACTTACAGGCACTAATATGTGCCGTTAAGAGCATAATGTAGGACAACGAGGATACACGACCACATTCAGGGCAGGTTAGAAAGGCGTTGAGGGGAATTGGTGTTTGGTTTGAGATGCAGGCAGCCCTTCAGAGATCTCAGGACAGCATGCCTCGAGCAGAAGGAAGAGCCGTTGTCCAGGCCTGGGTGGGAACACACTTGGGGTGTTGGGGAGCAGAAGTGCCAGGAGCCTTCAGGTGTGGAGCACTCATGAAGAAGAGGGATGGGCCATGGTGTGGGGGCTGTGTTATAGGGTGATGGTGCAGTCTGCCTTTAACCCTGACCGCTCTGGGAAGTTGTGGGAGAGACTGTATCAGGGGAGTGAAGTAGTCTGGTTTACTCTTGAGAAGATGCTGGTCACTGTGTGGCAGGTGGACAGGTGCTTCACTGTCCTGCCGTGTCAGGTACTCTGCTTCCCCCTCCCAGTGGCCTCCAGCCCTGCACAGCCTCATGGGAGAGAGTGTCGTGTCTCTGTGTCTCCCAGTGATTAACACTGGACTTGAAAATATGGCACTTTCATCATCGACATTTCTTAAAGGCTGGCTACTCCTGTTCTCGTCCTCGGGTGTGCATAGCAATCTGGCTGCGAGTGTGGGGCCCCCCCCTCACCCCCCCCCACCTTTACAGACAGGCCTTCTACAGCCTTTGGTGAACATCAGCTTCCCCTTCTGCTGTCACTGGGGGCCCTGGAGACTCTGAGTTTGAGTGAAGTGAAAAACGTCTCCTGCCTGACTCTGCCCGCGATGTTCTTTTCTTTTTGATCACAAAGCCTTTACTCTGTGGGTTCTTTCTTTCCATCTACCTCCCTTCCCTCCCACACATACCCCCTGCCTTTAGGAGGTTTTTACTCTTTGCTGTTTTTATTTTATTTTTATTTTTATTTTTTTTTTTGCCCATTTACATCTGAATTACACAAGCGGGAGAATGTGTGGTCTTTACTCAAAGAAGTGATCTGTTTTTCCTGGGAAAATGATGTACTTTCATGTTGGATACTATCTGAACACACCTGGTTGTCTGAGTGGAAGCAGAAAAGTCGATGGACCAGGAGTCCTGCTGCAGGCAGTGACACGAGGTGGCACCTGACAGCCTGAGAGCAGGACAGCAGACCCGGTGTCCAAAAACATCTCCCTGAGGTCAGTGCAGGGTCAGCAGGCCTGGTCACCACCATCCCGAAGTCATCCTGAGGCGCTTCTGTGTGACAGGCCAGCGTGGTAATGGATCTCCTGATAAAGGTCATGAGACATTGAGGTAAAACTGTATCTATTATGTATATTTAAAATTAATATATATATATATATATATTGCATAGTTTATTTAGCAATGTAAGAAAATATTACATTTCTTCATTATACTTTAGTTCAAAATGATAAAGAAGATACTACTGGCTTCAATGTATAAAGACCTATTTGGGGGGACAATTAATCATCAGAAGGTTTCTCTAAAGGTTACCCCAAATTCTATTATTTAACATAGGTTTCAGTGGTATCTTCCAAAAGACATTAATCCATTCTTTTGCATCAGTGCATGTTTTCTTGATGGATAGTATCTGTTTTTCTGTTATTTTGTAAGGTTTCCAGGACACATAAAAGTTGGAGGATACAAGGTCAATGCAAAAATGATTCTATAGAGCAATGAGATAGATTTTTGAGAGGCAGTTCAATGAATGCAGGTGGCTTTCTTTCCATTTTCCTGAAGAGATACAGAAAGGAAGGGAAGGGACAGCATCTGAAGCTAAGGAAGGAAGCATCTGAGCTGAGGGACAACTCAATAGGGAGCCAGATTAGGCTTTTCAGCACAGTTCCGGAGAGTGGTCGACTTGGACCAATGGAAAAAGTAGCAGCGCAAGCACTTAAGGAGCATTATTTTGTTAGATATTATTGGGCCTTGGCAGGAAATCACCCTGCAATTGTCCTAAAAAAAAAAAAAAAATCAGCAATAGTTTTCCAGGACCCATTTGTGCCCAGGGTAGCTTTGTAGCAGGAAAGATTTACAAAATTGACCGTGCGTTTGAAAGGTTATCGAGGAAGGTAAGCTTGTGAGCGAAGGGCCTGCTGTGGTTCCTTTAGGTCTGGCCCTTTCTGTGAACAGCCTGAATCTTCCTTTAGGTTAAAGATTTAGGAAAATAACCACCCTCTGTACTCACAAATCAAACTCAGCCACTATTGATTTTAGCCTTGTATGAGCAAGAACTGTCCTCGGCACTATGCATGAATCACGGGTCGGGGAGAGGGGGAGAGGGGGAGGCTGGCTGTGTTAGGCTCTTGTGATTTGTAAGTAAGGATGGAGGTCCATGCACCAGTGACCACAATACTGCATGCATGGGCGTCATGTGGGTTCTACTGGACGTGCAAAAATATCCCGGTGTGTTTAGGAAGGTTTCTAGAAGGGAATAAATTTCAATCTGATTGAAAAACAAAGAGATGGAACTTTGGCAGATGAAGGTAGCAGGAATATTCTAGGAGCAGAAATAGCTTGGGCAAAAGTGCAGAGATGGGTATTGCCTGTTCTGTGAGAACAATAGATTTCTGTGATTGAGGCAGTGCGGGAAACGGAAGTATTGGAGATAGTCCTTGAAAAGTATCCAGACCAACTTGGAGAGCAATTGTGAAGGTCTTGCTGATGGATTTGTGTTGTATTTTCCATGCAACGCAGGGTCCACTAGAAGAATTTGAGTAGGAGATTGTCATGGAAGACTTAGAGGACGTAATTTAGATATAAGCTCTGAAATAATGTCCTTGGAACTATTAAAGCATCATAGATTCTTAGAGCTAAAAGGGAGATAAAAATTATCTATTAGGTGGTTTTCAAATATAGTGTGAAACCCTTTCTTCAAATGACATTGTACACAGTGCCTCATCTTTAACACGGATGGAAGAGCTATTCCAGTGGAAACAAAATGAGAAGAGTCTTGCATTTGCTGTTTTCTCCTCCCTTCACCTCTGAGGCACGCCCCAAGGTATCTGCACAGAGAGCTCACACTTATAGGACAACCTGAATTTTAAAGATGAAGGAATTCAGCCCCGGCCGGTTGGCTCAGTGGTAGAGCATCGGCCTGGCATGCGGGAGTTCGATTCCCAGCCAAGGCACACAGGAGAAGCGCCCATCTGCTTCTCCATCCCTCCCCCTCTCCTTCCTCTCTGTCTCTCTCTTCCCCTCCCGCAGCCGGGGCTCCATTGGAGCAAGGTTGGCCCGGGTGCTGAGGATGGCTCTATGGCCTCTGCCTCGGGCACTAGAATGGCTCTGGTTGCAATAGAGTGACGCCCCAGATGGGCAGAGCATCACCCCCTGGTGGGCATGCTGGGTGGATCCCAGTCGGGCGCATGTGGGAGTCTGTCTGACTGCCTCCCCATTTCCAACTTTAGAAAAATACAAAAAAAAAAAGATGAAGGAATTCAAAAGAAATGAAAATATATTTGCAAAAAGACATGTATGATAATGTTACTAGCAGCCTTATAATTGCTGAGAACTGGACCCAACCCAAATGCCCATCAGGAGGATATTAGATAAACAGTGGAACACTACTCAGCAGCAGGAGTGACCTCCAAATACACATAGCAAAGTGGAAGAAGCATGACACAATAGACTACACACTCTCTAATTCCATTTAAATGATATCCAAGAACTTGTAAAACAAATCTATGAGGAAAGATATTAGAAAGGGGCTGCTGGGTGGCAGGAAGGAGAATGGACTCAAAAGGGGTCACAAGGTAACTTTCTAGAGTGTTGAAAATGTTCTGTATCTTGTTTTGCATGGTTACATTTGTGTGTGCACAGTTGCACCCAAAGATGTGTGCATCTTACTGTATGTTAATTATACCTTAATTGACAAAAGTTGAGTTATCAAAGGTCCTCAGAGGGAAAGTTGCCCTGTACTCAAAGCCAGTTATGAGAAAGACCGTGAGAAGCCAGAGCTTAGATTTCCTGGAGTTTATGTGTGCTGGTCCAGTGCTTTCCACCATAGTCCCCTCCCTCAGAGTCACGCAGCCTCTTCACCAACACAACGTCAAGACTGACTCACCACCACCCGCAAGTTCCCCACCCCACCTCCACCACTAGCTCAAAAACCTCACCATGGCTGAGAGCTGTCAACCTGACAATACTGTAAGAGATTCTGACTCAGCCTTTTCATTTTCCTATAGTGACGTCAGAACTGGCAAACACAGCCTTGCTTTTCTTATACCATGCTTTATTTTTTGCCAACCAACTGAAAAACAGTGCTCTGTTCCCCAGCCATGAGGGCTGTGTGACTTAGCCATGCTAGATGGGAATGGGGCAGAGGACAACTGCTCTCATTATAGGCCTGCCTACACAGGTGGACTGTCAACTCTCAAGGCACATCGTGTTGTTGCATAATCTACAGGGTCACCTCCACAGACGTGCAGTTTAACTCCATTCATGAGTACCAACAACGTTCCATACAAGGATATACTATTTGGCCTATATATTCACAGCATCATTCCAGGAGAGGGTGGAAGGTGGTGGGGGTTTTTTCTGCCTCCTCACTCATGGAAGCACTGGACAACCAGGCAGTCCCGGTTGGTCACTGACTGCTCTTCAAGAGAAGCTAGTTCTGAGGATCTAGTTGTTAGTAGGCTCTGCCTGGAATGTGCTCGGTTACATCGCCTATTCATAATATCTCACATATTCATGTCACTCTCTCACTTTATTGAGAACTCTTTCAAGGACTGGAATTGTATCTTCATCTTCTTTGTGTTCCTAATACCCATACTTACTATAGTGCCTTAGTCTGGAAAGATAGATCTCAACTGGGAAATGTTTTCCCCCCGTCACCCCAGGGGACATTTTGCAATGTCTGGAGATATTTTTGGTCTTCCAAAACTTGGGGCAGAATGTTACTAGCCTCTAGTGGGTGGAGGTCAGGGATGCTGCTCATCATACTAGTGTGCACAGGATAGCTGCTCTCCACAACAGAAAGTGACCCATTCCAAAGTGTCAATAGTGATAAGGTTGAGAATCCCTGGTCTAGGATGTACTTTACTGTACAGAAGATCATAGTTCATCAACATCATGGACTTGTTGCTGATGCAGAGCTGGGGGCTGATGCTTTCTGTTATGATGGGTCTCTTTGCTTCTGTTACCATTTTGCATTCTCTAAGCATCATTGTCAAACTCTTTAAGATAGTGAATATCGGAATCATGTTATCATGAGCCAAACTGGGATAACCTTTCAGCAGAGTTGGAACCCAGTCCATCTCTTAAGCCAAAGTTGCCTTGACTCTGGTTTGGCTGTCTCATCCCTTATTCCAGTGGTTCTCAAAGTGTGTGCCAGGGCACACTGGTGTGCCCTAGAAGATTTCCAGGTGTGCCTATGGTATTCCAGAGAAATATGTGCCTGTTGGGGACCAAAAAAACCAACAGGGATTTTGGAGTTTAGATTTTTGGGGGACAGAAGTATGGGGAATTGCTGTAAACTGACAGTCTGCCCAATCCTCCACCTCACTTGCCTGATTAGGTTGCAAAAGGCTTTTAAGCTGTGGTGCTGGATTGTTTACACTACCCCCTATGTTCCCCCGGAAAGACTGGAGGCAAGTTTCTTCCATCCTTTGTTTGGTGTAAAGTTAAGATGATATGTATAGTGGGGGTTTTCTGTACTTGGTAAAATTCTTGGGTTGCCTTGGAAACGTGATCAGAGACCATTGATTTGCTAATGACCTCACTTTGCCCTATAAATAAAGCAAGATGCAGTTTTGGGGCGCGCTTTGTTCTTGCCAGCAGCAATTACAGGACCTTCCTGACCCCGTATTTTCTTAATTCTGCATATTTTCTTAATTCCACACTGTTCCCACTCAGGACCTGGAATTCCTAGCTGTGCTGGTTCGTGGCATGTGCCCAGATATAAAAATAAATATAGTTACTCTATGATACCATTTCATTACGGAAATACCACTCTCTTTGTTAACACATCATTATTATATTTATTATTAATACATCATGATATTATTTATGTTTCTCATAAACACAAGAATGAAAAAACTTAACACATTTGCACCAGGACCTGCCAAATTTACTAAATCTTACTAAGAATGGATCTACATATATAAAAAGATAACTTTTTTGTCGTTTTTTTATTTTTTAACCCCTCTTTTTTTATAAATTCTAAAAAGCATAACTCAAAAAATGTAACATAAAAATGTTTTCTAATGTCAGAATGTTTTCTAATGTTTAATTTTGTCATATTTTTTTCACTTAATTACCATAAAAGTACGCTTGGACTTTATATTTTTTCTTTAATATTTGACTTAATTATATATTATAACATATTTCTCAGAAATTTGTATATAGTGCGCCAACAATTATTTGTAGGATTGTAAATGTGCCCCGACTTCAAAAAGTTTGAGAACCACTGCCTTAATCTGTAGCTGGGATCATAGTAATAATAATTGGCATAAATTATGAATCTCTGTCCACTCTGCTTGGTAGGAGTCTCTGGGGCTGGAAAATGAACTCAGATGAAACTGACTTGCCCGGGGCCACGCATCTAGTATGTTTTGGTGCCAGATTAAAATCTAGGTTTTCTGAAGGCTCCCAAAGCCATCATTTGTCACACGTGTTTCCTTTTTAGGTTTCTTATATGTCATTACATGTTCCCACCTCTCTTTAGTAAAATTGATTTGACCTTGTCACATATTCTCTGAGAATCTTGGCCTATAGCTTAATAAATGCAGGGACATCGCCGTGTTTGTCATGAGCTATATATAGCCTTCTCTGTTCTGAATCCGAATCAGGCTAGCACTCAGGGCTCTCGCTTACCATTTTGTTTACTCCCTAGTCTTCCTAAGAATCTTTCATGTGTCTGAGGTAAAAAGGGATATGTAGGAAAAAGAGGAATGAAATGGAAAGCCAAACATTTTCTAGTTAGGTTACTAATTAACTGTGTGACTAAGGATAAGTCGCTTATAAATCTCTCGTCTTTAAAACGATTAACAAGATTTTTTTTCCCTTTTGATCTTAACATTCATCATCATAGAACTAATTTTTAAAAATTTTAACATTAATGTTTTTTCTGGGTTTAACATTTCAGTACTCAACAGCTTACAGTATAGGAATGAAAAAAGAACTGTTTATAGTGGAAAAGACAAGTTTCCATGCAATTAGTAGATATTCTGAAATACAATTTTAAACTTTGGTTGTGGATTGGGAAGCAACTTTTTTATTTCTCTAAGAGCGATTGCCTCTTAGATGGTCTCTGCCTCAATTTCTGCACGTTCCATTGAGGACACCCAGCCCAGACCAGAATCGCACAGAACATGTGGTTGGACTGAAAGTATGGCTGGCACTTTGGAAAACTGGTGTGGCAAAAAATCAGACTTAGAATCTGATTAAATTAGAAGTCACCTTTTGTTTTTTGTGATTAGAAAGTATTGGTAATGCTGATAAAATTCCTAAGAGGGTTTCTTAAAATAACAGACCCAGCATTGAACTTTAAGCAATGTGACCTTCAAAAAAGTGACCTCCACAAAACTTTTTACAAGCACCTTATGTAAAGCAAGGGTGGTGTAGCTTTACTGAGAAATAAATATTGCTCAGAACTTTGAAAGACATTCAGAAGCTTCCAATGAAAAACATGGAGACGGAAATGCCCTCTTCTTGACTCCATAATAGATGTTCCTTGTCTTTGGACTTTTCAAGGACTTGACCTTATTTCAAAATTGGCCACAGCTTGATTACTTTGTGTAATGACTATAATGACCCCAAAATATCAATAAGTAGCAGAATGTACAGAGTCACAGTCTATAGCATCCACTTAAAATTTCCCCTTAAACTGCCTGCTAACGCACTAATGAAGTTCTGAGCCAGAAGCCGGGAGTCACCGGCTTTGTGGTCACCTGCAGCGTGGGTGGAGAGCTGAGTCTTTTTGCTTGCTGTCTAATCATAGGAACAGGCATTTAATCTCTGGGCCAGTACAGTCTCCTCTGCTGTATTATGTTTTTTTATTTCATATGAGCTTGCGATATTAGTTATAAAAATGTCACTGTGTCTACAGCTGAATTTTTTCATTTTCTAAACTCCCAGCAATCTCATCAATTTAACCTGCTTGTGCAGTTGGCAGCAAACCACTACAGGCAAGGATAGGCTTAATCAAAGTTGTTTCTTAATGATGAACTCAATACACAGGAAAGCATAGCAACAAATGAGCCTGTGATTCTAGGGAAAGACTTATTCTCTGAAAAATCTATATTTAAATTAAGGGCTCTATAATAGGATTCTTAACTGTACAGGAAAAAACATCACCGTAGGATGCCTTCTAAATAGCAGGGTGTCCCAGGCATTTGAAGTAGAATTTAATCTGTAGACAGTTTGCCCTAGGCTTTAAGCAATTCACTGCTGGTGAATCTGGTTTCTTTAAAACAGAAACAGAAAAACATTTGCAGTACTGGCTATTATTGTAGCCACAGAAATACAAAGTAATTTCCTTTTGTATAATTTTTGAATTACAAATTGTTTATCTTTCCTTAATAACTATCACTATAGAAAGAAATCTTTTTTCTTTTTTCAGTTTACATCCATGTGTCTGGAACAGGCCAGTGACACAGGTGTTGGGAACTAAGGTCTGAATAACTGACTGAAGCCTTTTGCCCCACCCTCCTACCCCCATGCCCTTATCCAATACTAAGTAAAGGTCAAAAGTCAGACAAAATAATGTGCAAAGAGAAGGTGACAGCACTGGGGACCAGAATGAGTCTGTCCTCTGTAATGGAAAGACACCAGTTGACATTTTCCAAAGATTTTTAATGATAATCATTTTCAAAGGTTCTCTTTTTACTAGTCAACAAACATAAATTATGTCCACTCCCTTGAGACTCCGCATGCTTGTAATGGCATTAGAAAGCGCTCCAACCTTTCCTTTCCAATCTGCCAGGGAAGTCCTCGCTGGCATCCCAGGCTGAGTCACTCATAATACTTGGGGAAGCTAGTGTAGCCTGGCATCAAGGGAGGTACCAAAAGGGATCAGACCACCCACCAGGCGCTGAACAGAGCTTTTCCAGATGGTGGTTACCTGGTTGGGGGAGATCTGTGCACCTTGTGCTTCTTCAATAGTGCTGTAAAAATGCTAAACTATCTGTTTTATGTATTGCATTTGGATGCTGAGTATGTGCTGGTGAGTTGCCTCCTTACCTTTCAAAGAACACCAGCTCCCACTCCATCCCACTTTCAAGTATAATAAGCAACATTCTGCCCAACATGTACAGTGAGCGAGCAGGATCCAGCTACCTGCTGTATACTTCTCTGAGAGTTTTGAGTGAGACTCTTTGTTCTTCTCAGTTTCCCCTGTGGAGACGGAAGTCCTCATTTTCCTCACATGTTCATTAGTCTGCTGTTACTAGAGCTTTGCGGCAGGTGTGCGGAGAAGGGCTGCCTGTTGGGATTGGCTGACCTCCTGGCAGAGGGCACCATGCAGTGACATGGCCATGGCCCCCTGGCGGCTCCGTCCGCTGAGGGAGAAAGACAGTCATTCCACGGGAACTCCGTCTCCAGCCACCAGCTCCAGAGCACAGGGAGGTTACAGCTAGATTGGCTCTGTCTACTCAGAGTTGTCCCCTGCCTTCTGGAGGGTGCCCCCCAGCTCACCCAGGGCCTTTGGGAAAGGGTGGCAGTTGGTTTCTACAAAGGTGACCCTATGATGGCTTTCTGTCCCACAGGCTGGTCCTGAGGCATCATGAGCATTTTTGTCTCATTGTGTATTTGGTTAACTGGTACCTTTGCATTCCGTCAGGCTTTTGGGGAGGATGCTATTTAGGCAGTTCTTACTAAGGAAATAGAAAATACGTGAGTTCTGTCTTTGGTACACAGCAGTCTTTAAATTGGGGCATTGGAAGTGACTGACTGTAGCCAACTGACTGTACACAGCTACATCCAGGAGGCTGTTGTGATCGGGAGGACGTTTGTCCGGCTGGTCTGATGCAGCTGAATCAGTAAGGAAAGCATAGTGCTTGCTTGTCTTTAAATGACTGAGAATGTACTAAATGACCCCCACACTACTCCACTTTAAGCCCCTACCCCTGACTCCACACCCTAGCATCTTGGGACCATGGGAAGGTACAGGGGAGCCGTGAGCCTGGGCGTGCATGTGTGGATTATGCATTACCTGGAAGAGAAAAAGTGGAATGCTTCCTTTTTTTCTTTTAGGTTTTATTAACAAATCCCCAAGTTGAAAGAGATGCATTAAAATTGTCTGATTAAAATATTTTATGCCTTTGCATTTTCCTGTTTTAGGAGACTGCCGTGAACGCTAGGGCCTGCCCAGGTGAAGGCCTTGGGTATGTGATGTAAGATTAAAAATGATAGGGAAAGTGATAAGAATAGAAAAAAAGAATACTTTAGATGTGAAGCCACCGACCTAGTAAGCCACCTTGAGAACAGTGGGTGAAAACAGCAGTATTCCTAGAAAATGTAAGAGTTCTTACCTTTACTTTGAAATTAATGTGAAAGGAACATTTTGTTTACTACACTAAATATTCACCTTTAATTTTTATATTATGAGATTTATGTCACCTAAGCACAGCCTGAATACATTTTAATATTTAATTAATTTTTTTTCTTAAGCTCCAATTTGAAAACAAGTAATAAATTCTTTTTTTTTTCTGTTTTTTAAAAATTTTTTATTGAGTTTATTGGGTGACACTGGCTAATACAATTACACAGGTTTCAGTCCTGTAATACGTCATCTGTATACTGTGTTGTGTGTTCACTACCCCAAGTCTCCTTCCATTACCATTTATCCCCCTCCCCTCCCCTACCTCCCCCACCCCCATTCTCTCTTGTAATCACCACAGTGTCATCTGTGTCTATGACATTTTTCTTCTCAATCATCTTTATCACCTTTAATTTACCTTTCTCACCAGCCTCCACCCCCTCTGAACCCCGACAGCTATCAGTCTATGTCTCTTTCTTTTTTAATTTTATTAATTTTAATGGGGTGACATCAATAAATCAGGGTACATATGTTCAAAGAAAACATGTCCAGGTTATCTTGTCATTCAATTATGTTGCATACCCATCACCCAAAGTCAGATTGTCCTCTGTCACCTTCTATCTAGTTTTCTTTATGTCCCTCCCCCTCCCCCCTTCCCCTCTCTCTCCTTCCCTCCCCCCCCCCCCCCGTAACCACCACACTCTTGTCCATGTCTTAGTCTCGTTTTTATGTCTCACCTACGTATGGAATAATGCAGTTCTTGTTTTTTTCTGATTTACTTATTTCACTCCATATAATGTTATCAAGATCCCACCATTTTGTTGTAAATGATCCAATGTCATCATTTCTTATGGCTGAGTAGTATTCCATAGTGTATATGTGCCACATCTTCTTTATCTAGTCATCTGTTGAAGGGCTTTTTGGTTGTTTCCATGTCTTGGCCACTGTGAACAATGCTGCAATGAGCATGGGGCTCCATGTGTCTTTACGTATCAATGTTTCTGAGTTTTTGGGATATATACCCAGTAGAGGGATTGCTGGGTCATAAGGTAGTTCTATTTTCAGTTTTTTGAGGAACCACCATACTTCCTTCCATAATGGTTGTACTACTTTACATTCCCACCAACAGTGAATGAGGGTTCCTTTTTCTCCACAGCCTCTCCAACATTTGCTATTACCTGTCTTGTT